>NC_139982.1:14375896-14958396 GCF_963993115.1 Abramis brama
TCTGCTCTTGTCAAAACCGGGGAGGGCACCGCCGTAGACCTTCAGCCCTTCAGAATCATCAGCAGAAGTGGATTCACTGTTGTCGCAAGAGGCCTTCCCCATCTACTCCTCTGTGGTTCCTTCCTCCACCAGCCACTCCTTGGTTTCTCTCTCCACTGATCCCTCCATGGACTCTTTCGCCTGGGTGTCTTGGCCCTCCTGCCCACCCCAGTATGGATTATACCTCCCCTCCCTCAGGGGTGCGGGGGTAGTCACGTCTAAGCTCAGTTAGTTTGTTCTCTTCGTTACTGATTGTGTTCACCTGTGTCCTGTTTAGTTTCTCACTATCCTGTGTGTATTTTAAGTCCTGTGTTTGGTTCAGTTCATTGTCCTGTATAGTTATTGTAATCATTTTTTATTATTTACCACATTAACGCTAAAATGAGCTAACTACTAATCAATTTTTCATATTAACATGCTTAATTGTCCATAAATATAAATTACTCACTATAAAAAGCTGATGTTTGAGACTCAGTTGAAGAAAAGCTTGTTGTGGCAGGGGGTGCTAAAATATTTAGATGTATGAATAGAAACACAATGCAAGTAATATTCATTGACACGCCTAAAAGGACATATCTGCATAAAATGACATTCTTCCTTGCAAAAACTTTTAAAAGAAGATGATATGACAACATCTGTAAACTGCGTTAATACAGTTTTCCCAAATGAAATGTCATAATTGTCTGTCTATATTAATTACATTTCGTAGGTGCTGCTGTTTGACAAAATTATCCTAATAAAACTTCATCAGTAATAAAAGTGAATAAAATAAAGCTATAAGTGTTTACACAGTTGTCCGTGAACAATACTCACTTGTAGAAATTGTTTGAGTAGATGTCTGAGAGTTAGTTGAAGAAATGCTTGTAGTTACAGGGGATGCTGTAATATATAGACATATAAAGAAATAAAAACAAGCATTTATGAAATAGTACTTACAATTTAACAATGACATGCGTAAAAAAATTACATTTTGTATTACAATCAATGTATTATTGTTAGCAGAATAACATATGTTTACTCAAATGCCCCTGAATAAACATACTCACTTGTAGGAACTGATGTTTGAGACTCAGTTGAAGAAGAGATTGTAGTGGCAGTGGCTGCTGGAATATTTTGATATGGAAAGAAATAATACAGTTTCACTGTGTAATATTTGTCATGTTTATAAGGATATATATATATATATATATAAAGACTCAGTTGAAGAAGAGCTTGTAGTGGCAGGGGGTACTAAAATATTTAGATGTATGAATAGAAACATTATGCAAGTAATATTCGTTTAAAAGGACATTTCTGCAAAAAATAAAATTTTGTCTTGCAAAACCTTTTTAAAAGAAGATGATATAACAGCATCTGTAAACTGCATTAACAGTTTTTCCGACTGAAATATCATAATAGTCTATCTATATTAATTACATCTCGTAGGTGCTGCTGTTTGACACAATTATCATAATAAAACTTCATTAGTAATAAAAATCTATAAAATACAGCTATAGTGTTTACACAGTTCTCCCTGAACAATACTCACTTGTAGAAGTTGTTTCAGTAGATGTTTGAGGGGCAGTTGAAGAAATGCTTGTAGTGCTAGGAGCTGATGTTTCAGACTCGGTTGAAGAATACATTGTAGTGGAAGTGGCTGCTGGAATATTTTGATATAGAAATCAATAATATAGTTTCACTGTGCAATACTTGTCATGCTTACAAGGATATATATTTGTTTTAATACAATAACATTTTGTATTACAATAATTACTATTAAAAGAACATGACAAACAGTAAATAATTTAGTAAAAAAAAAAAAAAACTTTTCTAATGACTTTTCGTTTGCTAGTTCCTGTGTCCTGTTTTCCCTGTGTCTACTTTATCCCCCTGGCTACTGATTCTCTTCACCCATGTCTTGATAGTTTCTCTTTATCCTGTGTGCATTTAAGCTCTCTGTTTGGTTCAGTTTTCCTTTTCCTGTAATGTCTATGCTTGATGCCTAGCTGTTAGATTTTCTTATGTGCCAAATTTTGTTCTGTGTTGGTTTGTTTTCTTTGTTTTGTATATTAATAAAGTGAAACGGCTGTTATTGGATCCACCTCTTCCTCTCTTCCTTTGCCTGCCTAAACCACAATAGAATACAGGACCTAGAGATGATAAATGCATCTTCCAGCCATTAGCCACCTCCTCCTCTGCACTAAGGTTGGGTATAGTTTGGGTTTTTTACGATACCGGTGCCAAATCGATACTTTTAGAACTCAATCCTTTGGCTTCATTGGGTTATCTGGCTTCACCCCCTCCACTGGCTCCATCCGGGTCCGTGGCTCTGCACCCTCCACTGGCTCCGCTCATTTGCCCGGCTCTCTTCATCTTCCTGAGACACCGGCTCTGCCTCCTGCTATGCCTCATCCCTCCACCCCTTTGGCTCCACCGGGGTCAAATTGGTCCTTCATCCCTCCATCTGCCCCTTGGCATCCAGCCCACCTGACTCCAATTTGGTCTTCAGTTCCTATGGCTCCGCCCTGGTCAAAACCAGCTTCATCAGCAGAAGTGGATTCACTGTTGTCGCAGAGGCCTCCTCCACCTACTCCTCTGTGGTTCCTTCCTCCACTAGCCACTCCTTGGTTTCTCTCTCCACCGGTCCCTCCATGGACTCCCCCGCCTAGGTGTCTTGGCCCTCCTGCCCACCCCAGTATGGATTATACCTCCCCCTCCCTCAGGGGTGGTGGGGGGGGGGGATGTCACGTCTAAGCTCAGTTAGTTTGCTCTCTTGGTTACTGATTGTGTTCACCTGTGTCCTGTTTAGTTTCTCACTATCCTGTGTGCTTTTTAAGTCCTGTGTTTGGTTCAGTTCATTGTTCTGTATAGTTATTGTAAAAATTATTATTTTTACCACATTAACACTAAAATTAGTGAGCTACTGATATAATTTTCCCACTAACATGTTTACTCAATTGTCAATAAATAAATATTACTCACTTGAAAAAGATTCAGTTGAAGAAGAGCTTGTAGTGGCAGGGGGTACTAAAATATTTAGATGTATGAATAGAAACATTATGCAAGTAATATTCGTTTAAAAGGACATTTCTGCAAAAAATTAAATTCTGTCTTGCAAAAACTTTTAAAAGAAGATGATATAACAGCATCTGTAAACTGCATTAACAGTTTTTCCGACTAAAATCTCATAATAGTCTATCTATATTAATTACATCTCGTAGGTGCTGCTGTTTGACACAATTATCATAATAAAACTTCATTAGTAATAAAAATCTATAAAATACAGCTATAGTGTTTACACAGTTCTCCCTGAACAATACTCACTTGTAGAAGTTGTTTCAGTAGATGTTTGAGGGGCAGTTGAAGAAATGCTTGTAGTGCTAGGAGCTGATGTTTGAGACTCGGTTGAAGAATACATTGTAGTGGAAGTGGCTGCTGGAATATTTTGATATAGAAATCAATAATATAGTTTCACTGTGCAATACTTGTCATGCTTAAAAGGATATATATTTGTTTTAATACAATAACATTCTGTATTACAAGAATTACTATTAAAAGAACATGACAAACAGTAAATAATTTAGTAAAAAAAACGCCTCGGTTACGACTGTAACCTCGGTTCCCTGAAGAGGGAACGAGCGTTGCGTCGAGTTTGACGCTATGGGAACGCTTTGCGTGATGACGTCTTGAAGCACATGTAAAATCAGTCCAATGGTGTGGCGGAACGTCAGAGGCGGGTGACGTCACGTACCAGGAAGCTATAAAAGCCGGCCCGAAACAGAAAACGAAAGCTTCGTAAAGTCTGAAGTCGTGTTGACAGGCATGAAGGAGATATGGCAAGGTGACGCAACGCTCGTTCCCTCTTCAGGGAACCGAGGTTACAGTCGTAACCGAGGCGTTCCCTTTCAAGGGAACTCGCGTTGCGTCGAGTTTGACGCTATGGGAACGTCTATACCAACGCCTCCATAGCTACAAATGTCTGTCCTGTGTGAAATCTGGTGAGCAGCACTAGGAAGACAAAACATGAGACCCTGGAGCAGAGTCTAGATCCAGAGAGTAGAACCTGACGAAAGTGTGCGGTGAGGACCAGCCTGCCGCATCACAAACGTCCTGTAACGAAACTCCTGATATAAGGGCCTTAGAGGCCGCCATACTCCTCGTAGAGTGCGACCGGACAGCCAAAGGAGAAGGCTGTCCAGCCGCCTCATAAGCAAGTGAGATAGTCTCAACCACCCACTGCTCATCCTTTGCTTAGACACTGGACCTCCCTTGTTAGGGGAGCAAATGTCACTTTTACGCCACAGGGCAGCTCTGTGGACATACGCGTCTAACGCCCGAACAGGGCAAAGCAAATTATTAGCCTCCTGGTCCGATTTCGAAAGGGAGGAGGACCTCCAAGTGCCACGAGGGAAACGAGATACCAAAGGGGTCTTTCCCCACAGACATTCCACCCAAAGGACTGTGGTAAGCACCTACGGCCGCCACATAAACCTTTAATGTGGACGGGGTCAGACCTGCAGTGAACCGGTCCTGCAGGAACTCCAGAACTGTACCAATTGGGCAGTTGACTGGATCCAACCGACGGTCACTACACAAAGAGGTGAATACTCTCCAGTTCAGCATAAAGTTTCCTCGTGGAGGGAGCTCTGGACTGTAGAATGGTCTCAACAACCTCAGTTGAGAGACCTGACTCTATGAGCTGGGCCCCCTCAGAGGCCAAGCCCACAGGTTCCACAGTTCTGGGCGGGGGTGAAATATCGAGCCCTCCGCCTGGGACAGAAGGTCCCTCCTGACGGGTAGCTCCAGAGGAGGCCCGTCGAGGAGCGACACAAGATCGGGAAACCATACTCTGCCCGGCCAGCGCGGGGCTATAAGAAGCAGGCAAACCCGGTCCCTGCGAACTCTCTCCAGAACTCCCGGGAGCAGAGCAACTGGGGGAAAAGCGTACAGACGTAGCCTCGGCCACGTCTGCACCATAGCATCCAGTCCAAAGGAGCTGGATGCGTGAGGGAGAACCAAAGTGGACAGTGAGACGTCTCTCGAGACGCAAACAGACCCACTTATAATTTCCATATCAGCTCCACCACCTCGGGGGTGGAGCCACCATTCCCCGGGCCTCGGCCCCTGTCTCGACAGAGTGTCTGCTCCTATATTCTGGACCCCGGGGATGTAGGCTGCCTTGAGTGACAGCAACTTCCCCTGGGACCACAAGAGGATATGGCGTGTCAGCGCAAACCCCCTTGATATAGGCGACTACCGACGTGTTGTCCGTATGTACTACACATGGTGTCCCCTGAGACCTGTGATAAAGCTCCTCAGAGCCCGGAAGACAGCTAACATCTCTAGGCTATAGAATGCCAGGAACGATGATGGTCTTCCCACAGACCTTGAGATGAGCGACCCTCAGGATCGCTCCCCAACCCGTGAGGGAAGCATCCGTCGTTAGCAGTTTGCGACGACAAGGAGCTCCCAGCACTGGGCCCTGGGACAGGAACCAAGGTTTCTTCCACATAACCAAGGCACGTAGGCATCACCGCGTGACCTTGATTGTGCGAAATGGGTTGCCCCTTGGGGAAAAACCCTCTGGTCCTGAGCCACCACTGCAGGGGCCTCATGTGCAGCAGTCCAAAAGGTATCCCGTTGGAAGCTGCTGCCATGAGACCCAACAGTCTCTGGAACTGTTTGACAGTGAGTAGCTGGCCTAGCTTTACACTTTACACTCACAGCTGCCAGGATCGAAGCGTGGCGATGACAGGCGCGCCTGCATCGACACTGAATCCCAAACCACGCCTAAAAAAGTGGTCCTCTAAAATAGAGAAGCACACTTTTCTTGGCGTTCAGCCGTAACCCCAACTCTTTCATATGGGCGAGAACAACATCTCGATGTTGAACCGCCATCTAATGCGACTGAGCTAAAATCAACCAATCGTCGATGTAGTTCGTGATGCGAATACCCCGGAGGCGCAGAGGCGCCAGAGCTGCATCCACGCATTTGGTGAAAGTGCGGGGTGATAAAGCCAGGCCGAATGGAAGAACTCGATATTGGTATGCTTTGCCCCCGAAAGCAAACCTCAGGAACTTCCAATGACACGGACGGATGGAAATATGCGTCCTTGAGGTCTATCGTGACAAACCAGTCCTCGGACTAATCTGTGGCACGATTGTCTCAATGTTAACATTTTGAACTTGAGCTGCATGACAACTCGAAGACCTAAAATGGGACGCAATCCCCCGTCCTACTTTGGAACTATGAAGTACCGGCTGTAAAACCCGGTTTCCCTGTTGGAGGGAGGTACATATTCTATGGCCCCTTTCTCTAACAGAGTGTTTACTTCCTGTTCCATAACCAGAACCTGCTCGGGGCCCACCATTGTGGGCAGGACCCCCATAAACCGCGGTGGGCGTTACTAGAATTGTATCTAATACCCTTTTTCCACGGTCTGCAGGACCCAACGAGAAACATTTGACAGTAGCTTCCACGCTGTCAAAGATTCTACTAGAGGTACCAGTCTCTCGAGACTGGTTTCTGGATTTTGTTGCTGTTGAGTAGTCGGTTCGTCGCCCTGTAACGGCGCACCGGCAGGGAACGACCAAACAGACTGCTCTAGCACCCTCCTCAGAGGGGGCGGGCATCCCGAGGCCACTACGTTTCCGGGTGGACCTTGAGATATGTGCTCGCCGGAGACCGCTGCGCCCTGTAACGCCGGAGGCGGCAGGGTTGGCAGAACGGTCCCCTGAGGGCACCGAAGAGAGACGGCACCGTATTTTTCTCCTGCTGTTGAGCAGTCGGTTCGTCGCCCTGTAACGGCGCACCGGCAGGGAACGACCAAACAGACTGCTCTAGCACCCTCCTCAGAGGGGGCGGGCATCCCGAGGCCACTACGTTTCCGGGTGGACCTTGAGATATGTGCTCGCCGGAGACCGCTGCGCCCTGTAACGCCGGAGGCGGCAGGGTTGGCAGAACGGTCCCCTGAGGGCACCGAAGAGAGACGGGCACCGTGAAAAGAGGTGTTAACCGCTCTGCTTCGGGGGGACTACCCTCATTTGTCCTGAGCCCTCAGACATCAGGACTTTTTCCCAGCAGCCTTCTTGGCGGTAATAACGGTCCGCAGATCCGTTTTACCCCTCGAAGACTGCTGGGTTTGAGAGCGCCCTCCGTGTCCCCGAGATTTTTGTGGGGGAGCACGGGAGGAAACGCTCTGTTTCTGAGTGGCGCGGTGCTCAGCGCTCTTTCTAGAGGAGTGAGGCTGCTCCCGCTCAGCAGCCTCATAGAAAGAACGGCGGGGGAGAAGTTTCTGGAGAGCAGCAGCTTGCTTAGCGGCTTCTTGTGATTTTGCTACCGCAACACTAACTGCATCACCAAACAGACCAACAGTGGAGACCGGAGCATCTAAGAGAACATGCTTTTCTTTATCCTTGATATCACTTAGATTGAGCCACAGATGCCTCTCAGTGGCCACCAGGGCTGCCATAGACCGCCCGATAGATTTAGCGGTCTCCTTGGTGGCCCTGAGAGACAAATCTGTGGCTCTGCGAAGTTCGGCCACAGTGTCAGGTCCAATTCCCCCGCCCTCCTCCAAATCCCCCAATAATTCAGCCTGATAGGCTTGTAAAATGGACATCGTATGCAGACACGCTGCAGCTTGACCAGCGGCTGCATACGATTTATGAACCAGGGAAGATGTTACTTTAACTGGCTTAGAGGGAAGTGTAGGAGCTTTCAGAGAAGATGCCGTTGCTGGAGAGAGATAGCCCGCAAGCGTCTCTTCCACCTTCGGCATCTCCCCATAACCATACTCTTTATATTTAGATATTGAGGAGTAGTGAGATGTTTGTGGTGTATAAACTCTGTGAGACACTGGTTTCGCCCACGATCTCGACACCTCGGTGTGGAGATCGGGGAAAAACGGCAGGCTCCTGCGCTGGGGCTGCGCACGAGATGGCAGGAAGCGTTCGTCGAGCTTACTTTTCGAACGAACGTCCTGCCTATCTTCTGGCCACTCAATAGACAGTCTGTCAACAGCTCTAGTAATGACATCGAGCAGTTCCTCAAACGCATGAGACTGAGGTGGCGAATCCTCAGACTCAGCTTCAATACTCACAACATCCAACTCCTCAGAGCTGGATAGTTGCAGTACTGGTGCCTCTATCGGGGGGGAAGAAACCGCCGCGCGTGCTTCCACACCCTGATGAGAGGCACTGGATCTGTCAGTAAGAGGCTGAGATAAGGCAGAGCCCGTCTCAACATCCACTGACAGATCCATTTGCGAACCCCAGGTCTGAGATCGCCGCCGAGCCTCAGCCGCGGCGGGACCCGAGCCCTGGGGAACGTGGTCGGGATTGAACCGAGCCAAGCGGGATCGGAGCGTCCGCAATGGAAGCGCACAGCAATGCACACAGTCACCACCCTCGAGTGCTGACTGGGCATGCTCCTCTCCCAAACAAACAACACAAAGAGTGTGTGTGTCACCTCCCGTTAAATAACGCGGGCAGGGATGGACACACACTCTAAACTGCTGCTCGCTCGCCATACTGAATATATATATATATGATATAGACAGACAACACCAAATATACAGACAGATTTCACACAGAGCGCAACTGAAGACTCAGAAAGCTTTCGTTTTCTGTTTCGGGCCGGCTTTTATAGCTTCCTGGTACGTGACGTCACCCGCCTCTGACGTTCCGCCACACCATTGGACTGATTTTACATGTGCTTCAAGACGTCATCACGCAAAGCGTTCCCATAGCGTCAAACTCGACGCAACGCGAGTTCCCTTGAAAGGGAACAAAACTTTTCTAATGACTTTTAGTTTGCTAGTTCCTGTGTCCTGTTTTCCCTGTGTCTACTTTATCCCCCTGGCTACTGATTCTCTTCACCCATGTCTCTGTTTGGTTCAATTTTCCTTTTCCTGTAATGTCTATGCTTGATGCCTAGCTGATTTTCTTATGCGCCAAATTTTGTTCTGTGTTGGTTTGTTTTCTTTGTTTTGTATATTAATAAAGTGAAACGGCTGTTATTGGATCCACCTCTTCCTCTCTTCCTTTGCCTGCCTAAACCACAACAGAATACAGGACCTAGAGATGATAAATGCATCTTCCAGCCATTAGCCACCTCCTCCTCTGCACTAGGGTTGGGTATAGTTTGGTTTTTTTACAATACCGGTGCCAAATCGACACTTTTAGAACTCAATCCTTTGGCTTCATTGGGTTATCTGGCTTCACCCCCTCCACTGGCTCCATCCGGGTCCGTGGCTCTGCACCCTCTACTGGCTCCGCTCATTTGCCCGCTCACTTCATCTTCCTGAGACACCGGCTCTGCCTCCTGCTATGCCTCATCCCTCCACCCTTTTGGCTCCACCGGCGTCAAAATTGGTCCTTCATAATGTCACGTCTAAGCTCAGTTAGTTTGTTCTCTTGGTTACTGATTGTGTTCACCTGTGTCCTGTTTAGTTTCTCACTATCCTGTGTGCTTTTTTTTACCAGCAGAGCGATGACATCTCAGATCATTATCTAGTCTCATGTAAATTACATTTAGCCAAGGCTGCAAAGCCGACTCCGTGTTTCAAATACGTTAGACCTATCACTTCTGCCACTAAAGATTGCTTTATTAATAATCTTCCTGATCAGTTTCATCATCTCAGCATCCCGGATAGCTTAGAAGAACTTGATATTGCAACAGAAACTTTTAACTCTCTCTTTTCCAGCACTTTAGACACAGTTGCTCCGTTGCGCTTAAAGAAGATTAAAGAAAATAGTCCAACGCCGTGGTACAACGAGCACACTCAGGCCCTTAAGAGAGCAGCCAGAAAAATGGAACGCAACTGGAAGAAAACAAAACTAGAGGTATTTCGCATTTTATGGAAGGAGAGCTCGATTACTTACAGAGAGGCTTTAAAAGCTGCTAGATCTGCTTATTTTTCAACCCTATTAGAAGAAAATAAACAAAATCCTAGGTATTTATTTGAAACAGTGGCTAAACTAACAAAAAAGAAAGCTTCAAGCACCGAAGTTTCCAAGCAACACAGCAGTAATGACTTTATGAACTTCTTCACTTATAAGATTGATAATATCAGGGACAAAATTATAACTATGCAACCGTCTACTACAGTATCGCATCAGGCAGTGCATTGTAGTCTTCCTGAGGAAATATTTGATTCATTCGTTGCTATAGGAGAGGAAGAATTTACTAAACTCATTAAATCATCTAAATCTACAACATGTATGTTAGACCCTATACCGACTAAGCTACTGAAAGAGATGCTCCCAGAGGTCATAGATCCTCTTCTTAATATCATTAATTCATCTTTGTCTCTAGGATACGTACCAAAAAACTTTAAGCTGGCTATGATTAAACCGCTTGTTAAAAAAAAACGCAACTTGATCCTACAGAAATAGTCAATTACAGGCCGATCTCGAATCTACCTTTTCTGTCAAAGATATTAGAAAAAGCAGTATCTTCACAACTGTGTTCCTTTCTTGAAAGAAATGATATCTGCAAGGATTTCCAGTCCGGATTTATACCATACCATAGTACCGAGACTGCTCTCATTAGAGTCACAAATGATTTGCTCTTATCATCCGATCGTGGTTGTATCTCTCTATTAGTGTTACTCGATCTTAGTGCTGCATTTGACACCATTGACCACAACATTCTTTTAAATAGACTAGAAAACTATGTTGGCATTAGTGGAATTGCACTAGCATGGTTTAAAGCATACTTATCTGACCGTTATCAGTTTATAGCAGTAAATGAAGAGATGTCTTATCGATCACAAGTTCAATATGGCGTACCACAAGGCTCAGTACTAGGACCGTTGCTGTTCATGCTGTATATGCCACCATTAGGAGATATCATTAGGAAACATGGAATTAGCTTTCACTGTTATGCTGATGATACTCAGCTCTATATTTCTTCAAAACCTAACGAAACTTACCAATTCACAAAATTAACGGAATGCATAGCTGATATAAAAAATTGGATGACTCGTAATTTCCTACTTCTAAATTCTGAAAAAACAGAGATTCTAATTATTGGACAAAAAACTTCCTCACGTAATAATCTAGAATACTGTCTAACACTTGATGGCTGCTGTGTTAAGTCTTCGTCGTCAGTTAGGAACCTGGGTGTGCTCTTTGATACCAATCTTTCATTTGAAAGTCACGTGTCTAGTATCTGTAAAACCGCATTTTTCCATCTTAAAAATATATCTAAATTACGCCATATGCTCTCATTGACAAATGTGGAACAATTAGTTCATGCGTTCATGACATCAAGGCTAGATTATTGTAATGCTCTACTGGGTGGTTGCCCTGCACGCTTAATAAACAAACTACAGCTGTAGTCCAAAACGTCGCAAGAGGCCTTCCCCATCTACTCCTCTGTGGTTCCTTCCTCCACCAGCCACTCCTTGGTTTCTCTCTCTACTGGTCCCTCCATGGACTCTTTTGCCTGGGTGTCTTGGCCCTCCTGCCCACCCCAGTATGGATTATACCTCCCCCTACCTCAGGGGTGGGGGGGTAATGTCACGTCTAAGCTCAGTTAGTTTGTTCTCTTCGTTACTAATTGTGTTCACCTGTGTCCTGTTTAGTTTCTCACTATCCTGTGTGTATTTTAAGTCCTGTGTTTGGTTCAGTTCATTGTCCTGTATAGTTATTGTAATCATTTTTATTATTTACCACATTAACACTAAAATGAGCTAACTACTAATCTAATTTTCATATTAACATGCTTAATTGTCCATAAATATAAATTACTCACTATAAAAAGCTGATGTTTGAGACTCAGTTGAAGAAAAGCTTGTAGTGGCAGGGGGTGCTAAAATATTTAGATGTATGAATAGAAACACAATGCAAGTAATATTTATTGACACGCCTAAAAGGACATATCTGCATAAAATTACATTCTTCCTTGCAAAAACTTTTAAAAGAAGATAATATGACAGCATCTGTAAACTGCGTTAATACAGTTTTCCCAAATGAAATGTCATAATTGTCTGTCTATATTAATTACATTTCGTAGGTGCTGCTGTTTGACAAAATTATCATAATAAAACTTCATCAGTAATAAAAGTGAATAAAATAAAGCTATAAGTGTTTACACAGTTGTCCGTGAACAATACTCACTTGTAGAAGTTGTTTGAGTAGATGTCTGAGAGTCAGTTGAAGAAATGCTTGTAGTTACATGGGATGCTGTAATATATAGACATATAAAGAAATAAAAACAAACATTTACGAAATAGTACTTACAACCTAACAATGACATCCGTTAAAAAATTACATTTTGTATTACAATCAATGTATTATTGTTAGCAGAATAACATATTATTTTACATCATAAATGTTTTCACTTTGTAGGCACTGATGTTTGATACTCAGGAAGTGACATGAAATAAATACAATTATATTAAAATTTTCTTAATATTTTTTGACATGCTTACAAAGACTTTTTTTGCATACAGTGACATTCTGCATTTCAAGAATTATTATCACAGAAATATATAATAGGCATAAAACTACACAATTTTTTTTAGTGCTGATATTTGATACTCAGGATGTGATTTGAAAAAACAAAGTACCTATTACGTGTAACAGTAAAACAGTAGAACTTTCAAAGGAAGTGTTTAGACAACTGTACATGAATATTACTTGAGCATGAGCATGTTAATAAACTACTGATATAATGTTCTTATTATCATGTTTACTCAAATGCCCATGAATAAACATACTCACTTGTAGGAGCTGATGTTTGAGACTCAGTTGAAGAAGAGATTGTAGTGGCAGTGGCTGCTGGAATATTTTGATATGGAAAGAAATAATACAGTTTCACTGTGCAATACTTGTCATGTTAATAAGGAGATATATATTATATATATATATAAAGACTCAGTTGAAGAAGAGCTTGTAGTGGCAGGGGGTACTAAAATATTTAGATGTATGAATAGAAACATTATGCAAGTAATATTCGTTTACATGCTTAAAAGGACATTTCTGCAAAAAATAAAATTCTGTCTTGCTAAAACTTTTAAAAGAAGATGATATAACAGCATCTGTAAACTGCATTAACAGTTTTTCCGACTGAAATATCATAATAGTCTATCTATATTAATTACATCTCATAGGTGCTGCTGTTTGACACAATTATCATAATAAAACTTCATTAGCAATACAAATCTATAAAATACAGCTATAGTGTTTACACAGTTGTCCCTGAACAATACTCACTTGTAGAAGTTGTTTCAGTAGATGTTTGAGGGGTAGTTGAAGAAATGCTTGTAGTGACAGGGGATGCTGTGATATATAGACATATAATGAAATAAAAACAAATATTTAAGAAATATTACTTACAAACTAACAATGGTATATGTTCATACAATACATTTTTGTATTACAATCAATGTATTATAGTTCGAAGAATAACTTATATTATATTACATTCTAAAAGTTTTAACTGGTAGGCACTGATGTTTGATACTCTGGAAGTGACATGAAATAAGTACAATTATATATTTTTTTAAAATTGTTGACACAAAGGGCCCTATTTTAACGATCTGAAACGCAAGTGTCAAAGCGCAAAGCGCAAGTAACTTTGTGGGCGGGTCTTGGGCGCTGTTGCTATTTTCCCAGCGGGATAAATGACTCTTGCGCCAGGCGCAAATCTAAAATGGGTTGGTCTGAAGTAGCTTCATTATTCATAGGTGTGGTTTGGGCGTATCGTGAAATAAACCAATCAGAGCGACATCTCACATTCCCTTTAAGAGCAGGCGCGCCTTGTTCTAAAGCGGATTCCTATTATAACGGCGAATTTGCCAGGCGCGCGCCAGGAGCGGTTCACAGCCAAGGAGAGCAACGCTCTCGTCAGGGACGTTGGGGATGGAGAAACCCACCCAAATTAACTTCGGTTAAAAAGGCGTATGATAATTTGGGTAAATGTGTAAGCTAGATATATGCTTTTATAATAAATTGTCTATCTATCTATCTATCTATCTATCTATCTATCTATCTATCTATCTATCTATCGTAATAATGTATGATTTGCAAAAATGAAAACTGCTGCTTCTGTGTAGATGAGAGAATCAAAGTGTATGCGCGTTTTGCACACGCTACATTGATTATGGCCAAGCATGCGCCCTTAAAATAGCATATGAATAACATGCGCAACGCGCCACTGACTTTAAACTATTTTTTCCTGGTTAGTGGCGCAATTGTTTTCTAAATCTGCAAAATAGCATGAGGGAACGTTTGCGCCTGAACACGCCTCCTTTTTTGCGCTGAACCGCCCAGGGAGCGCAAGTTCATTCCCTAGTTTAGCGACGTGCTTCTGTGGAGGGAAAAGCGCGCTTTGCGCGGGTGCAAAATAGGAATGATACATGCGTCGGTGTACAAAGTCAGTTGCGCTGGGTGCAAGATAGGGCCCAAAGACTCTTTAGCATACAATGAAATTCTGCATTGCAAGAATTATCCTCACACAAATATATAATATAGGCATATAACAGCATATCTTTTTTTATATTAGGTGATGATGTTTGATACTTAGGATGTGATTTGAAATACAGAAGTACCTACAGTATTACGTGTAACAGTAAAACAGAAGAACTTTCTAAGAAAGTGTTAAGACAACTGTAAATTAATTTTATGAATAAACTACTGATATAATTTTCCTATTATCATGCACTCAAATGTCCATGAACAAACATACTCACTTGTAGGAACTGATGTTTGAGACTCAGGAGACTCTATGGAAAGAAATAATGCAGTTTTACTGTGCAATACTTGTCATGTTTATATATATATATATATATATATATATAAAGACTCAGTTGAAGAAGAGCTTGTAGTGGCAGGGGGTACTAAAATATTTAGATGTATGAATAGAAATATTATGCAGGTAATATTCGTTTACATGCTTAAAAGAACATTTCATTATTTGCAAAATAAAATTCTGTCTTGCAAAAACTTTTAAAAGTAGATGATATAACAGCATCTGAAAACTGCATTAACAGTTTTTCCGACTGAAATATCATAATAGTCTATCTATATTAATTACATCTCGTAGGTGCTGCTGTTTGACACAATTATCATAATAAAACTTCATTAGTAATACAAATCTATAAAATACAGCTATAGTGTTTACACAGTTCTCCCTGAACAATACTCACTTGTAGAAGTTGTTTCAGTAGATGTCTGAGGGGCAGTTGAAGAAATGCTTGTAGTGCTAGGAGCTGATGTTTGAGACTCGGTTGAAGAATACATTGTAGTGGCAGTGGCTGCTGGAATATTTTTATATAGAAATAAATAATATAGTTTCACTGTGCAATACTTGTCATGCTTACAAGGATATATATTTATTTTGAATACAATAACATTCTGTATTACAAGAATTACTATTAAAAGAATATGACAAACAATAAATCATTTTGTTAATTAAAACAGTTTACTTTTCCAATGACTAGTTTGTTAGTTCATGTTTTCCCTGGGTCTACTTTATTCCCTTGGTGACAGATTCTCTTCATCAGTGTCTTGTTTAGTTTCTCTTTATCCTGTGTGAGTTTAAGCCCTCTGATTGGTTCAGTTCAATGACCTGTATTGTCTATGCTTGATGCCTAACTGTTAGATTATCTCTTGCGCCAAATTTTGTACCGTTTTGGTTTGTTTTCTTTGTTTTGTTTCATGAGAAAAGTTAAACGGCTGTTATTGGATCCACCGCTCCCTATCATCCTTCACCTGCCTAAACCATAACAGAATACAGCAGCTAGAGAATATAAACACATCTTCCAGATATTTGCAGCTTCCTCCTCTCCCAGGATGATCGCTCCTTTGGGGACCACATCAGTGAGTCCCTAGACCTAACAGATCAGACCCATTACCACGACCGCTCACTGATCACCTTTTCTGGACTGGACTTTATGACATGTTAAAACAACTATTTCCCTGCCCATTTTTGGTCCTTGAGGGAGGTTTTAGATTTTAGATTTTGTAGAGTTAGTTCTTGCAAAGAGTGCACTTTCACTGTGGGTGAGGTGCAGGAAGACTATGATTACCACCTGCCTGCTACGGACCAATAGAATGAGCTCACACCTGCTACAGAGCCTGAGCATACAAGTCTGTCCTGGACCTACGGCCAGCTGCCATGTCCGTCCCAGTAGGAGCACTAATTAAATTGGACATCCTGAAGCAGAGTCCCAACCATGACCCCATAACGAGGTAGAATGTATCCCCTTCTATTCCATTTCGAATACTGGACACGCCAATTCCTACTTGTTCCCAAGCCCTTCCTCCACCATTAACTCCTTTGTCTCAGCTGGTTCCGCCCGGCTCCCTGGCTCCTTAATTTCTGCTGGTTCTGCCCGGCTCCTTAATCTCCTCCGGTTCCACCCAGCTCCCTGGCTCCTTCGTCTTGGCTTGTTCTGCACAGCTCCCTGACTCCACCCCCTCTGCAGGCTCCATCCAGTTTACTGGCTCCGCCTCCTCTGCTGACTTCATTGGGTTCTCTGGCTTTACCCCCTCTGCTGGCTCCAGCTGGGTCTGTGGATCCACACCCTTCACTGGCTCTGCTCATTTGTCCAGCTTGCCTTTTCTTCCTGAGACACCGGCTCTGCCTCTGGCTATGTCTCATCTCTCCACCCTTTTGGCTCCACCGGCTACTCCCTCCCTTCGGCTTCTCCTTTGTCCACACTCCCACTGCCTCCAGCTCTTTCTTCCGAGCAGTAACCGCTCAATTATATCGACGACTGGCTAATATTGGCCAAGTCGCGCGAGATGGCAGTTCGGCATCGAGATGTCGTTCTGGCCCATATCAGGTGCCTGGGGCTGAGACTCAACACAAAAAAGAGCGGGCGATGGTCTCCAGAACGAAGCTAGGCCACAACCTCACTGTGAAGCAGTTTCAGAGACTGCTGGGGCTCATGGCAGCAGCGTCCAACATCATACCTTTTGGCCTGCTACACATGAGACCCCTACAGTGGTGGTTGAGAGCCAAGGGATTTTCCTCGAGGGGAAATCCGTTCCGTATGATCAGGGTAACGCGCAGATGCCTTCGTTCTCTTGTCATATGGAGGAAACCTTGGTTCCTGTCCCAGGGACTGGTGCTGGGAGCATCATGTTGCCGGAAAACCGTTTCAACAGATGCCTCCCTCACTGGTTGGGGCGCGGTCATGGACGGCCGCTTTGCGAGAGGCCTGTGGGAGACCCGGCATTCTTCCTGGCACATCAACTGCCTGGAAATGCTGGCGGTCTACAAAGCTCTGAGGAGCTTTTTCCCGGACCTCCGCGGCCACCATGTCCTGATACGCTCGGACAACACATCTGTAGTCGCGTATCTGAATCATCAGGGGGGTCTGAGGTCGCGCCTTCTATGCAGATTGGCACACCAGATCCTTCTGTGGTCCCAGGGGAAACTGTCGTCTCTCAGAGCGATGTACGTCCCCGGGGACCAAAATCAGGGAGCAGACGTCCTGTCGAGGCAGGGGCTGAGGCCCGGGGAGTGGCGACTCCACCCCGAGGTGGTGGAGGCCATGTGCGTGAGATTCGACCCAGTGGAAGTGGATCTGTTCGCGTCTCAAGAGACGTCCCACTGTCCACTGTGGTTCTCTCTCAGGTATCCAGCTCCGCTGGGGCTGGACGCCATGATACAGACGTGGCCAAGGCTGCGTCTGTACGCATTTCCCCCGATCGCTCTGCTCCCGGGAGTCTTGGAGCGGGTCCGCCGGGAGGGGATCAGCCTACTTTTAGTAGCACCCCGCTGGCCGACCCGGGTATGGTTCTCGGACATTGTAGCACTGCTGGACGGCCTCCCGTGGCAGGTCCCTCTGAGGAGGGATCTGCTGTCGCAGGCAGGGGGCACAATATTTCACCCCCGGCCAGAGCTGTGGAACCTGGGTCTGGCCCCTGAGGGGGCTCGGTTCCTAGAGGCTGGCCTGTCAGCAGGTGTTGACGAGACCCTACTCAGCTCCAGGGCTCCTTCCACCAGGAGACTGTACAGCCTGAAGTGGAATGTGTTTTCCAATTGGTGTAGAGAGCGTGAGGTGGACCCAGTTAACTGCCCAGTGTCTTCAGTGCTGGAGTTCCTCCAAGATCGTTTCTCCGCCGGTCTTACCCCGTCCACACTTAAGGTGTATGTGGCTGCCATTGGGGCTTTCCACTCGCCTGTAGGTGATGGGCCCTTGGGAAAGCACCATCTGGTTGTACCAGATCCTCTGGTTGTACCTCATCCTCCGTGGGGCTCGGAGGATGAGGCCTGCGGCTCACTCCAGAGTCCCAACGGTGGTGCTTGGTGCTTGGCGGTGGTACTTGAAGGGTTGGCTGAGGCCCCTTTCGAGCC
Organism: Abramis brama; assembly: GCF_963993115.1. Classification (NCBI taxonomy): domain Eukaryota; kingdom Metazoa; phylum Chordata; class Actinopteri; order Cypriniformes; family Leuciscidae; genus Abramis; species Abramis brama. Next base: position 14,394,234 of record NC_139982.1, read on the forward strand.
TCTGGAGTCGGCTGAGGCAAAGAACCTGACCCTTAAGGTGGCCTTTCTCCTTGCTATCACCTCTCTGAGGAGAGTGGGGGATCTCCAGGCCTTGGCTATAATGCCAACTTGCCTGGAGTTTGCCCCTGGCGGAGTTAAGGCCATCTTACATCCTAGACCGGGCTATGTGCCCAAGGTGCCGTCTAGTGTGGCACGGTCAGTGGTTCTTCAGGCCTTCCATCCTCCACCTCACGTGACGGCGGAAGAGGGGAGACTTCACCTGCTCTGCCCAGTCAGAGCCCTAAGAGTGTACTTGGAGAAGTCTTCTCAGTGCAGGAAGTCAGACCAGTTGTTGGTGTGCTTTGGTTCACCCAAGAAAGGGCTGCCTGCATCTAAACAGACAATCAGCAATTGGATTGTCCAGGCTATAGCCACGGCTTATCAGGTGCGCAATTTGTCTTCACCTATGACCGTGAGGGCTCATTCCACCAGGGGCATGGCCCTCATTTCTGGCGTCTCGCTTCAGGAGATCTGCGAGGTGGCCGGGTGGGCCATCCCGCATACCTTCATACGTTTCTACAGTCTGCAACTCCCTGTGACGCCTGGCGCCAGAGTGCTCGCGTCCTAAGTGTGCCTGGTCTCCCAGCTTCACACTAGGGCGGGCGTGATTACGGTGTGGCATAGTGGGCATTACGTTCCCCAAAGTGTCGTCACGATGACGACGCAGTGCGAGTTCCCTCGAAGGGGAATGTCTCGGGTTACGACTGTAACCCTTCTTCCCCGAGAAGGGAACAAGACACTGCGTCTCGTCGCCACACCTATCACGGGCAGAGCGCTTGCTTCATCGCAAAAGAGCTAACGTGTGTTTGTGCCGGCGTCCCTTTGTATCTTCCGGGTATGCCGTCATCTACTACGTCATGACGCAGCACCAATCAGGATTGGATGGATTTCATTCATGCTTCAGACGCGCTACGCTAAGGGCGTTCCTAGGGTTGTTCCGATTCCGATACTAGTATCGGAAATGCCGCCGATACCAATAAAAATTCTGGCATCGGTATCGGCGAGTACATCTACCCATGTACCGATCCGATACCATTTTATTAAACAAGTTATGCACGCTAGCTTTGCTTTACGCTGCAAATCGGAGATCAATTCTTCTTCGCTGCTCTAAACAGTGGTTGCTTGTGGCAACACAGGAAGTTGTGCTGTTGCCACAAGCAACCACTGTTTAGAGCAGCGAAGAAGAAATGAAAACGCAGATTTTCAGATGCAGCATTATATGCAGCAAGCGCATAATGTAAGAGACGCTGACGCCCAACATCAAATGGCAAACGTAATGAAAACGGAACAAAACTGCGCTACTTGTTATTTTGTGCTTCACGGACCATTAAACAGTTTGGAACAATGCAGCGCGAGCCGATCTTGATCAAGCTAACTGTTACACTGTTGCTACACAGCGCTAAGAGATCCAGTAAAGAAAGCATTTGAATTCGCCACTGAAGTAATAACATCGCTGCGAGATCTAGTGAGAAACATTCACATTTCTCCGTTATTAACGGATCAAACAGCGCTGACGTGGAAACCAGGAACATTGTGCTTTCAAGTAACGTTACGTTGGTTTTATTTTGACATTATGAATAAAATTGCTGCCCTCAAATGTTAATCTGAAATAAAATAAACCTTTGTTTATAACTTAACTACTACAATATTACATTTTATTTTTTACATTTAAGGAGCTGTTTTTGTTTTCTATGTCAATTATAGCTCCATCATTGCTCAAAGTAAAAAATTATCATACTTTATGATGTTAATAAAAAAAAAAAAAAAAAAAATGTAAATCAAGGAAATTTCTCTGGCATTTCTTTCTTTTTGCTGTATTGAAAACGTACCGAACCGTGACACCAGTGTATGGTATCGAACCGAACCGTGAATTTTGTGGACCGTTACACCCTATTATTCATATATAATTCCTAGATTTATTTGTTGCACTTTTTATACAGTTATATTGTAAAACTAAAATACCTTTTATAAAATAATTCTATCAATTCATACAGGGCTAGTATGAATTGCAGCTGTATACACACCCAGGTATCGGATTAGTACTCGGTATCGGCCGATACCCTGAGTCCAGGTATCGGAATCGGTATCGGGAAGGAAAAAAGGGTATCGGAACATCTCTAGGCGTTCCCCAAAGTGTCGTCACGACGACGACGCAGTGTCTCGTTTCCTTCTCGGGGAACAACTGTTACAGTCATAACCCAAGACGTTTTTCCAAATGAAATGTCATAATTGTCTGTCTATATTAATTACATCTCGTAGGTGCTGCTCTTTGAAAAAATTATCATAATAAAACTTCATCAGTAATAAAAGTGAATAAAATAAAGCTATAAGTGTTTACACAGTTGTCCGTGAACAATACTCACTTGTAGAAGTTGTTTGAGTAGATGTTTGAGTAGATGTTTGAGAGTCAGTTGAAGAAATGCTTGTAGTTACAGGGGATGCTGTGATATATGGACATATAAAGAAATAAAAACAAACATTTACGAAATAGTACTTATAACCTAACAATGGCATATGTTCATACAATACATTTTTGTATTAAAATCAATGTATTATTGTTAGCAGAATAACATATTATTTTACATTACAAATGTTTTCACTGGTAGGCACTGATGTTTGATACTCAGGAAGTGACATGAAATAAATACAATTATATTAAAATTTTCTTAAAGGTCCCGTTCTTCGTGATCCCATGTTTCAAACTTTAGTTAGTGTGTAATGTTGTTGTTAGAGTATAAAAAATATCTGTAAAATTATAAAGCTCAAAGTTCAATGCCAAGCGAGATATTTTATTTAACAGAAGTCGCCTACATCGAACGGCCCGTTTGGACTACATCCCTCTACTTCCTTCTTTAATGACGTCAGTAGAACAGTTTTTTGACTAACCTCCGCCCACAGGAATGCTCCCTCAACTCTACCGAAATTCGTTTATGTACTTGTGCACTTCTTATAACTTACTGTGTTTACTTAGCTCTTACGGTGATTTTCTGAAGTAAAACTGACGCTTCATCTTTTGTGTGATGTACAATACAGCACTCTGACTCTGTAGGCATTATTGTCCGACTCGAAATGAACACCGTTACTGAGAGTTTCTGATATTATCATCATTTCGTGAGATGAAATTGTCCTGAGAGAATGAGCGCGAGCTCATGAAGTTCCGCCCCCTGGGTCGTCCAGCAGCAGCTTATTTGCATTTAAAGGGCACACACAAAAACAGCGCGTTTTTCTGAGCCCCAAAAAATGACAATTTAAACATGCTGTAAAAAATGATCTGTTGGGTATTTTGAGCTGAAACTTCACATACACACTCTGGGGACATCAGAGACTTATTTTACATCTTGTGAAAAGGGGCATAATACGGGACCTTTAATATTTTTTGACATGCTTACAAAGACTTTTTTTGCATACAATGACATTCTGCATTTCAAGAATTATTATCACAGAAATATATAATAGGCATAAAACTACACTATTTTTTTTTAGTGCTGATATTTGATACTCAGGATGTGATTTGAAAAATCAAAGTACCTATTACATGTAACAGTAAAACAGTAGAACTTTCAAAGGAAGTGTATAGACAACTGTACATGAATATTACTTGAGCATGAGCATGTTAATAAACTACTGATATAATTTTCCTATTATCATGTTTACTCAAATGCCCCTGAATAAACATACTCACTTGTAGGAGCTGATGTTTGAGACTCAGTTGAAGAAGAGCTTGTAGTGGCAAGGGGTACTAAAATATTTAGATGTATGAATAGAAACATTATGCAGGTAATATTCATTTACATGCTTAAAAGAACATTTCATTACTTGCAAAATAAAATTCTGTCTTGCAAAAACTTTTAAAAGTAGATGATATAACAGCATCTGTAAACTGCGTTAACAGTTTGTCCGACTGAAATACCATAATAGTCTATCTATATTAATTACATCTCATAGGTGCTGCTGTTTGACACAATTATCATAATAAAACTTCATTAGTAATACAAATCTATAGAATACAGCTATAGTGTTTACACAGTTCTCCCTGAACAATACTCACTTGTAGAAGTTGTTTCAGTAGATGTCTGAGGGGCAGTTGAAGAAATGCTTGTAGTGCTAGGAGCTGATGTTTGAGACTCGGTTGAAGAATACATTGTAGTGGAAGTGGCTGCTGGAATATTTTGATATAGAAATCAATAATATAGTTTCACTGTGCAATACTTGTCATGCTTACAACTTTATTTTAATACAATAACATTCTGTATTACAAGAATTACTATTAAAAGAACATGACAAACAATAAATCATTTTGTTAAAACAGTTTACTTTTCCAATGACTAGTTTGTTAGTTCATGTTTTCCCTGGGTCTACTTTATTCCCTTGGTGACAGATTCTCTTCACCCGTGTCTTGTTTAGTTTCTCTTTATCCTGTGTGCGTTTAAGCCCTCTGATTGGTTCAGTTCAATGACCTGTATTGTCTATGCTTGATGCCTAACTGTTAGATTATCTCTTGCGCCAAATTTTGTACCGTGTTGGTTTGTTTTCTTTGTTTTGTTTCATGAGAAAAGTTAAACGGTTGTTATTGGATCCACCGCTCCCTATCAGACCCATTACCACAACCGCTCACTGATCACCTTTTCTGGACTGGACTTAATGACAAGTTAAAACAACTATTTCCCTGCCCATTTTTGGTCCTTGAGGGAGGTTTTATGGATTTTGTAGAGTCAGTTCTTGCAAAGAGTGGTTCCTCTTTCACTGTGGGTGAGGTGCAGGAAGACTATGATTACCACCTGCCTGCCACGGACCAATAGACTGAGCTCACACCTGCTAGAGAGCCTGAGCATACAAGTCTGTCCTGGACCTACGGCCAGCTGCCATGTCCGTCCCAGTAGGAGCACTAATTCAATTGGACATCCTGGAGCAGAGTCCCACCCATGTCCTCATCACAAGGTAGATTGATTTGTGTCAATCTATATTATTTACCCTTCTATTCCAGGGACTTGCCAGTTACCAAGCAGTTCCGCTGGCTCTGCCCGGCTCCTTCATCTCCAGTGGTCCATCCAGCTCCGTGGCTCCTTCGTCTTCGCTTGTTCTGCGCAGCTCCCTGGCTCCACCCCCTCTGCTGGCTTCAGTGGGTTCTCTGGCTTCACCCTCATAGCCTGAGCCCCCGCCTGCTACTGACCCTGAACTACAGCCAGCTGCCATGTCCGTCCCAGTAGTAGCACTAATTCATTCGGAAATCCTGGCGCAGAGTCCCACCCCGGCTCCTCCTTTGGCTTTGTCTTCTGAGCCTAATCCCTCATCACCGCCTCAGTCCTCTGACTCTCCGGATCCACCTTGGATCCATATGCCTGCAGCTTCACTTTGGTCATTCATCCCTCCATCTGCCCCTTGGTATCCAGCCCACCTGACTCCTTCTCAGTATTTAGTTCTACAGTATTTAGTTGGACCTTCAGCCCTCCAGCATCATCAGCAGAAGTGGATTCACTGTGTTCACAGAGGCCTCTTCCCCCTACTCCTCCATGGTTCTTTCCTCTGCCAGCCACTCCTTAGTTTATCTCTCCACCGATCACTGCATGGACCGTGTCTTGGCCCAGTATGGCTTATACCTCCCCTCCAACCACCTCAGGGGTGGGGGAGGTAATGTTACGTCTAAGCTCAGTTAGTTTGTTCCCTTGGTTACCAATTGTGTTCACCTGTGTCCTGTTTAGTTTCTCATTATCCTGTGTGTATTTTAAGTCATGTGTTTGTTTCAGTTCATTGTCCAGTATTATTAATGTAATTATTATTACAATTTACCACATTGACAATAAAATGAATAAACTACTGATATCATTTTCCTATTAACATGTTTACCCAATTATCCATGAAAAAACTCACTTGTAGAAGCTGATGTTTCAGACTCAGTTGAATAAATGCTTGTAGTGTCAAGGGATGCTGTGTGCATTTATAAAAAATAAAAACAAACATTTACTAAATAGTATTTACAAAATAACAATGTTCATACAATTACAGTCAATGTATTATTGTCAGAAGAATAACTTATATGACATTTTAACTGGTGGGATCTGATGTTTGATACTCAGGATGTGACTGTATACTCACTTGTGTCACTGTTCTGTCCATTCAACCCCTAGGAGAAATGTGAAGTTTAGGATTAATAGGATGAATACTTAAATCTGAGGGGACACAAAAATGACTTAAACCTTGACTTTGACTCATTAACAGTCGACTTCAGACTTGACTAGTACTTCAGTCCAGACTTTCAACAACTTCCATCAACTTCAACACAATGTTGAACTAATTTAACATACTAATTTTAACAATATAAAGCCATTTATGACAACGCAGGAAGAACACAAAAGCAAACAACCTCAGTTTTAATAGACTTTAATAGACATCTGTAAAATCCACACCATGCAAAGAGCAGCCCACCAGAAACACTTTCACTAACGCTCAATTAGAAATATGAAGTATTTCTATACCACACAGGGACTCTGATTGGTCAATTATGACCAAATATTGTGATTGGTCCAACATGTTACTCAACTTATTGTGATTGGTCAATCTTCATCAGCGTTGACGAAAATAACACCAGTAATTTTGCAGCCTTTCATTCCAGTAAGTTTGTTAATATAATATAATAATAACAACATAATCCCCCAGTTTCACAGACAATGTTTAACCAAGTCCCAGACTGAAATGCATGTTTGAGCTGTTTTAATTGGAAGCGACTTGCACTAACACATCTTAAAATATGTCAGTGCCATTGTTTTGTTTCAAGATGCACACCAGTAATGATTTTTTCTAAGGCATTTTTATAATAGCTACCTTAATGCCCTATTTGAACTAAGGCCTAATCCTGGTTTAGTGAAACCAGGCCATTATTGTTTATATTAAGTACATATATATACTAACAATATATTTTTTATGTGACTAAATACAAGATGCCTTTGTGTGATATTTTGTGTAGTACTAAATCTCTGTGCCAAAACCGTATTTAATTTACTATTATTTTATTAAGTTTCTATAGTTTTTGTTATAGGCCTATTTACCTTTGATGCCTAAAATGAGATGAAATACACTGTTTCACCACTAAATGGGGACATTACCTTTTTTGTCTTTGACTCTTTAAACTGGTCAGCAAGAACATGAATATGCGTAGTTATCACAGAACATATTATTACAGTTATTTCTGGGTTAGTTTAGTTATTAGTGAATTTGATATTGTGAATGCTTTCATTTTTTTTCAGTTTCTGACATCAGGAATAGTGAGATACGGCGAAGTAATAGCCTACAACGTGACAAAATGACTTTCAAGGGAAGTATAGTATACAATGTGTACCTAAAATCATTTCATGAAAAACATAGATGGAAACTAACTTCTTCCCTCTCTGTTTTAGAAACAATGACACACTTTGCTCCAAATACCCCAGGTGAAACATTAAATGAGTAATGACATCACCAACTTCCTTGTCACAAACAAAGAGCCTGTTAAAATACTGATAGGGGAAACCATCCAAAAACTCAATCTACTTGCTAAATCTATTAAATATTTACTATACAGTTAAATATAAAACCATCTTAATCTATTGCCATCAAGTAACTTTAAAATCATGATCCACACAATAGAACAACATTTATTTGAAGTTTCATATTCAATTTCAATTCATTTATCAATTTATTTGTATAATGCTTCCTACAATACATATAGTTTCAAATCAGCTTTACAGAAAATCCATTCAGTTAGCATGTACAGTATATATATACAACAGTTATTTCTGGTTCTCGAATCTGATTGGCTGAGAGCCTTTTCCAGCCATGCGATATTCGCACAGAATCAGCTTTCTAACCATTTCACCGCTTGTTTCACTCCGCTTGCGGCGACTGTCATGGCCGACAAACAAATATTCGAACATCATATTTTTTTACAAATACTACTGTTGTTGTGTCACGGAATGTAGTTTTAAGAGTTTTTTAGGCAAGAATGTAGTTATTTAGACCTCAAATATGTGACTCGTTTATATAAACATAGTGCCTATTTTACAACTTCTTTAGAAGTTTTCGGAGATTGAGCTCCAGGCCATCAGCGGCAGTTCAGCGTTCATGTACCCGCAGAGGACAGCTTCATCTCGGCCAATCCTTCGGGAATTTGCTGCTGGCTCTTATGTAGATAGTGGTTAAACATGAGATATAGTTCATTCGGGGTGTATCAAATGGGCAATCGTTGGTCTTATTAATCTATTGCATGTTCCAGAGCAAATCGATTTTGGTTAAGGAGAAAATTAAGTTTCATAACTTTATATTTAGGTTATATTTAACTTAAGTCCTGTATGGCCAACTAGAGCGCTGCTTTTGTACTTTTGACTGAATTGTTTGCTTGTGTTTATTTCCTATTGACTTTAATAATGGCTATTGCTGTTCATTTAAATATTATAAAATGGTTAGTTCCAGTCCTTGACTCTGATTGGTCGATAGCTGTGTTTTATGATGCTACACCCAACGGTTCTATGTATCACTGTAATGCCTGATGAGTTTGGAGAACACCTGACCAGAGATCAGAGACCAAGATCCAAACATGGCCCGTTATAAGATTTCTAGCACAGGTTGTCAGGTTTTGATTTTTTATCTGTTGGTATTTGATCGAATCCATGATGCCATGCATCTGAACAAGATGTCCAGGACCTCTGGCAGAAAATTAGGCCCACAGCATTAAAGATACAGCAGAGTATTTCATTTTACACATGGGGTACTTTTTTATCCCTGTGTGAACCAAACCCATCTTAAGTGTTTGCTGCCAAAAAGCTCTTTTTTTGTTTCATCTGACCATAGAACATTAGAAAAGTAATTGACACTACTGGAACTTCAAACGGGACAGGTTCTATGGCCAGATGAAACAAAAAATAGAGCTTTTTGACAGCAAACACTTAACATTTAAACACTTGAGTGGGCTGAACTGAAGAGAAGAAGCGCCAACATGGATCTGGGAATCTGAAGGATCTGGAGAGATTCTGTATGGAGGAATGGTCTCTGATCTCTTGTCAGGTGTTCTCCAAACTCATCCGGCATTATAGGAGAAGACTCAGAGCTGTTATCTTGGAAAAAGGAGATTGCAAAAAGTATTTAATAAAAGGGGGCAAATAATTATTCCCAACATGTTTTGGAGAAAAACATTTATTTCATAATGTGATTTTCCCCCACTTTCAATTCTTTTACTTCAATGAAAGGTTACATTTTTGCTAATTTTTTAAATAAAATATCATTTTATTATCATATTAACAATGCAGATTTATTTTTTACAGCCATCTTTGATCATATTTACCAAGGGGGCAAATAATTCTGACCAGCACTGTATACAAATATATTTATAATATTTAAATACCTATTTAAAATAAACACTTCACAAAGCATAACACACTCCCTGATTCTTGCCATTTCATAAAACCTTAAGTATTTTTTTTATTATTTTCATGTAAAACAAGTCTTTCTGTCATTAAATAAAAATGATAATTACAGTAGATTACATAAATCCACAATATTTAAGAAATTAGTATGTGTCAGCCTTTTATCAATCCTGGTGCTCCTGTAGCAAAAAAAAAAAAAAAAGAGCATATGCTAAATGCACCAAATGTTATTAATGCAAAATTTGCAGAGCATATCTGGGATAAAATGTAAGTGGTGTAGTGGTGTAATGTTTAAATGTTTTATTTATAAAGTGCTTATAATCCCCCATGTTTGCATATTATACCGAATAGGTATAACAATTTTCATTTCTGCAATAAAAATAATTAAATAACTTTGCTAGTTTTTGCTAGTTTCGATTTCCTGGGAACATCCTCATAAAAACACTGGGATTCAGCACATAAACTGTTACACATTCACAAACACTAAATTTGTTTTTCCATATGTAATTTGCATAGGTTTCCTTATCAGAGCCATGGAAAATTGTTTGGTTACTTTTCAAGAAAATATTTGATTATGCTAACTAATTACTTAATTATTTTATTGTTTATTTATTGGTTTCAATGTCCCCTTTCCTACTCACCGTCTACACTAACCCACAGCTTTACCTTTTTACCACAGCTTTACCCAGATAATCAGACAAATTTAGATTGAAGATTAATATATTTGATCTTTTTTATCTATGACGGATATTTCCAGTCCTGAATGCTGTTTGGTCAATGCAGCGTTTCAGTTGATAAAAACAAGCAATAGAAACAATAATGATGCAAAACACTTGTTCACCTCACTTAATAATCTGACTTTCAATGAGTTTGTTTTAAAAATGTCTCTTCAATGATCATAATTACTGATTATTTGCAACACTGTTTCAACAAATCCTAAACTTTTTAAATTTTAATTTAAAACATTTGTGAATATGCACTGTATCTGTAATTGCAAGTGAAGCTTTTAAATGGGACCAAACCGAAAACTTACACACAGTTTAGTTTCACTAGTTAATAGACACAGTTGAATTTCTTTGAAATACACTTCATAACCTGTATGTAAATTATAGAGACAGAAACTTCCTATTATTTGTATAATATTTGTTCTCTAGTCTAGTTCCTTATGAGATTGGCCTTATATTTCACTACGTTTTATACTGTATATTTCCCTATGTATATAACATAGACTGTACTTGCTCTGTTACAAGTCCTGCGTCATTCATTTAAACTCCACTAAAAAAAATTATGAAAACAAATGAAAATTTTAAAAGTGATATGTAGCCTTGTACCTATTCAAAAATTATGGATACTGTACAATCTGGTTTATAAGAGGTTTGCAGTATACTGGAAAATTATATGCTATATGGTAAATATTGATCTGAAAGACACACAATTACAGTATCAGTATCTACAAGCACACAAACCAGGGTTTGTAAAGTTTTCATAAACTAATCATGCAAAATAGTACATGTCTTTCTTATCATACCAAATACACAGTAGACCGAATAACCCAGAACCATATTAAAATTATTTCGTGAGAAGCAAAGGGAAGCTGGCACCATTAGAGATGCAAATTTTTTTAAAGAAAGCGGCTAACATGACACAAACACAGAATGAATGAGTATCATCATGCTGTTTCATACCCATATGACTTTATTTCCTCTATTGGACACATGAGGAGAAGCATAGTTGCTGTTTTCCATGCAGTTAGTAAGTCCCCATTGCGGCATAACTAGGAATATTCCAGGTACAAGTTAAGCAGTATAATTTGTGGCGTAATGTCGATTACCACGAAAATATATTTCGACTTGTTCCACCTTTACAAAAAGAGGTTACAGTGAGGCAGTTAGAATTGAAGTGATTTGGGCCAATTAAAAAATGAGATTAAAAATGTGAAGCATATAATTTTATAAAAACACATAGATTTTTTGTTAAAATCTGAGTATTATAACTTTACACAATGTATTTTTTCATATATTTATTATATATTTTATAATATACTATTTTATTATTATATTTTATATTATTTTTATTTAATAATTATATGTTTTTATTAAGTATATTATTATATTATCTGTACTATGTTATATTAAACATATTGTTTACGTCTTGGCTATACTATTGAAACAGTACGTTTTTAATAATTGGCCCCATTCATTTCCAATGTGCCTCACTGTAGATTTATCTTTTCTTTCTTTTTTTAAAGAAAAGAAAGGGAGGAACAAATGGAAATAAAATTTTGTGGTAATCAACAGTATGCCACAGGGGCTGTTGATTGAGCTTGATTTGTACTGAATATTCATTTGAGCTTCAAAAAGATGTAAAAATATGCTAAACATAGACTATTTCTTTATGTGAGGAATAAATAAACTTTTAAGTCATTATTCACTTAAAGTCATTTAAGTCATTATTCATAATCTTTTTAGTGAATGGGGGAATAAAAACAAATGGGAATGGGATTTTTGTCACTTAAAATGACAATTTAGTCACAGTAAACGCCTATTCAAGATACGTTTGTGGCATTCTTCAAGTGGGGGCTAAAACTTCAGGCCCACTCAAAAGCTGCTTTTGGAGTGACTGAAGTTTCTTCTGGATTTTGGTGTGCTTGGTCATTATATTTGTGACCTTCTAGGATACTGTTATTGTGCTAAACTCTGTGGCCAGACTGGAAGGCCTGAAAGCAGTACTACTTCCGGTGGGCTGGGAGAACGGGGTGGCCAAATCGACTGAGTGGTGAGAATAACAGGAAAAGAATGATGTAAACTTCTTGAGGTTGGGCTTTCCACCCCGTGACCTCCAGACAGTCTGGACTGAGTCTCAGGTTCATATAGAAGCTTTGATACAAACACAAGGCTACTTTTGCTGTTCTTTTCTAGATGTTATTGTTGAATCCCAGGAGAGAAGGTGGTCCTAAACCCTTTCAAAACATGTTCATTAACCGGCTAAATTATTTGCTAATATTGGCTAAGAGCCTGAATTATGTTGCAACAGTCACAACGAACATTTCAAGGCCTATCTTTTTAATTTATGAAATGACTGAGTTGACATAGTGATTCAAAATGCCCACATCATCGCCTGTCATGATCTGATCCTCTATAAACAACAAGCAACAAGCACATTTGCATTTGTGCAAGTAATTCCATCTACCTGCTTTCCATTCAGAGCTGGCAAAGTCATTTATCAACATATATATTGACCTAAGATATAAGAATGCTTACAAGGGTTCTTTTGTTATTATTAAATACTTAATAATATATGGTATAAGTGCGAACTGAATGTATTCTTTTCGATCACTTGATTGTATGTTATTTACAATTAAATGAAAATGTATTGTAGCTTAAATTTATATTAAATGCATTTCACGAGTTCACACTTACAAATAAGTCAGATAGAATAAATGCGTATTTGGCGTGCTGTCCGAGGAGAGGGCTCCAGGCTCGGTATTCGGCCCGAACCCAGAGTACTCCCCCCGTATTCCTGGCTGTGAAAGAACAAGCCAAGAGTGAGGAGTCGGGGTGGTGGAGGGATGCTGAAAACTGTCAAGGAATGTTAGGCGAGTTGACAGAGTGAATATATATGCTTCCTCTCATGCTGATAGGGTAGACATGGTAATTGTTTGATGACGAGTTGATTGATTGATTATTTGAAAGTGCTCCTCCCGAACTTTGTTTAAAACATCATTTACAATTTCACCCACTTGAGTAGGACTTAAGTACATCTTTATATGAAATTTCATATTTTATTATATTATCTTTGAAATATGGTTAAATCGTACTGCTGAATGTACTAACAAGCATTTATGGTAACTACGGATGTAACCCTGGTTCCCTGAGAAAGGGAACAAGACGCTGTGTCAGATTGACCCTATGGAAACGCTGCGTGAGCCAGTGCCTGAGCCATGTGTGCCAATGTGCCAATTAAATTGGCCTATGAAGTAGTCAGGTGACAATTCTAATTGTCTAAAGGAAGATACCCAGGTATGAGTGGGTTACATCAGTAACCCCCAAGACATTCCCTTTCAAGGGAACTCAACGGTGCATCAAACTGACGCTATGGGAATATCAATGCCAACGCCACCATACTGCAAAAATGCCTGGTTAAAATGTGAATAAGCACAATTCTGGAGCAAGCCAGGAAGGACAGGACAATCACTGGGAGGTGGGGGCATGGTTGCAATAGTATTCACCAACAAAAGAGTTGGGCAGGTTGCTGCCGGGAGATAACTAAGCATAGTACCAACACTTCTAGCGCTACCGCTAATCCTGCTCTCACCTTCAGCCTTGTTACAATGCCGAAGGGGGCAGCAGAGGAAGTGAGACTACAATCACGCCTGCCAACAATTTCAATAGAAGAGGGCAGGCTGCTACCTTCCTCAGATTAAGCATGGATTGCAACACCTCTAACTCTACCGCTATTCCACCTCTCAACTTCGGCCTTTTCACAAGCTGAAGGGAATAGCAGAGGAAGTCCAAAAGTTCCTTTAGTCAAGGAACTTGTCCACCAACTGCTTCAACAGAAGAGGACAGGTTTTCTTGCATCCGCCATATTTGCCTCACACCGTCTTGCAGACTCTAAAAGCAACCCAACTGCAGGGAACAATACAAAATGGAAACCCATGGGAAGATGACAGCTTAGCTTTCTCAATTGCCTGCTCAACCCTTAGTCCTCCAACAGGTTGTTGAGACCATCCTCCACTCCAGAGCTCCGTCCACGAGGAAACTCTATGCCTTGAAGTTAGGGCTGGTCCGAATACCATTTTTTGAGCTTCGAAGCTTCGGTAGTAATGAACATCGAATATTCGAAGCTTCGGAGAGAGGGGGCTGAACATATTCTTCTCTCTAATAAAGGCAGGAATCTCTATGTGTCGGTATGTCCGTTTGCATTTTTATTATTTCGAGAACCGTTCATCCAATCGACTTCACCAGGGAGTGCATGCAGTGTCGCATTTGGTGCAATATATGGACACCCGAGACGCGACACATTCAGAATTAATAAACTTTTAATAAACTACAGAACAGCGCGAGCGGGAAGCGGCGCACCTCACGCGGGCAGGGAACGGACACTGCACTAGTGCTATAAAACGCACACACACAGGTCTGTTAAATTAAACAATACTTTTAAGGTAGTCTAATATTTTTCTGACTAACAAATTACTGACACAGTAAAGGGTATATTTATTTAAATAAAGAAAAACGAAATTTAAATAAAGAAAAAACGAAATTTAAATAAAGAAAAACGAAATTTAAATAAAGAAAAAACGAAATTTAAATAAAGAAAACCGATATTTAAATAAAGAAAAACTAAATTATGTTAACTTAAAAACGAGATTAATTTAGATTGATAATAACGGGTAAAAAGGCTAATATATTTTGTTTCTATTATTCTATTTTCCTCAATGTCAAAAGCAACGCAGCTTAACCCAAAACACAAGCTCAGGCATGCGCGTCGGTTCTATTTCTATCATGCACGCGTTTTCCGCGTGGCTCAAGCCGCGCCTGAGAGCGTGTCTCACGCAGGCAGTGTGCAAACTCCAACCTGTTAACATGGGAGCCGAAATAAAAACGGACACGCCACGCAGCTGAGACGCTCACGCCACGCAGCCAGTGTGTCGCCGGCCTTATTCAAGCGCGAATGAGAACCGTTTCGCGGGGGATCCCAGCTGTCAATAAAAAAAATTTAAAAAACGGATATTCGAATGTCAAATTTTCAAATCGAATACCAACCCACCGAACGAATATTCGGATTTTCGAATATTCGGGTCCAGCCCTACTTGAAGTGGAGATTATTCACTTCATGGTGCGGAAGTCACGAACTGGACCCAGTTAACTGCCCAGTGGGTGCAGTCTTGGACAGATTTCATACGTGCTTCACGACGCATTAACACAGAAGCATTCCCACAGTGTTTTGACACAGCGTCCTGTCCCCTCTAAGGCTAAGGTTACATACATTACAGAGAAATTTCCCTTTCAGACGCAAAAATTATGGGAGGAGAGTAAAAATGAATCACGCAAGGCGATTTACTAAGGTTTACGCTCGTCAATTTACTGGTATTTGCGTCATTATTTACCAAAACATGTCTTAAACCAGACGCTAATTTGCACTGCTCCTGGTAGATTGCGTTGGTCATTATGGAAATGATCTGACTGTGTTCTTTAATTTGTGCATTGTCAGTAGATCTCACTCCCATCAGAGCTTTTTTGGAATTCACACTCTCACGCTAAATTGCCCTTTTTAGTAAATCTGGCCCCTTAAGTATATTACCTTTACATGTAATATCAAATAACACATTTACTGTTAATGATAATCAGGTATGTGCTTTATTATGTTAGTCAACATCAAAGTAAGTGTACTTTTTTAATCCATTAACAAAAGATTATTAAGACAATGATTCACAATATTCTTTAGAAAACAAGCGAAACATTTCATTTGACATTATTACAAACTAAGTGCACCTTTTAAAAGTGTACCTAAGTAACATGAAATGAAAGTCTACTCTCTTTAAGTACATCTAAGTGGCCTTTTATTTCTTTAATGTTATTACCTGCAAGTACATTATACTTGTATGATTTGAAGGACACTACAAGTGCACATTCAATACAAATAAGTGCACTTCCTTTTCACAAAGCAATAGTTCATTGAAAATTTCTGTCATTTCTACATTTTTATTGTCATTGTGATTTTTGTTGGATCTCTTTAAAAAATTGGTTGATTTGTTAATGAACTGGACTGATTCGTTTTTTCTGAACTCATTGCAAATGTCAATCTGTTCATCAAACAAAGCTTATCGTATTACTTCAGAAAGAGGAAAATAGTGCACACGTCATATGAAACACAGTTATAATACTTCTATGGTGCTTTTGTGTCCTTTTTGAAACTTGAAAGCTTCAGTCTCCATTCCCCATTCACTGTAATTGCATATAAAAGAGTGAAGTGAACAGAACAATATTAACACATTTATTTTCCTTACCAGAAAGAAATGGTTTGAAATGACATATGGATGACAGAATTCTCTGTTAATTAATTAATTATTTATATAATTGATGTATTTACATTTATTTAAAATGTCCTACTTCTTTACATTCCTCTGCACATAACTGTGTATATATATATATATATATATATATATATATATATATATATATATCATAAAACAAGACATATTACAATTCTGACTTCCTAGAGTAAGTAGAAACTTCCCAGGAAGATTGTCAGAAACACACAATACACACATCTCACTGTAATTCAGCCAATAGAGATAATGTCTGGAGACAACTTCAGTGTGTAACTGGGTCTTCTTAGAATCTAGAATCTAATTTAGGGTTTAAATTAGATTTGAAAAGATGGTTCGCCTACTTGATCAGCAAATGTATTTGTCAGCATCTTAATTTCATAACTGTGAACCCAGAATGTACAGTATTTGGACACTTAAAGCTCATTTAAAAACTTGGGTTTTAGTAGATGTGTAAAGTCAGTTCACTTCAATTAAAATAAATGGCACTTTATGACATGCAATGATACAAATTTTTTTTTTTTTTTTTTTTTTTTTTAAATCATTCGATGTAGGCTAGCATGTAATTAATAACAGTTAAATGAAACACACACACGAGTAATATGACCTAGCCTACTATTTCAAGAATTTTTCAAACACAAATTATTAAATGACAACAACCCATGTACTTTATCCCGATCTTTCTTTGCAGGCAAGACTTTAGAAACACAAAATCAGTTAACAGTAACAAGTGTGCTTACATGAACTAAACTTGTGTTTTATCTTAACAATCAAACATCACAACAATAGAAACTTATGCAAAATAAAGAAGGTGTCTTACCTGGAGAATGACAAGGAACAGAAGCGCTATGGCTTTACATAAAGTTTTGACAGAAAGACATCCCATCTTAATTCACGAATCCTGATATTCCCGAGCGGCGATCCTCATATCATCTTCAGATAAGTTTCCCCGCGACTTTTCTCAACGATGAACCTCTTTAAACTGTCAGGCTGGTCCTTGTCAAAACCGCAGAGCACTGATGTGAGAGAGGTGTGAGCTCTTGCTGTCACCAGAGTTAAATGTTACTGTTACAGTGAATTACTGGCATCGCTTCACTACATCACAAAAAAAATAATGACTGCTATTCCGCCCCCTTAGTCCAAACAGGAAGTTAAAATGTTCACTATTTTGAACAGGCCACTGGAAAACGCAAACTTCATGGAAGTAATTTTTTTTTTAATTTTTTTTTTTCATTATTATTATTATTACTTTTGGATATATCCAATGAGGCCTATTTAAAAAAAAAAAAAACTGAATATATCTTGTGTTTAACGTTTCTCTTAATTCCTTTCATTTTCCACTGTTAGTTGCACATATATAAAGGCCTATATATAATATGATATAACATTGATATTGATATATATATATTAATAGTCAGAGACATGGAGGTGGTAAATTGTTTACATATACTCTATTAAACTCCTTTGCCCAACAATACACATTCATTTCATTGTAACTGACTATTGTAATGTTTCTCTTCCTGTAGATTCAGAGCCCATTCTAAACATGTTTACTTAAGTTCGGGACGAAAATAGTACTAATTATACTTGCGCAATGCCCATGAGAGGAATGACCATGTTTGCACACAAATATTTAGAAGTTCTGAAGCTTTTCTTGGAGATTCCGTGTTTACTATGATGACTGTATGATATCGCTTTCAGATTCATCTTTGTAAAGGGCCATGGAGAGGTGCCCACGGGCTCTGTCGCTGTCCCATGTCTCCTGGGTCTGGGTGGTTCCTCTCAGGGAGGTCATTATCCAGCTTCAATTAAAAACCAGTCGCTATACTCTTGTTTCTGAGTGGGCACCATGTAATCAAAGAAACCCAAGGCACCAACATACAGATCATATCATTATATACCCAACTCTCTTCGAATGCGTAATGCGAAATGTTACATATTTGTTATTTTCACCGTCCCGTTAGTTACATCAAAATGTCAATCAGCACTAGAAAGTTACTTTTGAGTTACAATATTGTGTTACTATTACTTAGTTACTTTTTATGGAAAGTAATGTGTTACGTCACTTTTGGTTACTTTTTTCTTACCTGGGATGGACTTGTTTGTTTGTTCTATTTTTGAAAAATGTAAATGCCCTTTCACACTAAAAGTGTATATGCAAAAGGAAATGCAAATTCCTGTACAGTCTGTACAGTAAAGAGTGCAGCTCATCTAAACACTTCAGCTGTGCCACCATCCTTGATTTGCAGAAGAAAAGTAAGCAGGAGAAGAACATTCAACACTTTTACATTAGCAACAAAAACAAAAATGAAACACAAATGAAATGTTTATCTAAAGTAATTTTTGCTCATTAGTATGGTTGAATTGGATCATCGAAAGTCAGCAGTAAAGACATTGGTTAATAAAGTGAGATAATAAGGTATATTTGTATTATTTAACATATTTAATTATTGCAGGTTTGCTTGTTATATAGGGCTTATATAGGTACTACATTTGGTTTGAAACTTACTTTATTACTGTTAAAAAAGTACATAAATGCATGAATGAAATTCTAATGTTTGCCGTGTTGTCCCTGTCATGTGACCTACGTTGTCCAAGCAAGCGATAGTCATCATTTCACCGTCTAGGTTATAGACCCGATATAGTCTGGCTATGAGTAACCCACTTCTAGCCAAAATAACCTTGAATTTGGTTACACATATTTTTTGCCAAAAATAACTTGCGAGATGTATAAAATTCCATCATGTAAGCAAAGTCAAAAGGGATTACATGGAGTTTGGTTTCATTTATTTGACATGTTCAATGTGTAGCCTGTGCATCTATTCTTGGCCATGGTTAGACTTCCATTAAATTTCCACTGACAGCCCAAATTTTGCATTGTTTTTGCCTAGACTGTGTGTGAGGGCTGTGTTTGGACGACTATTAGATGTCAGTGCCATTTACAAATCCTCTTCTGTGGCCTCATGTCCAGTGAATGCACAGTTCAGAATATTGACAGAGGTAATAGGTCATACGGGAACTTTTCCACTAATGTTTTATGAATATGAATTTCACATCCCAGCTGCAGAAACTCATTCGTGACAGAGTTTATTGGAAGTGTTTTGCTAATTTTCTGCTGATTATTGGGCTTGTTGTCTGTGTCACACAAGCAGACTAAACGGAGTAACCAGTGCTGCACAATTAATTGTATATTAACACAATATTGTCGGTTGCACCAGCTCTGCGTAAGTTACAACTTAGCCTAGTTTTGGCGTAAATGTGCACTAAGTTACAACTTAA
Organism: Abramis brama; assembly: GCF_963993115.1. Taxonomy (NCBI): domain Eukaryota; kingdom Metazoa; phylum Chordata; class Actinopteri; order Cypriniformes; family Leuciscidae; genus Abramis; species Abramis brama. The sequence goes on from NC_139982.1 coordinate 14,413,995, forward strand.
TACGCACTACTAAATATTTTTGCGTTGCATCATTAGTTGAAGCATAAGTCTAAACTAAATATTTACAGAAGCCTCCGATCAGGAGATACAGTTGGAATAAAATAGCAGACTGACTGAAATGCATTAATAAGTAGACAGACTTCAATTCTTTAGACATATTTGATAATTTTCAGACTTGTATTGAGATCAGCCAATGTTAAAGCGCGCTGTCACGAAGTTTCCACCAGTTTTCTTTACCCTTGGTGCCCATTTTCTTGGTTTGGGCCACCGCTGGGGCCACCCTTTCAATATGTAAAGTGCTTTGAGTACCCATAAAAGTGCTATAAATGTAACAAATTATTATTATTATTATTAATATTATTATTACGTCGCTGTCTTTCCGCAAGCCAATAGCTGCATTGCTAATCATGGTTTCGAGTATCGATAAATCTGCTCTTTCCAGTGAACACAATAACAGTCAGTAATCCTAAGGTAACTTTACATGACAACGATGTACTGTAAAATGGAATCGTTTTTCTTTGTACAGATGACAATGTTATCAAAACAATCCCCATTCACACGGATCTGTGAAAACGACTAAAAACGTTGTATTACGCATGCCAGGCCAGTAGTTGGCGATGTTACTTTGTAAAGAAAGATTACGCGCCTGTGCACATATGCTGGTCCAGGCTGGTTTATGCTGGTTAGAGGTGGAATAGTGCTGGTTTATGCTGGTATAGTGCTGGTCTAGGCTGGATTATGCTGGTTAGTGTTGGTATACTGCTGGTCCAGGCTGGATTATGCTGGTTAGTGTTGGTATAGTGCTGGTCCAGGCTGGATTATGCTGGTTAGTGTTGGTATAGTGCTGGTCTAGGCTGGTTTATGCTGGTTAGTGTTGGTATAGTGCTGGTCCAGGCTGGTTTATGCTGGTTAGTGTTGGTATAGTGCTGGTTAGAGGTGGAATAGTGCTGGTTTATGCTGGTATAGTGCTGGTCCAGGCTGGGTTATGCTGGTTAGTGTTGGTATAGTGATGGTCCAGGCTGGTTTATGATGGTATAGTGCTGGTCCAGGCTGGTTTATGCTGGTTAGTGTTGATATAGTGCTGGTCCAGGCTGCTTTATGATGGTATAGTGCTGGTTTATGCTGGTTTATGATGGTATAGTGCTCGTCCAGGCTGGTTTATGCTAGTTAGTCAAGTCAAGTCACCTTTATTTATTTAGCGCTTTTTACAATACAGATTGTTTCAAAGCAGCTTTACAGTAATAACAGGAAAATAATATGGATATATAGCTAATATAGTATGGAGACGAGGTATAGTGCTGGTCCAGGCTGGTTTATGCTGGTTAGTGTTGGTATAGTGCTGGTCCAGGCTGGTTTATGCTGGTTAGTGTTGGTATAGTGCTGGCCCAGGCTGGTTTATGCTGGTATAGAGCTGGTCCAGGCTGGTTTATGCTGGTTAGTGTTGGTATAGTGCTGGTCCAGGCTGGTTTGTGCTGGTTAGTGTTGGTATAGTGCTGGTCCAGGCTGGTTTGTGCTGGTTAGTGTTGGTATACTGCTGGTCCAGGCTGGTTTGTGCTGGTTAGTGTTGGTATACTGCTGGTCCAGGCTGGTTTATGCTAGTATAGTGCTGGTCCAGGCAGGTTTATGCTAGTATAGTGCTGGTCCAGGCTGGTTTATGCTGGTTAGTGTTGGTATACTGCTGGTCCAGGCTGGTTTGTGCTGGTTAGTGTTGGTATAGTGCTGGTTTATGCTGGTTTGTGCTGGTTAGTGTTGGTATACTGCTGGTCCAGGCTGGTTTATGCTGGTTAGTGTTGGTATAGTGCCAGGCTGGTTTATGCTGGTTAGTGTTGGTATACTGCTGGTCCAGGCTGGTTTATGCTAGTATAAGTATAGTGCTGGTTTATGCTGGTTAATGTTGGTATAGTGCTGGTCCAGGCTGGTTTATGATGGTATAGTGCTGGTCCAGGCTGGTTTATGCTGGTTAGTGTTGGTATACTGCTGGTCCAGGCTGGTTTATGCTAGTATAAGTATAGTGGTGGTCCAGGCTGGTATATGCTGGTATAGTGCTGGTCCAGGCTGGTATATGCTGGTATAGTGCTGGTCCAGGCTGGTTTATGCTGGTATGGTGCTGGTCCAGGCTGGTTTATGATGGTAGAGTGCTGGTCCAGGCTGGTTTATGATGGTAGAGTGCTGGTCCAGGCTGGTTTATGATGGTAGAGTGCTGGTCCAGGCTGGTTTATGATGGTATAGTGCTGGTCCAGGCTGGTTTATGCTAGTATAAGTATAGTGGTGGTCCAGGCTGGTATAGTGCTGGTCCAGGCAGGTTTATGCTAGTATAGTGCTGGTCCAGGCTGGTTTATGCTGGTTAGTGTTGGTATACTGCTGGTCCAGGCTGGTTTGTGCTGGTTAGTGTTGGTATAGTGCTGGTTTATGCTGGTTTGTGCTGGTTAGTGTTGGTATACTGCTGGTCCAGGCTGGTTTATGCTGGTTAGTGTTGGTATAGTGCCAGGCTGGTTTATGCTGGTTAGTGTTGGTATACTGCTGGTCCAGGCTGGTTTATGCTAGTATAAGTATAGTGCTGGTTTATGCTGGTTAATGTTGGTATAGTGCTGGTCCAGGCTGGTTTATGATGGTATAGTGCTGGTCCAGGCTGGTTTATGCTGGTTAGTGTTGGTATACTGCTGGTCCAGGCTGGTTTATGCTAGTATAAGTATAGTGGTGGTCCAGGCTGGTATATGCTGGTATAGTGCTGGTCCAGGCTGGTATATGCTGGTATAGTGCTGGTCCAGGCTGGTTTATGCTGGTATGGTGCTGGTCCAGGCTGGTTTATGATGGTAGAGTGCTGGTCCAGGCTGGTTTATGATGGTAGAGTGCTGGTCCAGGCTGGTTTATGATGGTAGAGTGCTGGTCCAGGCTGGTTTATGATGGTATAGTGCTGGTCCAGGCTGGTTTATGCTAGTATAAGTATAGTGGTGGTCCAGGCTGGTATAGTGCTGGTCCAGGCTGGTTTATGCTGGTATAGTGCTGGTCCAGGCTGGTTTATGCTGGTATAGTGCTGGTCCATGCTGGTTTATGCTGGTATAGTGCTGGTCCAGGCTGGTTTATGATGGTAGAGTGCTGGTCCAGGCTGGTTTATGATGGTAGAGTGCTGGTCTAGGCTGGTTTATGCTAGTATAAGTATAGTGGTGGTCCAGGCTGGTTTATGATGGTAGAGTGCTGGTCCAGGCTGGTTTATGCTGGTGTAGTGCTGGTCCAGGCTGGTTTATGATGGTAGAGTGCTGGTTTATGATGGTAGAGTGCTGGTCTAGCTGGTGCAAACCGGAGCTGGTGAAGCTGGTCTTGAGTGTGAGTAGGCCAGCTGTCTAAATGCATATTTCTGCATTTAACACATTAATGATGTAAAGGAAAAACAATATAAAGTTAAAAAAATATGATTTATTGAATTATTTGATTAAAACACTGTAATTTATTTTGCTCCCTCTGCCGAAATTAGAACTGAAATTTTCAATTGTTTTAGTTTACATTATTAATCAAAGTCACTGGTGATTTTATTTGCAGTTGATTTATAAGGCTGTGTCGCTGTAAGTCAGTTGTATATTGTATTTTCTGCTTATCTCTTCCCTTTTTTCTGTTCTTGTTGTTCCTCTTATTTTCACTGATTGTGAACCGCAGGTGTCATAACTAATGCTCAATCATCACTTGTAAAGTGAATCTTTACTGCAACACTGCTTCAGTGTTACTTTTACTCTCTATAGATTGGGACCATATGAAAACAGAGCAGTGTTTGTTTAACACTGGAGATTTTACTGTGTACCAGTAAACATGTAACCTGCAACATGCATTTTTCTTTATTAAAATATTTATTTGGGAAATTTTCTTGGTCTTTAACTACGAACACACTAAGAAACGTGATACACACTAAGAACACATACACACGTTTTGTCGTGGTCTTGCTGGGATCATACCAGCACCCAAAAGTCAACATATGCTGGTCCACCAGCACACCAGCATCCCATGTTGGGATCCAGCAAACCAGCAACCAGCATCCAATGCTGGGATTCAGCCAACCAGTAATGTATTAAGCGAGGTATGAAGAATAGACCTCAGGTCTCTAGATATGCCTTCTTCAATATAAATCTATGTGATTTAGTAACAGACGCAGCAGAACAATATCCACATTCAAGATTAGCTGGGAACGTTCTTGCGTTGTTCCACTGCGCTAGTTTGGAATTGTTTTTACGCTAGAACTCATTTTAGGTTGAGGGCCGGGGATGGGAAAAAATTTAACCATGTGCGGACCGAATTACCTTTTTTAAACCTTACTGCGCTGACAATTAACCTACATTATTGTAAACCATACACAATACAAATTAATAAAACTCGAAAAACACACTGCTCTGTGAAAACCAAAAATTCCCTTTGTTTTAAATGTAATTTCAAAGGCAGAACCAGGAGTCATGAAATTCTTTAAATGCTATACTTCCGCCAGGTGTGTAGGAACGCAGGACTGATCAGTTCTCGGGTGTAACGCCACCCGAAGGCCGCTGAATATTGGCCTTTCTTTAGATCATTAACTCTATATTTACTTAGTTTTCTTTTCCTGAATACCAGTCTTTGACCTTGTGAGAAAAAGGTCAGGTTATACAGAACAGTAACAGGTAGACTATTGCCATCTGATTCCCACACAACTTTCCATAATCGTTAATAAATGTCTTACTTATGTTCATTCATCATAGCCTACAGCACATTTTTCCAGAGAATACAATGTTGCTCTCTTATGCAGTGGCAAATAAGTAACCTTGACTTGTATGGTGTATTGTTTGCATGTTATGCAACTTTATGCAATGCAACACTGGCACCCATGAGTTTTATTTGGTTCTGTATGTATAATTTATCATAAAGAATTTATTGTTTTACTCTAATTTCAGACCCATACTTAAAATCTTACACTAAAACAAAATTAAACTAAAAATGTATTATGATATGTTTAAAACTGATAACCTAAAAACATTTTTAAATAAACTATTTTTTAATGTTTATGGTTTAAAAATATATATATATATGTAAAATTATTGCTTACAAATAAATGTTGTTCCTAATAAGTTTGCATATGAAGTAGACAGCAGTGTCAGTGAATAAAATGCTTGAGATGAACACATGTGATGTGTGAAGAAAGCAAAGAAAAATTAAGAGAATACTGGTAATATTTTGTGAACTGAATATTTTTATTATGCACTGTTTCCAATCAAGCTGTTTATAATGTCAACTGTATCACAATCATTTCCATTACGAAATGCTTTTAAACACAACATAGGCTATAATTGATAGAAATAACAAGTAGCGGAAATATAGAAAAAAACGAATAAAAATGACAATTCTTCTGCGATGCATAAATGCTCACTGTAGGGAATTGTTTGAAAACCAGAGTAAATTGAAAATGTGTAATTCAACCTTTTGCCGCTAGATGACAGACCTTTACTGTAGAAAAAACGACCACAGTTAGCCTAGTTCTCTCCCTCCTCCAGAAGAGGGCGCTCGTTTAGAGACGTTCTACACGGTCACACATCCTATATTTTACAGCACATAGAATGCTGAACTGTACAATTAAAGGTATAGTTCACCCCCCCCCCCCCCCACACACACACACACCCCAAAAAATTAAAAATAAAGTCTCTCATAATTTGTTTACCCTCAAATTGTTCCAAACATGTATGAGTTTATGTCTTCTGTTGAACACAAAAGAAGATATTTTGAAGAATGTCGGTAACCAGACAGTTGATGGTAGCCATTGACTTCCATAGTAGAGAAACAAAATACAATGGAAGTCAATGGGGTCCATAAACTGTCTGGTTATCAGCATTCTTCAGAATATCTTCTTTTGTTTTCACCATAAAAACAAAACAAAAAAACAACAACACTCATTCAGGTATGGAACAAACTGTGAATAAATGACATTTTCATTTTTGGGTGAACTATCCCTTTAACATTGCCATTAATGTATGCCTATTTGACCCACTTTTAAGGATTACACTAGTATTTCATTAGCATAATGCTAACAGTATTAGCCTACACTAAAAGTTCACTTTCTTATGTTCATTTGTTGGTAGTTTATTTTCGTTCAAAGAAACAAAACAGCTGTAAATATTCAGCATCGGGTTTATCTCATGTCCAGCGAGTGACCTACAAAGTGCGCACTAACCCTAACACGCTCTCTCTTTAAAACCTCAGTGTCCCTTTAATCTGCGGATCAGCGCGCTGACGTCAGCGAACCCCCAGGGCCACGCGCTCCCATTGGCTGGAGGTGACGTCAACGGCATTTTTTTCCCTCCTGAACCATGACCTCATCCTTAGTTCATTTATAGTGCCTAAGTGCACCTTCTGTTTTCCCGGCTGGCTAATGTCTACTATCGCTTATCTCTCTTTTCGTCACGGCGTCACTCGCTGGCCCAGTTGCGCTGTAGAAGAATGAAAAGGTTTTAATGGTTTTGTTATTCGCATGTGTGTGTGACAGACAGCGGCACAGACTCATGGTTAGTATACACTAGTGACGTCTGCTGGCGAATGGCTTCCCATCGGAGCGCAGTGCCCTACATGGAGAGCAGCTGAAACACTCGGGACCAGGGCAAACGGAGGTGAGTGCAGGCTATGGAAGGGGCGTATTGATATTTGAGACCTCACATTTAGGCATATGGCTTTATTTTGACGATAGTCGAAGAGAGACTGTGTTTTTTTGGGGGATGGACGTACTGGCGTGTATCGACCACTAGTGTCTCGTCTGAATGAGGGCAACTATGTGCCTCAATGACATGTTAAACTAGACAGTGGTCATCATAATGTATCGTCAATCGGCCATCATTTATTGTTAAATATGAGGTATTGTAAATCATCGTCCTCTCATGACAGATTATATTGAATGTTTGTCTTCTGATTTGAGTGAGGCTTGTCATGCATGTCTACATTGCAGTCTGGGAGCTTTGTGTCCTCTGGATGTACAACATCAGGTTTACAGTACATTTCATTTACATGAAGCATTTCCATAATGTCCATAATACTGTATATATATATATATATATATATATATATATATATATATATATATATATATATATATATATATATGATAATAACATTAAACAATAATAACAATTATAACCTCTGCATGTACAACATCAGGTTTATAGTACATTTCATTTACATGAAGCATTTCCATAATGTCCATAATACTGTATATATATATATATATATATATATATATATATATATATGATAATAACATTAAACAATAATAACAATTATAACCTCTGCATGTACAACATCAGGTTTATAGTACATTTCATTTACATGAAGCATTTCCATAATGTCCATAATACTGTATATATATATATATATATATATATATATATATATATATATGATAATAACATTAAACAATAATAACAATTATAACCTCTGCATGTACAACATCAGGTTTATAGTACATTATACATAAATTTGTATAAACAACAAATAGTATTTGATTGTTTAAATTGATTATAAATTATTAATAGTAACATTCGAATGTAGGCCTAGATAAACTGATATTATTTATTTTGACCATTAATTTATTAACAATATCAATAATGATATGCTGTTGTTATTAGTAATATAACACTTTAATATGCATTTAATTATAATTATTTGGATCAACTGAAAGGTTTGATCAACCTATTAACATGCTGTAATAATAAAATAACAATTATACTATTTTATATGTATATTTGATTTTTTTGATTTAATTGAATTTAAATATAAAAATAGATATTAACTTTGTAATATATAATTTATATTATAACCTATATACAATATAATATCATTATATTATTAATATTTAATTATTATTAATTATTATTAACAGTAAAAAATAATAATATGTTGTAATTATTGTTATTAGTAATAATTTAACATAATGGCCTATAAAATAGTAATATACATACAAATATTTAGTTTTCTATATTATAATTTTTTTATCATGAATTGATATGAAACAATACAATAACAAATGATACTTTTTATTATTGTTATATTAATAATTAATAGAGCCATTGAATACATAGATATTGACATTATAATATATAAAATATAATGTCTTGTATTAAAAATTTGGTGTTATTTATTTTGATAATTTATTATTAACATTAGTCATATGCTTTTATTATGTTATTATAATGTATACGTTCTCTAGTCTATAAATTAGCTTTATTATTACATAAACATAGCACAGATGTTCTAATAATGCTCAGATAGATAGATAGATAGATAGATAGATAGATAGATAGATAGATGGTGTTAATCTCAGGCTGCAGGGTTTGGATCTTGCTCTGTGTTTTATTATTATAGTGATTATGATTTTTGAGTGAGCGCACATGGTTACGATTTGTCTCAGGAGGAAAACTTTGAGAACGTTGTCTTTCTTTATGGTATATAAGGACATAATTGATGCACTGATTTGAAATGCTGTGATATATTTGTGTGATTTAAAATGTTATCAAACTAAAAAGCTCTTGCTCCATAATGTAAAAGGCAGATTGGCTCATGTTACCAAATCCAGTTCATCACAACAGATGATATCACTGCAACAATGATTAACAAATGCATGCAGGCTCAGAAAGAACAATGGTCTATATCAACGTGCGTATGGCACAGAGTCCAAATAAGTGATGTCATCCATATAGTTAATGAATAACCCGGATTAAGATATTTTGCTCTCTTTTATCTTCCATTCGGCGATGTTTGTTCGCTGTTGTTCAGGTGCAGTCTGTCATTAGAAAGCAATCGCTGTCACTTTAAATAGAGATGCATGCTTCTCTTTGTTTTGCTGTCATGGGCCATTTCAGTGAAAAAAAAAGAAAAAAAAAAGAAGAATTTTTTTTTTTCGTCGTTTCCCGACATGCTACTCGGAAGTAGTATCAAATCCCTGGAAATCAATAGAACAGATGTTTGGTGTGTTTCTTGCTTTGGGATGTGAGGCGACAGCCTCCGCAACCTCTCCGCATGCCCAGACAACTTTTTTCCTTTTCCGTTTTTATATTCCGTTGCCATGGCAACTGTGTAGTCTCACTCTGTCTCCACATCAGCACTTTGCACCACTGTTGTTTATGCCGGTGTTTTTGATGAAGTAAAGTAATACCGGTCAACAGTTTGGAATAATTACGATTTTTTTTTTTTGGTGTGTGTGTGTTTGAAATAAGTCTCTTCTGCTCACCAAGGCTGTTGTTATTTGATCAAAAATACAGTAAATCAGTGAAATATTATTACAGTGCAAAATAACTGTTTTGTATTTGAATCTGTTTTAAAACATAATTTATTCCTGTGATGCAAAGCTGAATTTTCAGCATCATTACTTCAGTGTCACATGATCAATCAGAAATCATTCTAATATGCTGATTTGCTGCTCAAGAAACATTTATTATTGTTGTTATTTTTATTATCAGTGTTGAAAACAGTTTTAGCTTAATATTTTTGTGGAAGATTTAGCAAGAATGCATTACATTTATATTATTCATTAAAAAATCCTGAAAAAGTATCACAGTTTCCACAACAATACCAAGCAGCAAAAACATTTAATAAGAACCATTATTAATAATTGAGTACCAAAAATAATTTATAATAATTAAGCACCAAATCATCATATTAGAATAATTTCTGAAGGATCATGTGAAACTGAAAACTGTGGTAGTAATGCTGAAAAGGAATACATTCTCATTGTTAGTTAATATTATAATGCATTAACTAATGTTAACTAATGGAACCTTATTGTAAAGTGTTACCTATTACTGTTTTACTGTATTTTTGATCAAATAAATGCAGCCTTGGTGAGGATAAAAGAAAATGTTAAAAAATTGGCCAGTAGAGGAAAATATGCAATGCAACTAAAATAAAAAAGCATGTCACACCTTGTCGTCTTTGAAAATGCAAGACAGGTGTACTGTAAGAAACTATTTTCTTGATTTATTATCGCAACTTCTTTTTCTTTTGTCAAATCAACTTGGATAATTAATGCAGTTCAGATAAAATAATATTTATGTTTCTATTTATTAAACCAATCTCCTTCATTGTATTAACTCAAATATGTTATTTCAATGAACTCAAAATTAAGGCAACCAGGTAACTTAGGCTGCTTTTTTAAGTTAAACCAACAATAATGTTTGTACAGTGAACAATGCAAGGTAATGCTCAGTCGGTGGTCTCGAGAGAATACACACACCTTCTCATTTCGACATACACAGTGTCAAACTGCAGTGCACAGCCTCCCCCCCCCCCCAACCCTGCAACTGGAGTTGTCAAGCCGAAGGAACGCCATTAGACACATGCAGCGTCAGCCTTGTTATTCTCTGACGTGCCTCCACTTCTTCCTCTCATCCTGCGGGCCGCGGGGGGGCTGTTGTCATGCTATCGACCGTCCGATTGCAGGAGAGGTTACAGTGAGGGTTTCTTTTCTCCAAGGTGTGGCTGTACATCCTTCCTGTGGAGCGATTAAAGAGACAGAAGGGTGGTAAGGAGGTTTCGGTCTCTGGTGGATTATTGCGTGTCTGGAATCCTGCATGTGTTTGTGTTCTGGTGAGAATATGCAGGTTATGGTTACTTGTGGTGACTGGGATTGTGATCAAAACAAAGGCGTCCATGTTGGGATGCTGGTTGCGTGAGGCTGGTCCTCTGGCAGCGTCGCTCTCGTACCGCACTGGGTTTGTTTATGTGGACGTGATGTGAAACGAGCCGTTTCATTATGAAACTGATGGATGATTATTTGACTTACAACTGTTTAGAGAGAAACACTGGAAGTGCAAAGTGAAATGGAGATTGTGTGTGTGCGTTTGTTTATGTTCTTAAACATTCTGCTGGAATGCTTGTTTTTCTTCTTTTGTTTCCTATATAGCAAAAATTCCTTTATTTAATATATGCATATATATATATATAGATATAGATACACAGAAATGTGTGTATGAGAGTCTGTGTGTGTGCCTCAATCTCTCCCTCCTGATTCTGCAAGGCGCTGCAGATATCTGAACGTTGCAGCATCACCCTCCCTCAATGCAGCAGCAGAGGGAGAGTGAGAAATAGACAGAAAGATAAAGAGTGAAAGTTTGAAGCAGCTTATATTCAAGGTTATTATTGTTAACAAAAATTATTATTGTTTTTTTTTTTTGCATGTGAACAAAACTTAAACAAACTGTAAATGAAAATACAAATAAAAATTCAATAGCCTACATTTTCATAATTAGTTTTTTCCATAGTTTTGTTTTTTATTTTTTAATTAAAATGAATACCAAAACATTTGCAAGTGAAAGAAAACTAAATAAACTATAAATGTGCGCTAAAATACAAATGAAATCTCTTAAATCTCTTAGAATTAATCTCTTAAAGGTAGCGTTGACAATGTTTTTCATAAACACTTTTTTGTTATACTGGTTGAAACTCTCTTCAAATCCTGATAGCATATATAGATAGTTACATATATCTTATGTGGAAGTCTGAGGACCAAAAAATGTTTGTCCAATCATTGCATTCGGTCCGAATTCAAATTAATGATAGGATGCCCTACCTGCCTGTCAACCTATTGCACACCTTCACACACCTTCTCATGCAGACATCACACGTCATCAGCGTCTTTCATGAGACAATGCAGAATTAAGCCCTATTCGCACGGGATTAGTATTACCCCTGGACCTCTGTAATTAGGAAATTACCCCCTGACGTCTGTGTTTTTGGTGGCTCATTCACACGTGCAAATAAATGTTCGTAATTCCCTCGAGTTTACGGACTTTACAGCGTGCGCCCACCCATTCACACTTCACTAGCTGAACGTGCTGAAACGAAGATCGCGCTGCAGTATTGCAATTCAAAAAAAGAACTTATTTAAAACCAATTTATTAGAGAAATATATTATAGAATATCATATTATTGTATAAATATATAATATATCTTCTTTTTCTTTTATTCTTTGTCCATATTTACAACAAGCCTGCCTGAAGAAGGTATTATGAATACCGAAACGTCGCGATAGGCTTGTTTTTCTATTCATTTTATTTGGTTTATTTCATTTTATATCATTTTTACTCTTTCACACTTTGATTGCTTGAGATACTTGCAGGATGGACGTCTTTAGAGGCCGTGTGAGACAAAGAAATGCTCCACGATACAGACTACTAAGTTACACTACCACAAAAAGCGTCCAAACTTTCCAAAAGAGCTTCCATGTTGCGCCAAAATACTTAATTTGACGTTTCCATGACAACGGTCCGAGTTGAGCTTCCGGATCACGTCTTTACTGTAGTTTGTTTTCTCTTTTGCAGCACTTCATAGTTTTTATTGGAGAAAAACTATAATCGGATTGGAGTAGATCATATCGAGAGATTTTATTGTTATATAGTTTTAATACAGACGTAAAATGGACTGTTAAACGGCCCATAATGGTTATTACGTTCTTTAGAAAACGATAGGCTCACAGAAAAACAGCCCAAATCACAGACATGGGGATTCGCACGGGACTGGTATTATCAGAGGACCCATGTGTTGGCCAAAATACGGTAGGTAATTTTCGGGGGAATTTTTACAGACATTTTTACAGACATGGCAGATTTGCACGGGATAAAAATCACAGACGACCTCTGCGATTATTACAAATTACCGGAGGTCCCTAGGTAATACTAATCCCGTGCGAATAGGGCTTTAGACAGACGTCAGTCACCGAGCACCGCAAACAAACAGAAGCCACCTTTACAGTTCCTCTCGTTCCAACGAGATTTTACCATGTTCACTCTATGTCATAATTACCGTAATTACGAGATGGCAACCTATGCAAAGCTGTTCATGTCCTCGAAATGATGTGTTTCTATGGAAACACTATCAACGCCAAAATTGATTTGCAGCTGTCAGGTGGTACAAGTCAAAACTGTCAAAGCTTAAGTCAAAGTTTTTTACGTTCATTATTTTTTGTAATGTTATGTGCTTTGAGACATGAGGTAGTTTTACACCGTCTCTCGTGATGCTTTGCAGACTCTGCTCTGGCTGTGCGCGTTCATGTATTCTGAAGGAGGCGTGGCTTTGGAGACGCTCTGAAGGGAGGGTGGGATCTCAGTTAGCTTGCTATTGCTAGCCTCTCCGAAATTGCCTACTGTACCTTTAAGCCTGACTTCAGACTATTGGTGTATTCTGTCAAAAGAACCAACCATTTAGACAAGAAGCGACTGTCTGATCATCATATTAAACAACAGACCAGATTGAGAAATAATTCACCCAAAAATGTTGTTCCAAACCTCTATGACTTTCTTCGTTCTGTGGAACACAAAAGAAGATATTCTGAGAAATGTTTCAGTGTTTTTTTCCCCTTATACAATGGAAGTCAATGGGCACCAAAACTGTTTAATTCCAATGTTCTTCAAAATGTCTTCTTTTGTATTCTGCAAAAGAAAGAAGCACAGGTTTGGAATGACATTAGGGTGAGAAAATGATAATAAATCTTTCATTTTTGGATCTTTTTTTGGAAGTATTGTCAGGAAAATGGAATAATTGGTGGTGTTGAGTTATAAGGAATAGAACCAAAAAATACTATTGAAACAAAATTATTTTCCAAAAATACAAATGGAGTAAAAACTATTTTTGAACCATTAAAGCTGAACATAAAATAAACTTCAAATAAAAACACAAAACAAAATAAAAGCTAGTTAAATTTCCAAACCTTTAATAACCTCGCTTACAGTCTGGCACTTGGCAGTTAGAGGAGAGCTTATCCTGATCATCTGCTTAACCTTAACCTTAACCACAACCTTGGTTGTCTTCGTTCTGTGTGCTATCTCTGCATAGTTGCTCACTAACATGTGCTAATGCACAAGGCTTTGTTGCGTTCAGTGAGAAGGTGTTTTCCAAGGAAACTGATTGTAAGTCCTCGGTCTGCCAAAGGCACCAATTCTAAAGCGTCAGAATTTGTCATAGAGTGACACGTTTGTCCGGTTTGAGGAGAAAGGTTACCTCTTTCTACTTTCACTTTTGGTGTGGTTAACCTTCCATTAGTAAGCCAGTGGAGGAGGGTGACATCCAACACCATTTTTTTTGGTTGCATAGAGTAGGCGTTTGGAGGAATACGACTCACATGAGATATTTTGTTTGAGAATATTTTGTCATGTTGGACTTTGATCATGTACTATGATATTTGTTTGTGTTTTTGCTTTTTAACAATTTTAATCATAGGTTCCAATTATTACGGTTACTGTTACTTCTGTAAAATCATAATGCCAAACCTGCTTGACTGTGAAACACAAAAGAAGATATTTTGAAACAACATTGGATCCCATTGATTGCATTATATGGACATACTGTAAACAGCTGAAACATATTTTTGTGTTCTTTAGATGAAAGTCATACAGAATAACTAGGTTTCCATCCAAAGTTGCGAATTTAAAGGCACACTATGCAAGATTTGTACAGTACCTTATTATAAAACGGTTAGTTCCAATCCTTGATTCTGATTGGTCAATAGCTGTGCTTTATTCACGATAAAGCACGGCTATGACCGCTTCACCCAACTGTTCTATGTATCACTACACAACACCCCTAGCAACCACTCTTAGCAACTTAAACACATGTGTGATCTCATTGATATTGTTCATTGAAGCTATAGTAGAGTATTGTGAGAGATCGAGTAAGCGAGTGTCTGCATTTACAGTAGATATAGCATTTTCCTTCAGGTCAGTTATATTCATAATAAAAAAAAAATCTGTTTGAATGTCCGCTGCGATATCTTGTCCTTTTAACCGTTAAGGGGTTTTTCCGTGCCCATAGTCATCTGTCAGTTGTGTCTTCCTTCTCCGTGTTCACAAGTTTGATTCCTTTCAATGTAAAAGTCTTCTCTACTGACTGACTCACTCATAAAGACGGTCTTTGCCGCCATCTATTGGCGAAATAATGTATGTAACTTTTGTTGCTGTTTACGGTCAGGGACTATTTTTTCCAGCGGAAGGAAGGCTTTTAGTTAGTTTACTTCATAAAAGTTGCATAGATACATGTTTTTCGGCTTTAATAGTTGTATTGTGTGGTAACCGTTTTATAAAAGCAATAACGTACTCGAGACAAGTGCTGTATCGTGAATAAGTAACGGCTGAAGGGGTGACGACGCTTCACATCGTGCCTAACAACGCTCTTCAGCCGTTACTTATTCACGATACAGCACAGCCTCTCGTACCTTATTGCTTACATATAACAGCTTCGAAATCATTCATGCGATTGGTCCGCTGGTTAGTCCAGTTATCCAATCACATCCTCTGTTGAGGCAAAGTCACATGAGGTTTTTTTTGTTGCTTATGGACGGAGGCTGGTCCTCTGTCCATTTTTGTTGCTTATCGACCTTATTTATTAGGTAAATGTGTTTCCATTGTACTTCTTATCGGATAAAAAATATCTACCTCAATTTATCGCATACATTTTTTAATGCATATTTTAGGAATTTATGTACGTCTTTGCATTTACGCCCAGCAATTTTAGGCGACATCCAAAAATCCTCATAAAAATAGGTCGATGGAAACATAGCTAATGACATGAGGGTGAATAAATGATGACAGAATATTTGGGTCAACTTTCCTTTTAGAATGAAACGGTTACATAACAGTAACTGGTAATCATGGTAAAGTGTTGTGCTGAATGGGTTGCGACCACAACCATTTTTCTCAGCTAAACTAGTATGTTTTACTGCAAGGCAGTTATGGCTTTCTATTCATTAGATTATATGAACCCACTGCAGTGTTGCTGCTGCAAACGAGTACTTCCCTCATCCTCAACTGGCGCTTGGTTTAGTCTTTTGCTCTGCATAATGTAAACGAGTGAGAGATTGGATTGAGAGGTTTGGAGATTGAAGCGTTCAGAAGGTCATTGCATACTCAAGCGGTTCCTGCTCTTTCAGGCCTGATCAACACATCACCCCACTCATACACAGTCATAAACAATTCCTCTCCCTCCCTCACAGATGCCTTCCTCCAACACAGATGCACGTACATTGAACACATAAAACTGTTTTCAGTCTGCCAAGTGGAATATTTAGGCTAAATGTGCCTCTGCAATAAAAGGATTACTGAAAAGACTATATGTGATCCTTGCAGCCGTGGCTATAAAAAGCACATTTTTCCAGTCTTGTTACATAATCTGTATTGGTTCAGTTTCCTAACGTCACATCCTCTCTGGCTGTAATATAAACACGGTCAGTATGTAATGTATCGCATATTTCCGATAAAGATCTGCTGAGCTAGAATCAGTATTGCCATTCATAAAATACTTATAAATACTGTGAAAGGAAAACATAATTGTATGAGCCCACAGCTTCATTATGGACGCATTAGTTTGATGATAATCATAGATTTACAGTTAAACTATGGTAACTTTATCATAATATAGTTATGTTGCTCACAATTTGATAAAAAAAAAAAAATGTAGTAATGACTGTTTTTGTATAATACAGTGAATTAAATATTTAAAAATGAAGGATATTTATCACATTCTTTTTATTTGGAACATTATAGTCACAAACTAAAAGCTAATATTTGCAAATGAATTATTAAATGTATCTACAATGGTATAATAAACAGTAGTTTAAAAACATTACCTAAATATATATATATATATATATATATATATATATTTTACAATTTAACAGTAGCATCACCTTTCTATGAAATACTAAACTGAAGGATTGTAAATAGTTGTTATTGTCATTTTAAGAATTTAACTGTATAATGTATACTTTTTTATTATTAATTTTTTTCTATGAATACAGCCTTTCATGCTAACATGGCATTAGAAAGGTAAATAAACAGTAGTGACTGGCATTTTGGCTGTGGTAAAGGTATGGTAAAGTAACTCTCTCTCTACTTACATACTTTAGCATTTGGGGTCTATATGTGCAGTTAAGAATTGGTGTTACGATCACTGGCAATATGATCACTTGATGAATTTATTGAAGATTTTAGTGTGACAGCAGATGTTGTTTAGGCTGCAGCTGGCTTTCATACTCCCAGAGCTTAGTTTGCCCTAACGCAGGTGGTTCCTGTTTCATTAGTGTCGTTAAGGCCAGAAACATATGCAAATGCAGATGTGAATGCTTGGCCAATGAATTGCAAGTGTGCTCTATCATTGTGCAGACTTAACGTGTCTTTCTGCATTCTGTGGCGGTAGCAAACCTCAAATTTACTCTTATGCATAGCGCCGCTTGCGTCAATGCGAAGAATGCAGTGCATACTTTCCTATGAATTAGTTAGTTAGTTCACTCAAAGATAAAAATAGTATCATCATTCACTCACCCTCATGTCGTTCCAAACCCGTAAGACTTCCTTTTATCTTCGGCACACAAATGAAGATATTTTTTTATGAAAACTGAGAGCTTTCTGTCCCTCCATTGACAGCAACACAACTAGAACTTTGATGCTTCTAAAAGTTCATAAAGAAATCGTAAAACTAATCCATTTGAATTGAGTGGTTTAGTCCAAATTTTCTGAAGAGGATCGATCGCTTTATATGATGAACAGATTTAATTTATGCTTTTATTCACAAATGAACTTTCATCTACTCACACATCAGTTGTGATAAACGGAAGCTCAAGCATGTTCGCTTGATGTGCAAGAACCAATGAGGTTCATTCTCCTGTTACGCAGCACGTTTGAGCTTCAGCAAGAACCAATGAGGTTCATTCTCCTGTTACGCAGCACGTTTGAGCTTCAGCAAGAACCAATGAGGTTCATTCTCCTGTTACGCAGCACGTTTGAGCTTCAGCAAGAACCAATGAGGTTCATTCTCCTGTTACGCAGCACGTTTGAACTTCATCAAGACGTTTGTTCTCAAGCGTCAAGTAGGTTCGGTTGAGTTTCCGTTTGTGTTCACTGATCATTGTTTATATGTGAATAAAAGCCTAAATTAAATCTGTTCATCATATAAAGCGATCCATGTCTCTTCAGAAAATTTGGACTAATCCGCTCGATTCAGATGGATTACCATCTCTTTATTCACAAATATCTTCATTTGTGTGCTGAAGATGAACTGAAGTCTTACGGTTTTGGAACAAAATGAGGGTGAGAAATGAATGACCGACTTTTCATTTTTGGGTGACGTCACAGGGTCACCCGGTCAGTGACAAATATCAGCGTCTATGATAAATGCAAGGAAAAATAGTTTACAATAAGAGCAATTTTAGAGGTTGAAGAACTGTACTCTTTGTATCCATGTTAGATGCATATTGTTCTTAAAAACTTTAGTAAAACTTTACAATAAGGTTCCAATAGTTAACTTCATTTCAGCATTTATCTTATTATTTAATTAACTTAAGCTAACACATATATGGTTCCTAAACTTTTTTGCTGGCTGAACCCCTAACACCTGAAATATTTACTCGAAGTACCTCCTGAGAGTTAATATTTCAATAATTTAACGACACATTCACAAGCTTACAGTTCTCTGATGTCGGTTAATGGTCGCATGGCATGCAAGTAAATATTTATTTTATTTGTGCATGTGTGTTTTATTTTGACTTTGTAGCCAGACTTTAAAGTAGACTCAAACCTGTTTTTAGTGTATCAGTCCACATTCACGAATGCTTGTGAAACTCAGCATTAACTAATGTTAACTTATGGGACATTATTGTAAAGGGTTACCAAAACTAAATACCATTTACAAGAAATGTTTCAACTGAACGACTTTAAAAGTTACATGTGGTGTAACCGTCAAGTAAAATGTAAAAACATTATGTAAAATCATTATCAATCATTATTTTCACAAATGTTTGCTCATTGCTCTGACAGGTAATGTTTGCTCATATGCTGAAAAGAAGAACAAGCAGGAACAAACTTGTTTTTGTCCTGTGTAGTTTTACCTTACAAGAAACAACAACCTAACTATGTGACCAAAAAACTAAACGAGATGCACCTTGCCCAGTTATGATTGTTTGCGATGTGCGGTCTGAAATAAAACAATAAAAAAACTGTTGCTTTTGTTTTTCCTCAGACACCATGCGCACCTTGATGTCTCTTTGTGACCCGTGTCAGTGATTTTATTATCACTGATCCACCGCCTCTGCCTTGGTTGTCCTTGTGAGCAACCTTCATCCAGAGAGGGCTTCTGGGTACCTCCATGGCGGGGGAAAAGGGTCGTCGCAGCGTCATGGATATCAAGCGCCTGGCGGGGCTGCTCCAGCGTGGAGCCGGGCGATTGCTGGTCATCGACAGTCGGACTTTCTCGGAGTACAACGCCTCGCATGTGTACGGTGCCGTCAACGTCTGCTGTTCCAAACTGGTCAAGAGGAGGCTTCAGCAGGACAAGGTGTCAGTTACCGAGCTCCTCCAACCCAACGGAAAGGTCAAGGTATCAAGTGTGTGTTTGGGAGAATGTGTGGATAGTTTACGTAATCAAGGAATTGGGGAACTATCGGTGACATTGATGTCTGTACGCGGACAGCTGCGAGCCTTTGAAGGGTTCAGTTTACAATGCTGTTCGTTTTGTGTGGACTTCACAACCATGTCGCTTCACAATATTATAATGAACTAATGTTTACTTGTGAACACCCATTAAAGAGTCCCTGCTTTTGGCGCCAACTTGCAACATCTGCAGGCAAATTCATATGCACATATAGTATTTGACACTTCCTTATGTAAAATGATTTTGTAATTAGGTGTAGTAGTCAACAGTCAGTATGAAGTCGAAGAAAATGTTTGAGATCACAAATCAGGAACTACCCTTGATCTTCCCAGATTGCTCATTTCTAAATTTGGAGGACCACTGTAGGTTTATTGGTTATCAGAGGCTCTGAAATTGGAGACTTGAGTTTTCCATGACTTCTACATCGAATATGACATCATTTTTCCCGCCCGACTGGCATGCCAAGTCTTTATATTTTTAGGCACTCTGTGAAACTGACAGAACTCTTAGGGGGAAATCCAACCACCGACAGATGTCACGTAAAACTTCATGCCATTACTGATGAGGTCAATGGCGAAAACTGATCCGCCTTTATTGCTCACCTCGCTTTCCGGAAAAATTATGCTGCATAGGGAATGCAGTGAAATTTTATGTCACACCAGCGATGAACACTGAAAGCAAATTCATGGTCTCAAAGCCACCATAACACAACACCCTTTTTTTGAAGGCATAGATAAAGCTTGCCTTTTTGATTGTTGGTTCATGAAATCAATTTTGTCAGTTCCTCATATTCAGGTTCACGAATGAGTGACCGACCTGTCATGCATGCAGTCTTTTCCGGTTTGGCTTGCAATTAGAAGGTTTGCAAGCTCTTTGTAACCCATTTCAACTGTTTTTTTTAGATGCAAGTTTTTTGTCCCATCTATTAATTTACACAATTCACACTTACAATGACTTGAATACACCTCTTCTATGATTAAGCATGTTTTTCATTTCAGAATTTAAATTCATTTTGATATTTTTTGGGTGTAATTGAAGACACTAAATTGTCTGTAGGTGTAAATGAGAGTGTAAATGTCCGTGTATGAGACCCTGTGATGGACTGGCCATCCGTCCAGTGTCCCCTGCCAGTAGCTGAAGATGCTGGGATGGATGGATGGATGGATGGATGGATGGATGGATGGATGGATGGATTTATTTTCTGGGTGGCAAAAACTGAGAAATGTCATGGCGATACAACTGTCCTGATACAATAATGAAGAAAAAAAAGCCTCATTAAAAGGATGAAATTGTTGACAGGAAAACTATATTAAGTAGCTTGGAATAATCCTCTATTATTAGGCTATTTCTTTAAAAAGCAACAACAACAATATTTGAACAAAGAATAATGTAGAAAACATAAAACAGGAAATTAGATGCCTTGAAAAATATATTTAAAAATGTTTTTGAAAAAAATGATTAAGATTTCAAGGTGTGAGTAAATATTTTGTTATATTTGACATTTTTGGGGTCATGGTTTTTCATAACCATTTGAAACCAACATGAATACAAAAGGTCTGTTTCTAAGAATTTGGCAAATGCGTTTTAAACTACATTTAATGTATATAGATTATTTAGATTATGTCATATGATTTAACTATTCGGAATCTCTTGATATTTTGGGTACTTCTTCAAAATATGTTTCATATGTTTTAGTATGGTGCTGGCACTGAGCATGTCAGCTCTGGGCCTTTGTGTGCTATTTGTTTCCAAAAAAAATAGGCACTTTGATTCAGATTTTCTGGCCAAAACCAGTTCCATCTGAACTTAACAGAGTGGCACTGTTTTCTTGGGTCACTCTTTCGCTGCATTCCCTATTTCTTTCCACTGCCGAGCCTAGAGGCTGTGTGGCTTTTATTATCTCCCTCAGTAAAGAGGATAACACTTGTGATTAATGCAAGTCCTGGATAAAGCTGGAGCTATCTGGGTGTAAGTGGGGGGAGGTGGGCTGGGGGACGAATTCAGGAAACTCTTTGTTATTGGATGAGCATGACATCATAATCTTTAGTGTGGCCACTGACAGAGCGCTAGCTGAGCACGTGCAAATCGTCTACGCGACTAGCGCTGGATCCAGACAAAACCCTACCCCCTACATCCCCCCCACTGCTTTGGACAGCTGCCATTGCCAGAAGTTGTGGCATCAATGTGTGAGCTGAAAGTAACGACATCACCGCAACCAAAGGCCACCAGTGTGGTCCATTGTGAGCGTGAATAAAGGAAGGAAGTGAAAGAGGGTATAAATGGATGGGTAGCACACATCCACACTGAGATAATGCCCGAGGTCCCCCATGGCTCTGTGTTCGGCCCATTTCAGATTACATCAGCGGAAGGCACCATATGCGCCAATTGCCTGGCCTGCATTGTAAATGGGTCAGTGTTAAGTGCAGAAGATAGAGTGCAATGGTACAGAAGCAGGTCTTCCTTTGCAGCCACGAACAGTCTTGGCTTATGGTAATCTGTGCTGCTGAATGTTCCATTGAGCTGGTACTGACAGATGGCTATGTGGTCGCCCAGAGCGAAGACAGCCGAATAGGCAGATCTGAAGGATGTACAGATTGAACAATGGCCTAAGAAAGGAAGGTTATTATCCAGGCCTTTATCTTGCACTCTTTGTAGAACATCACCTTTTCAAAATTTCACATGTAGACACTAATACATTTTTCTATTTTCTAACGAAAACATCAATGATGTTTTTCCATGCAAAACTCACCGCCAGGTTAATGGCTAAAACAAATGTGCCCACTCCCAAGTCTCAATGAGATTCTGGCACCAAGGATACATGGGTTCTTCCTTCGACACATTGAACTGAATGGAATCAACATTGAACTGACCTGAGTGGAATAATTACACTAATGCATTCTATAGAGCAGCTTATAACTTCATAATTGATGAACTGGTGCATTGACACAATTATTGAACTGATTTGAAATAACACTGAATAAACTCTAAAGAGCTGCTTTACTGCTACATTGATTAATTTTGCAACATTAACAATGTTATTTTCCTGTTTATTAATGTGAAGCTGCTTTGAATCATTTTGTGTTGTATAAAATGCTAAATGCTTAAATGTGACTTGACTTGAGCGATATGTATGCTAAAATATATGCAACATCTGAAATCACATCAACATACTAAAAAGCAGTAAGTAGCGTCCTATACTGTAGCTTCCTAAACATATATTTTCATGTGAAAATTGACTCCAACATTGTTGACTATGTCCTGGTCCACTGAACATGTAAAAGTACAGAGGACATACTTGTCAACAAGTTAAATTATAATAAATGAGCCAGAGAGCTGAATGGCACGGGTCAATGGTCTCAAGATATATGTATCCACACAGGCCCCCGACAGGTGATATAAATAGTAATTGAACGTGCCATTTTTTAAATTCTGCTGATGTCACAGCATGCAAACGATCTGAATATGTTACAGATCTCTGCAGTGACCTTGGGAACATCCTGTGGATCTTGGAAAATGTAGCTATTTGACATGCTCGTCTTTGTGGGTGACACCTAACTATTACTGAACCTCTCTATTGCTTGGTTTAGTAATAAGTGAGTACCTAATTATAAGCCCACAGCACTGGCTGATGGGATTTTCGAGGTGTATCCGGCTATTCTCTGAATAGCATACTACCAATATACTACTATTTTATATATTAATTACCATAATATTTTTTATATTCCTTCAGTATGCAATAATATGTACTGTATACTATTTGCATTGAGTCAATTTCTGTATGTGTGGAATACCTGAATAAACTATATTTTTGGTTGCACTTTATTTTACAGTACGTGTACTTAGTGTACTTAGTTTAGAAAGGACTGGCTAATATAAGGTAACTACATGGGTTAAGGTTAGGTTTAAGGGTAGCATCAGGGTTAGTACCCAGTTATTTCCTCGTTATTACTATAATAAGTACATAGTATGTACATGGAGAACAGGACTATAAAATAAAGTGCTACCATATATATATTTTTAAATATTACAGTTCCAATTTCATCTTATCAATCTTATCTGAGTGAAATATCACATAAAAATAATAAATGCATAAAATAATAAATATACATTATACTGTATATTATATATTAATTTTCTGAATAATAGATATTATTCAGTACATATATTTATTTTATTAAATCATTAATAAATAAAACAAAATATTATACATTATACAGTACACATTATATATATATATATATATTTTTTTTTTTCAAAATAATTAATAATTAAAATAATAGATATTATACATAAGACAATATATGTTATGTATTGCCTAAAAAATATACATTATACATGGCATTTCATATTTTAAATATTCAGCACACTGCAATAAATATCAGTGCACTCGAGTTGACCTTACTTTTCCAGTGTGAAATATGAGCTGTCAAATCTTTCTCTGTCGACCTGTGAGATGTTTTTACTTAGAATTTTACACAAAATTAGATTTTTAAAAATAAAAAAAACCTTTAAATTTCAGAGAAAACTGGACATCACTTTGTACATTAATAATATGCCTGTCATTTTGATGTTGAACCGAAGGACTTATAAGTAAAAAAGCAGTTGACAACAAAGTCAAATGTGTAAATGTGGCAGCATTCGTGTTTGCCCTATAGGTGACCCAGGCTTCAGCAGGCCTTCACGGGAGCCCATGCTTCTAAAAGACCATAATCCCCAGGTGATGATGTCATGTCTGGATTTAGCTTTCATCCAATTAAGGTGGAACACCTTGTACCGAAGCGGGAGGGGCCTGTGGGAGACGGGCAGGATGAAGAGGACGGAGGCTTAGGCCTAGTTTCTCACTATCCCCTGTCAATCAATAGCCTCAGTTTAATACCTTATCTAACAGCTAAGCTTCACTTGCATAATCGGTCAAGGTAAATGAAGAACGATAGGTGTAAACATATTCCAGGCCCTTTAAAACCAGGACTATGGTGCTATTATTTAACTTTCTCAGTCAGCAAAGTTGGGCTGGCAGGGAAAGCTTGGTACTCTTCCACCGAGTCCGACCTTCGGCAGGTGACATCACCTTTTAGGCACATTGCCAAGTTGACGATGTTGTGGTGTACACACGCCGACTTTCGTTTTCTTTCACATACACCTTCTCACCTTACTTACTTTTAGAGACGCTTTGCATTTGCAAGGTTCACTAGTTGTGCTATGGATTTGAATTAAAGGATCAATATACTGTGCTGTGAAGTCAATATATCAATTTCACAAATGGAAATATGACAACTGACTGAAGTCCATTAATGTGGTAAACTTTTAAAATCAGGTCAGTGCTGTTTACAATAAAGGCTAAGGTTAAGGATAATTTGACCTTTTATTTAAAAACAAAGATGGTGTTTTCTTTTTATGAACTGGACAACTGATGTTTATTTAACTGATGGACGATAACTATGAAGTTTTAATAACTGTTCTAATTTGGTAAGAATAGGGAAGTCTAGTCCACACCACAACTTTAACAATAACAACTCAGAAAAATAATGTCATTGGAATCACAATCACAAAATGTTTTTAGAATATATATATATATATATATATATATATATATATGTATATTATACAACTTATAATAAATAGAACATTATCGTCCATTGGTGTGAATGCTAATTATTGTTATAGTTATCTTTATAGTTTATCGTTCTTGGTGTGAAGACCCGACTCAAAAAATTATTCATTCACAAGTCAGACAAGTGACTAAGTCGACATTTATGTGATGTATGGGAGTCGGCATCGACTAGTCACTGATGACGTCATTAATGAACAAATAAGCCAGAACCGAGACTCAAACGCGGGTTGCCTTGTTGGTAGCGCGGTGTCATAAGCCATAGCTGTGCACAAGACAACCCGCGTTCGAGTCTCGGCTCGAGGTTCAGGCTTATTTGTTGAGCTATTGCTCCTACACAACAGCTTATTTTTATCAGTTCTTTTGTCTTTGGGTCATCATTTTTCTTACAGATTTCAGCTCGTTCTAAATCAGATACAGATAAAGTAGCACAGTAAATATATTTAGCACAGTAAAGCATTTATATGAATGCAAAATTAATTAATTACACATTAGTGAGAGAGTGATTGTGCATGAATTATTTATACCTGGCAGCTTCTCTCTACTAATAGTAAAGCTGTGGGGTTTATTTACTGAGAAATATACGCTAGAACTTTTCCGTTTCTAAGCTATTTTATTGATAAATCACGTTTCTGCACTACTGCACTATTTCTGTGTGTGCGCGATCTGCACGTTATGTGCGAAGCGACTGTCTGCATGTGTGTGCGTTACAAGGCAGCTGCGCATTAGTTTAGAATGGCGATTAACTTGCGTGTACAATAAGCTGTTTAAAACGTGCATTCACCCGATAAATTTTGAGCGTCCAGATGGTATAATCAAACATATCTTGCGGAGCACACTCACAGTATGCATTTATTTGTCATTTTAACTGTTTGGAAATAGAGCGTAAAAGTGTACGCTATTTCTTATCCTGTTGCGCCCTCTATAGGCCATGATCTGCGACTAGTCGACATCAAAAGACTTCCAGTGGTCCAAGAGCTCAAATATTTGGGAATAATAATAGATTCACGTCTTTCATTTAAAACACAGGTAAAAAAGGTCATAAATAGAATCAAATTTAATTTGGCAAATTTCAGACACATTAGGAATAATTTAACTACACAGGCCTCAATGCTATACATTAATGCTATGATTTTATCACATATGAATTACTGTCTTACCAGTTGGACACAGACAGGTCGAACCACATTACGACCAGTTGAAATACTTTATAAACGAGCCTTGAAAACGTTAGATAAAAAGTCCAATTCATATCACCATTGTAAAATTTTAATTAAATATGATCTTTTAAATTGGGAAAACATGATTAAGTTTGCTGATATCTTACTTGTATATAAAATTTTTCATGGTATGGCCCCCCCTCCGCTCAATAAATTCATCCAACAAAATCTAAACGCATCCACTAGAGCGTCTACAAGAGGGGATTGTAAAATACCATGTAGAAAAAGTAGTTTTGGACAGTCAGCTTTCTCTTTTCGAGCAGCTCATACATGGAATACCATACCCACAGAACTAAGGAACAACACATCTATTAAATCATTTTCCAAATCCATAAAACATTGGTTATTGTCAAATCAAATATGCTGCCATAATACAGAATAATATATTTGCATTCATTGTTATAGTGGTGTCTCTGTGTGTGCATATATGTTGTTGATGTATTCAAATGTGTGTCTATTCACTTTGATCTGTGTCTACTGTGTATGACACTTGTCTTTGTTTTTTTGTTTTTGTTTTTTTTTCTTTCTGTTTTTTGATTAATCTGCCAGTTGTCCAGATCGCGAATAGTAGTGTTATTCGTATTTATTTTTATCTAAAGCTTTCTTATTGATATGTATTTATTGTATTGTTATAGTATATTTATTGTTTTTCTCTTAACCATCAACCTGCTAGGGACTGCAGATGAAAATTAGCCTGTATGGCTAAATCTGGCACATTTACATTTTGGACTTCGTCCTCATGTTGATTAATGTGCGTTGTCCCTTTTAAATAAAAATAAATAAATCAAATCAAATCAAGCTTAAAGGTGCTGTATGTAAGTTTGTGGCTGTACTATAGCATACAAATACCATAAAATGTTTGCAGATAATTTGGAAACATGCTGAGTTCACATAATCGTTTCTCTGAAGAACAATGATACAGCCAGTTATTTTACTTTGAAATGTGCGTTCCATGTCAGAATGTCTGTTTTTGTTTTGGTCTGTGCGATATCGCACGCTGCCAATTTACCCAATAGTATTTCGCCACCACAGGTTGCCTGTTACCACATTCATTTCTGTCCTTCTAAAAAAAATACGTTTCTCGTGAACTCGCTGAGGAATGCTTGAACTATTGAATTGAAAGATTTTCAGTGAATAGCAACTTAATTGTAAGTTTCTTACACAGTCTTATGGGCCACATTATGATATTTTGGAGGGCTTGAAAGCTTCATTCCCTGTTTATTGCAAATGGATAGAAAAATTCCGTAGTCATACTTGGCTTATTTAATTGCTTTTTCTTTTTTTGTGACTAAAGTCATTGGAAATCACAATGGAGTGGTGACCAATATAACCAAATGCATTCATATTAATCGTCTATATTGTTGGTGTTTTCGCTTCCTGCATGACTTTCCTCTTCCCATCCCCTCTTTTTTTGCTCCTCCATCTTTCCTCATCTTCTTCCTCTGTCACTGGCCTCATTCGGTCTCCCCTCCTCTCTTTCTGTTTTCTCCAGTAGTGCTCCAGTACAGTAGTGAGTCATTCTGCAGCGGCTCTGGCTGATGGTCATGTGATCAAAAACTGCCTGACAACATTGAGACAGCCGGGCTCGCGTGCAGCCACACACAGCTTCACACTCCTGCTGCATCGCAAACACCCCCACACACACATAAGCGCATCACAAAGCGCATGCACTCCCATTCGGGTATAACGCACTAGTGCACACGCTAAAGCCTCGCAGTCACAGCCGACACTTTTTGTGCGAAATGCGTGTCATTTGGAGCAGGAATAGAATGATACCACACTTTTGCTCTTGATTCTTACATGTTTGTCTGTACCATATTAATGCACATTAAAAAGCTGGGGCCTTTCGTGAAAATGCACTTTAATAATCACTGTCATAGTACAGTGATTGAGCGATTTATCGAACGGATTGATTAATTGGCCAATAAACATGCACGTCTGGCCAAAATGCTGTCTCCCCCTTGTGTCAGTTTCACAATAAATTGTCTGATGTATTAATAGTATACTGTTTATATTTATAGTATATCGCTCATACAAACATATTATTATAAATTTTGTATGTAATAATTGATAATATTGCATTATGATATTGTCAGTTCCACAACCCTACATCCTTATCAATATACATTATATATGTAAATATATATTATTAATGATATATCATTTGTATAATATATTATTCTAAAATACTGTTTAACTGCTCTACAGTAAATATTCTTAAAAGTAAAAAATAGTTGTAAATACTTCATTTTGTCTAATATATTATTAATTATCCACATTTTCATATATATAGTCAACAGAACAAGGAAACAGTATTTGTGTTTTATTTGTTTTTAATATTGCTATTTAGGTTTAATTAATTTTTATTCCAATTTTAGTTTTTATTTATTTCCATTTACTGTAATAATTTTAGTGCTTCAATTTAAATTTATTTCAGTTTAAAAAAGGCAACATTTAAAATTTTCGTAAAATGTAAGTTTTTCAACTAATATTTATATTTTATTTTATTTTAGCTTTATTAACATAAATGTTAGTTATAGTTAACGATATAGTTATTAATAATAACAACCCACATTTATATTTTTGTTAACTATATATATATATTGTATGTATGTATGTGTCTGTGTTTGTATTAAATAATATATTGTGTTTTATAATATATATTCACAATTCTTAGATGTTTATAATAAATATTATAAATAATAAATATCAAATATTGTAAATAGTTAATATTGTCTAATATATTATTAATTTTCTAATAACACATATAGTATTCATCATTGTCTAATTTTATGTATGTATGTATGTATGTATGTATGTATGTATGTATATTTTAATACATGTTTATGTAAACAATAATTTTCACAATATTCACTTTATATATTATTGTTGTATCTGTTGTGTCATTAATATTATTTGTATGTTACATTTGCTATAATGTCATCATGGCAGCCTAGCTATATTGTGAAAATTGTCAGATGCCCGTTTGCATTGCATTGCATCTATGACTTCTAACTGATATGTTCCTGTGTTTGTGCACTCAAGGTGGACCTGGCCCGCAGACAGGAGGTGGTGGTGTACGATCAGAGCACTAAGGACGCCGGTCAGCTTTCCAAAGACAGCTTCGTCCACATCCTCCTGAGCAAGCTGGACGGCACCTTCCACAGGGTGTCTCTGCTCACAGGTACAGAACATCAGCATTAACTGAGTCTTACGCTGAGGTCTGATCTGCAGGAGAGGGACTGGGATGTATCGGTTCTGGTTCATACCAGCAGATGGCGATTCTTACATCACAGATTCTCAAACACACTCCTGCGTTATGCTGTCATTTCCTCACATTTACTTTACACGTTCTCTCTCTCTCTCTCTCTCTCTCTCTCTCTCTCTCTCTCTCTCTCTCTCTCTCTCTCTCTCTGTCTCTCTCTCTCTCTTAATTTCCCTTTCGGCTCTGTCTTGTCTGAGTGTTTTTTTTTTTTTGTGTGCAAATGATGATTAATGTTGTGTGCTGACAGATTTTTTGTTATGTCATCATTTAAGGAATGCACACACTCGACTTGTCAAGTACTCGCATTGCACCATGTAGTTGGCTTGTAGAAACATTCATTGTTTTCAAATTGAGTTTTCATTTGCGTTGTTCCTTGACGTAGGCACCAACAAAATATACTCACCTAAATCCCCCCATTACCGGTGTTGTTTTTATTTCTATTTTACAGTTTTTATGCTTTAAACAATGCATCATGGTCATTTTATTTGTTGTGATTATAGTGCTCTGCATTTTTGTCGGACAAAACCTGGAAAATTAGCAACCCGGAGTTAGCATTTTAGCACTTCTTGTTCCATCGTCCTGTTGTCAATGGGTTTTTTAATTGGTTTTTGGTTAAATACCTGAAAGGTCTGTGGTGAACACAAGCTCAATATATTTTCACATTTTATTCTACACCGCCATCAAATACATCAGTAATGCACCATTGTGATTTTTTTAAAGCTGTTACGTGTCTTGAAAAAGGCAGTTGCTAACAAGTGGCTAAATGGGACTATAGAGGTTGTCTGAGACATTAAACATGATGAACTCATCTACTCACTAGTTCGCTTTCACAGCCTCTTTGTGTTATAATTCCACTCTTGCAAACTGTTCTAACTCAAACTTTCAGGGAATTATTATTTTTTTAAATAAAGACTGAAAGAGAGTTATGTGAAAATGGTGTAGTTCGTTCATAGCCTAACTTTAGCTTTCTACTTATGGTGATTGTATTTAGGCTTCATTAAAGTTGTGTTCATTTGTGAAGATCTTCATGATGAACAAAAAGTATAGGAATCATAAACATTTGTTGGTCACAGAGTTTATTTTCTGCAATAATCCAAAAGCCAATGGAAAAATCCTATTGGGTTTATGTCGAGGGAACCATGGTGATGCGAACATCGGGTTGGCCAAGAAAAATATGTCACAATGCTGCACTCTATTATTAATAAGATTCATTGAAAGTATTTTTTTTAAATAGGTGTTGAAGTTAGCTTTTTTTAAACCAATAATGAAACACAATTTTATGTACATACAAATTTTGTATTGATTTATTTTTGTGTTGAGTATGTTACTCAAATGCCGATCCTTATCTGCAAACCTCTGAGGAAAAGAGTAAAGGATCATGTAATGTAATGCTAAGTGCTTCCAAAATGTCTATGCACTGGTCTGACAGGAATCTCCTGCTGTCAATCAAATAATTATGTCATAATTCACAAAGGAGCTGCTAGTTGCCAAAGGCATGATTGTTAACCGCCATATGCAGAACAAACCTTAAGTAAACACTTCAGAAAGTTTTTACATCCCACAAATACATGATATGGAAATCATGGAGGGGTCTGAAATTGTCATCGTAGGTGCATGTCCACTGTGAGAGACATAATCTAAAAAAAAAAATCCAGAAATCACAATATATGATTTTTTAACTATTTATTTGTATGATACAGCTGCAAATAAGTATTTGAACACCTGTCTATCAGCTAGAATTCTGACCCTCAAAGACCTGTTAGTCTGCCATTAAAATGTCCACCTCCACTCCATTTATTATCCTAAATTAGATGCACCTGTTTGAGGTCGTTAGCTGCATAAAGACACCTGTCCACCTCATACAATCAGTAAGAATCCAACTACTAACATGGCCAAGACCAAAGAGCTGTCCAAAGACACTAGAGACAAAATTGTACACCTCCACAAGGCTGGAAAGGGCTACGGGGAAATTGCCAAGCAGCTTGGTAAAAAAAGGTCCACTGTTGGAGCAATCATTAGAAAATGGAAGAAGCTAAACATGACTGTCAATCTCCCTCGGACTGGGGCTCCATGCAAGATCTCACCTCGTGGGGTCTCAATGATCCTAAGAAAGGTGAGAAATCAGCCCAGAACTACACGGGAGGAGCTGGTCAATGACCTGAAAAGAGCTGGGACCACCGTTTCCAAGGTTACTGTTGGTAATACACTAAGACGTCATGGTTTGAAATCATGCATGGCACGGAAGGTTCCCCTGCTTAAACCAGCACATGTCAAGGCCCGTCTTAAGTTTGCCAATGACCATTTGGATGATCCAGAGGAGTCATGGGAGAAAGTCATGTGGTCAGATGAGACCAAAATAGAACTTTTTGGTCATAATTCCACTAAACGTGTTTGGAGGAAGAAGAATGATGAGTACCATCCCAAGAACACCATCCCTACTGTGAAGCATGGGGGTGGTAGCATCATGCTTTGGGGGTGTTTTTCTGCACATGGGACAGGGCGACTGCACTGTATTAAGGAGAGGATGACCGGGGCCATGTATTGCGAGATTTTGGGGAACAACCTCCTTCCCTCAGTTAGAGCATTGAAGATGGGTCGAGGCTGGGTCTTCCAACATGACAATGACCCGAAGCACACAGCCAGGATAACCAAGGAGTGGCTCTGTAAGAAGCATATCAAGGTTCTGGCGTGGCCTAGCCAGTCTCCAGACCTAAACCCAATAGAGAATCTTTGGAGGGAGCTCAAACTCGGTGTTTCTCAGCGACAGCCCAGAAACCTGACTGATCTAGAGAAGATCTGTGTGGAGGAGTGGGCCAAAATCCCTCCTGCAGTGTGTGCAAACCTGGTGAAAAACTACAGGAAACGTTTGACCTCTGTAATTGCAAACAAAGGCTACTGTACCAAATATTAACATTGATTTTCTCAGGTGTTCAAATACTTATTTGCAGCTGTATCATACAAATAAATATTTAAAAAATCATACATTGTGATTTCTGGATTTTTTTTTTAGATTATGTCTCTCACAGTGGACATGCACCTACGATGACAATTTCAGACCCCTCCATGATTTCTAAGTGGGAGAACTTGCAAAATAGCAGGGTGTTCAAATACTTATTTTCCTCACTGTAATTATTATTTTTGGTTAATAGCGACTGTCACAGCAAAGTTTGTCCCTCAAAGTGATGAGTCTGTAGAAACCCTCAGAGTAGGCAGTTTTCTGCGTGAAGCAAGCTTATGTTTTTTTCTTCTTTCTCTCGCTTATTATTAAGCTGCATGATCCAAATATGTCAGCAGTGAAAAGAAGCTCAAATTTATTTCAGTCAGGATTTGGGGAAATATCACCACTTCTGCAAATCTTTGATTATGTGGCTGCTTGTGCTGAAGCGTCTGTCACTTTTAAAGCTTAAGTCCCATTTAGTGTTTTTCGGTAAGCTTCTGCCACCTTAAATTAGAAGTGTCACTCATGACATGGAAACTTAACACGGCCATCACTGAAGCTGAAACAGCACAACCTCGATTTTTAAAAAACGCATTCCTCATCTTTGCTAAGGCAAGCATCACTATACACCATTGCTCAACCACTGCAAATATAGGAATATTGCTGTGTTAGGGACATGAAATATGAAGTGTTTTTCAGAATTCATGCTTGTATTATCATTTTCAGACTCTGAAAATAGTTCTTTGTGTACATGAGGCCAGGAAAGAAGACGTCATTCTTTTATTAAGACCATATTAAGACAATTTGAATGACAAATGGCTCTTGGCGGCCTTTGATAAACATTAAAGGACAGCTCTAGAGGAGATGATGTAATGTTTCTGGATGTATTCAGTCCAGTACATGCAGTATTATATTAACTTTATGTGTGTTTCATGTGATCTGGATTTTGTATCGACTCGTTTTCATTTAGCATATACAATACTGTGAAAAAGTCTTAGGCACGTTAGTATTTTCACCAAACGCAAATGGTTTTAAGCCAGTTATTTGTTATATATTAACAAACTGACGCTGCCAGTTATATATCTTTTCCTGTAGTGTGTCAGTAGGAAATATCAGTTTACCTTTCCAAACATTCCTTTTGCCATTAATTGTAATAATCCAGTGAGATTTTTGTATGCACAAGTAGTCTGACAACTTGTTTCCACCACAGAATAAAAAATAAAAAAGGTAGTTGCGACTTTTTATCTCACAATTCTGACTTTTTATCTCAGAATTGCATGATATAAAGTCACAATTGTGTTATATAGTCAGAATTGTGTGATATAAAGTCACAATTTCAAGAAATAAACTCGCAATTCAAATTTTTTTCTCAGAATTGCGATTCTGACTTTATATTATGCATTTCTGCCTTTATATCTCGCAATTGTGAGATAAAAAGTCGCAATTATCTTTTAAAATGTTTTATTCTGTGCCATTAACAAGCTTCCAGTATGCTGAAAATAGAGATCTGATCTCGCTATCATTTGAATCTGTCTGTGATTACATGAAGAAACAGAAAAAACTGAGACTAAATCTAAAAAACTGTTGCAACGTCTCCAAGACGCTTACCTGCAAAGCTACCTGAAAAACTGTGTGCAAGTGTACCAAGGACAAAAGCTGTTTTAAACACAAAGGACGGTCACACCAAATATTGATTTGATTTAGTTAATAGAAGTTAATTGATAAATAAAAATCTATTTTTGAAAGCATCCTCACTTTACGACATTTTTACACAAGTACCTAAAACTTTTCACAGTAGCTTGCGGCTTAAGTGTGGAGCACCGTTGTACAAATGATTGATCATTAATGGAGCTGCGGCCTATGAAGAGTTTTTCAGATCATTGATAATTCTACTGTTAGGATGCCAACCTAAGAAGCCACCTATGAAGAGAGACACCCTGCACACTAGGGCTTGAAACAGAGCTACAGAGTTATGCAACTATGTTTTTGGTTTAGCAGCAGATTAGATCAGGTGTTATGATCGGAATAGTGATGATTGTAAATGATAGACTCTAAATGAACAGGAAGTTTATGACCATTTCCTGTTTCCTGCCAAAATGCTATCTGGATTAGAGTGTCGATTATGCACAAATCAACTTTAAACTCCCTCAAAACACATGCAGACTGATGCAACAGAAAGCAAGGGATGGTTTCATTGTTTGATAATACTATTCCAAATAGATTTCACCAAATTTTACCACTTTACGTAAAAAATAGAAAAAATAAAAAAATAAATTTTTGAGTGGTTCTTAAAGAAGTTTGTCTAGCAGCTGTTGTGAAATCTTGGTCAGTGAACCTTACAGATGCATTGTATGAAAAATATCAATGTACCATAAATTTTATCTGAAAAGCTACCATAATTTTGGCACATTTTAGGCACAGTTTGACATTTCAGGCACTGTGAAGCATTAGAGCAAAGAAACCGTAGGTGTTTAGTGTGCTAGCCTACATGGCCATGTTTATAGAGTAATGGAAATGGAGGATAACGTGAAATATGTCGTCTGCTTTTAGCTTATTGAAAAGTATGGCATGGTGCAAGTCCACATCGCATGAGTGTCCAAATCGAAACTACCTTTACCTTACTGCATGGTTTAGCTCAGACTCCGTCTCGGTTTCCTTTCTGTGAACTTGTTTGTGGAGCATGTCACAAAAATGATCCAAAACTCAGCATATACTACTTGTCGCATAGTTTTTTTTTCTATATACATATAACATTCATATTGTTATATATATATATATAAAACAAAGATTGTTGTGAATAGAGAAAAAACAGAATAAACATATATATATATATATATATATATATATATATATATATATATATATATATATATATATATATATATATAATTTTATTCTGTTTTTTCTCTATTCACTGAAGATGCGTGATGCGACGATGTGTGAATCCTTATTTTCTGTTATTTATGCTGCTATTTGCGCATATAAAACTAAACCCATGAATTTTTTTTTATTTTTTTGTTTTTAATGGGTCACAGACACTTATAAATTCTAAATTATTTTAATCATTTACTTAATTTCATTTGTTGACTTTCATTTGTCGGTTAGAAAAAAATAAAAATAAATGAACATCCCTATTGTGAAGAAATTATAACACGTCTGAACCAGCTCTTTGGGTCCACCCGGTTGACTGTCATAAAGATTGTCTGTTGCCTGTTGAGTTGGCCTGCAGTTTCCTGTTAATGTGTGGCGATCACAGGTTCTTGGACTGAAATGTTATGCGTGCTGTTGTTGAATTTGATCTTCCATCTCCCTCCACAGGCATCTCATCCACGCTGTCCTTCTTATTGGAATGACACACACATTTACACACACGGAGTTCACAGCCTGAAGCTTTCACACCTTACCCACAGGGATGTGCTGCAGAACGCACGCGTGTGTCCTACAGATGTGCAATCACTCTCAATCTCGATAGCCTGTCGCCATCTGCCTTTGTTTTTCTATGCATGGTGGGACGTCAAGTCCACTGGGTCACCTATATGTGACCCTGGATCACAAAAGTCGCACGGGTATATTTGTAGCAATAGCCAACTATACATTGCATGGGTCAAAATGATTGATTTTTCTTTTATGCCAAAAATCATTAGGATATTAAGTAAAGATCATGTTCCATGAAGATATTTTGTAAATTTCCTACCGTAAATATATAAAACATTTATTTTTGTGTTTTTAAAGGTGTTGATCTTTAAAGGTGATTTTCTCAATGTTTAGGTTTTTTTGCACCCTCAGATTCCAGATTTTCAAATAGTTGTATCTCAGCCAAATATTGTCCAATCCTAACAAACCATACATCAATGGAAAGCTTATTTATTCAGTTTAAAAAAATTGACCCATGTGACTGGTTTTGTGGTCCAGAGTCACATATGCATTTGCATGTGTGTCATTTTCTCCAGGTATTACATGGGTCAATGACATCATACACATTTTTTGCTCTGTTAATTCATTATTTTTGGTATTAAAATATATTTTGATATTTTTGGGGTACTGTACATACAGTCTGATACAATTGTCCTGATATCATAACGAAGAAATATGAAACAAATTGAACTTCATGAAAAGAAAAATGTAAGTACAGTAGTTTGGCATAATTTATGGCTTTGGGGGGATTCACTACTTATTAAAATGTTAAAAATGTTGTCAAAAAATCTTAGTTATGTGGTATAACCAAAGACTATAGAAATATAGAAGACGCGTCACTCGTATTGTTTTGAATGGGGAAAAGTGTAACGCTCAATATGGCGGAATAAGTCCCGCCTCCTAAATAAGAGCCAATTGCCGATTGTTAATTGCTTGAGCTTATTTCATCCATTAGATCGAAGGATCTGAAAAAGCCCATATATATAACCAGCCATAGACCCTACCATCAAAGAAATCAGGACAGAAGTGGTTAAAAGTGGGCAAAACACATTTTATACACCAGGTGTAAACATAATTTGTCTCCCTCGTCTGCTTGTGGTCCGATCGACCATCTTAATACCAGGTGTAAACAAGGCCTCTGTGTCAATGTCAATAAGTCTTTTAAAATATCAGACAATTTGACCTTTTTATGACAAGCCAAGTTTAGTTCATATTGCAAAATGTCATGTGGTGCGACTCCCCAAAATCGTAATGATATTTATGATTTTACAATTAAAATGTTCATAAAAGATACTTTTACCTTGAAAATAGATTTAAAAGCTTTTGTGAGAATGATTAAGATATGTACAAGTAAATGTTTTGGTTTTTTTACCACATGACTTAAAGAAAAAACATTTTAATTAAATTTTTATTTTTATTTTTTAAATAGTGTAAAAGCTTTTCAAAATCGTATGAAACCAACATAATTTCAGAGAGTAAATTTCTAACTTGACACATATTTTAAACCTCCAGATGCTCTAAAATTGTCTGCTGCACAATTCCACTCAAAAGGGATGAATAAAATGTCCTCTGTACCACCAATAGTTAACGCAGCAAAAGTGGGAGGAATTCGGCAGAAAGTAGCAAATTATGCTCAATTAGAAGATGAAAGTTTTAGCTTGGCAGGGACCAGAGCGCGGCTGTTCCTTCCCCCTTTGTATTTAGCTGCTTTTTGAGCTGAATTCAGCTTTGTCTAACTCCCGGGCTTCTATTATGCAACTGGGCGTATCTTGCTGAAGTGTTTGTGCGTGTTCGCCAAAATGAGGTAATGAACAGGTGGTGACGCATTCGCTCTAAAACAATATCAATATATCCTTTCACTGTAAGCCTGCCCTCAACATTACGTTCTCTCTCAGACTCCAGACTCGCCACGGTCAGCCAAAGCTCCAGTTCTGCCGCCGTTTCTACGCCCAGTTGAGGTAAAGGACAGGAGGGCATTCATGATTTAAACCAGCACAG
This sequence comes from Abramis brama, assembly GCF_963993115.1. Lineage (NCBI taxonomy): Eukaryota > Metazoa > Chordata > Actinopteri > Cypriniformes > Leuciscidae > Abramis > Abramis brama. Next base: position 14,451,839 of record NC_139982.1, read on the forward strand.
GAAAAGTCTGACAGACTTCTCTGGAAAAATGGTTCCTATTATATTTGCGTGACTTTTTACTGTTTTAAGCCAAGATTATGAAAGACAAGTCATATTTTTAGCCTAAACATTCAGCGTTCCAAGATGCATTTTTGAAACATAAATGTACAGTCAATCTTCCAACTCTGAAGTCAAGTTAATCGTGTCAATTAAACACTAACAAAAATGGCCCTAAATGAGATCCAGCTGTTGTTTTTTTACATGCATGCATTTAGCAGACGCTTTTATCCAGGAACAAAAGCAATTAGTCAAAGAGCCAATATAGCCTATAATGCCAGGTTTTTTAGACAACTAGAGTAGGAAGCCAACTAGAAAAGAGAATAAATACAGTTGAAGGGTAAGTCCCCCTGTAGTCAAAAATGTTATCCCTTAAAACTCATCTTTGATCACCAAAATTACATATTTAAAAGTTGTTTTTTTCTATGAAAAAATGTCTTCATGACTTAGAATAGCATGAATGTAACTCTACACCATTCCCTCATTTAGTATACGTCGTTCTATGAATATGCAAATGAGCCCCGCCTCCACTCACTCACTCCAGCTCAGAGATCCACTCGTTGATGATCTCACGTTGACCTGATTGGTTACAAGGTAGTTTATGACGTCAGAAACACCAGCGATTTCAAACTGCGTTTTTAAGGAGAAAATACTCAGCAATGGTGCTGACTTATGAATTTGCACTTGGTTTGTCTTAAAGCATATTAAAAACACCATATAGACATATAAACAACATTAAAAACTTGATTTTTACCACAGGGGAACTTTACATACATTAATACCTCCACTGGAATAGTGTTGAAATTTTTCCAGCATTTTTAAATAATTTTTGCTAAAACTTTAATAAATGTGAGTTCTTTAATTTTTTTTATAGGATTGTGCCCATGACGTGTTAATGTTACGAATATTTTTAAGGACAATTTGTGAAGAAAAATGGGCTAAATGTATTGTCGGCCAGATTCAAACTTACATTTTCCATATAAGCACCAAGGTTCAATATCTGTACTTTTAGAAGTTATTACAAATAAATGTAGAAACAAGAAATGTAAATGAAGCCTAAAATTGTGCAGCCTTTTTGAATTTTTGCCTGGTGGATGAAATGGGCAAAGAAATATATCTAGAGACAAGAATATTATAGACTTTGGGATGGGCTTTTTATGATTTGGGCCTGTAGAAATCACCTAGAAACCACCCAAAACACCCTAGCAACCACAAAGAATTTCTTCTGAAACCACCCAGGCGGCGAGTTTTGCACGAGCAAGCACCACTCATTTGCTCGAACAAATACCACATTTTCTTTAGAATAATTTATTTGTCAGATGCTTAAAGACGATGTGTCTTACATGAGGAATAGTGATCAAAGCAACATAATGTGAACATTTAAATCCTAGTCATAATAAGACATACCATCAAACAAATCTTGAATGAGTTTAGAAGGTTAACATCTAAAACATTGTCCTGTACTAGCAGCATGACTTCCTGTGTCGATGTAACTCGTGTCCATTATCGTCCCAGGGCAGCACGGGGATCAATGTTTCAATTGAAAAAGAGCCACTGTTGCCATTAGGATGAGGTAAGCTCTCGAGGGACGATCTTGGTGCTCTGTTATTTTCAACAAACACACACGTACACTCAAGTCTTTCTCTCGCTGTATGTCTTTCTGATTAGAGCATGTCTTTATTTTTAGTTCAGGCTCCTGTGGTCATCACATCTGGCGCCAGTCGCCTACTTGAACAGGCACACATGCACACGCCACAGATTCGCAAAGGTCAAAAAGATGACCTTTCAGTCTCCACCCTGTACCCTCGACATGCACATACACCACTTTGCGGTGTGAAGAAATGAGTAGCATTTGTCCTACATATGGCCCACTGTAAACTTGGCTTTAATTTCTCAGTGCTCTCATAGACCTCAAATTATATGTGTTATGTCAATTCTGAGAAACAAGCTGAAGAAATGAAGAAATGTCAGCGGGCCGACCAGTGCCAAATACTTTCAGCATGACATGGACTACTTCTCCTCTCCTCTCTGCTACCGTCTCCCTCTTTTTTCACTCTTTTTCTCCCTCGGTTTACCCACACCCACTTCTCTTTTCTGGATTCTACCTATCATCCACATTTCCCTCAAAAAATAAAAAAGTTCATTGCACTTAATTAAACGGAGGAAAACTTTTCCACTCTATGTCCAACTTACAGAACCAGAGGGACATATTTAACACTTTTCTAGCATTTTATTTCCCCCCTTTTATACTGTTAGCTTTCTTGCATTAAAATGGGCATAATTTAATTTGTACACCCTCTCTCAAATTAAAAAGTTTTTGCTTCTGTACGTTAAAGATTTCTATATGTAAATGACTTGTTATAATTGGCTAACCTCCAAGCACCAGCATATTTAATTCAGGACGGGCCAAGTGAAAGTAAAAATGGTTTATGTAACTCTTGTAACAAAAAAAATGCTATTTCAGTCTATTTGCACATTTAATTCATTGTGTTACTTGCGGTTTCTTTGTAATTATTTGTGAAATGTACTACCAATTTCCCAGTGAACATTGTTTCACTGCATTTTCAAAACGCCATTTCTTTTTTCAGTGAGGGTTTGATTCCCAAGGAAATCAAGAACTGATAAAATATATACATTGAATGCAATGTAAGTCGCTTTGGAGAAAGCATCTGCCAAATAATTTAGGTTATTTAGCTTGTGTTTGAAGTGTCTTGGAAATTTCTGGCGTTATGTGCTGCTTAGCTGCTTAGTTTCAATAAATTCTCTGGATCATTTTGTTGCTGTAATTCATCTTAAAATGAGCTTAGGGCTGCACGATATTAGAATAAACTGACATTGCGATATTTTGTTTTTCTGTGATATTATATTGCGATTATAAAAAAAAATCACCAGATGAATTGAATAGCTCTATTTGGACAGAATTAATCATTTTAGGATGATTGGGTGATTTTGTAGGGGATGAATCTGCAAAGAAAATAATAAACAAATTACAAGCATAGATAAACACAATAGAACAAAGATACAAATTAAATAAACAGTGCCTTTTCAGTCTAACAGTATTTATGTACAAATAAGGAATAATCAAATGTAAAATAGCACTGCATAGTCTTCACTTTATAAACTAAATATAATTAATCTTTGTTAAAGCTACAAAAGTGGTATTTTGTTGTTTGACTAAGATTAATAACTCAGATAGCAGCAGTTTTATTAGGCTGCTGTCACTTTAAGACAGAATGCACGGATCCAATATAATAGTACACATCCATTTTCTTTGTCAATTGTTTGCGTTCATGTAAGCCATAAGCGACTGTGTTTTGAGATGGGCATTTTGACATAATTTTGTGTGCAAGTGTACGTTCAAGCACAAATAGTCGTGTAAGAGAATGGAATTTGGTGTTCATGTGCGTCTCTGTGGCTCTGTGTGTGTGCGCACACCTTTAATTCTGTTTGTGAAAACAGCATGTGCTGTCTGAATTTAGTTCTCTTTTGCGTCTTCATGCGCTCAAACATTTTTTCACAAATGGTTTAAAATAGCTTGATGTTTAAACTGACAGAAACATGTGTTCTAGTTCTAAATCGACACTTCTAGTTATAATACCTTCCAATAGTTCCAAAGGTTTTGGTGGCTCTTGAAGAATGAAATGAATTCCAGGAAAAGTTTGCAGAACACAGGACATGCACATACACAAACAAGTGACGCAACCCAGCACTCATTTCCTGATAGAGGCCCAAAGTCCTTCCATTCCATCCTCGGCTAAATTTGGATTTCCAGTGGAGCTTGAAGCCCCTGTGTAAAGAATGTGGGCTTTGTCGTAATTCCTCTGTCTTATTGGAAGCATTAATACTCCCTCTCATTTATCTCTCTTTCTCTCAGGCTCTCCATCTCCCCCTTTCCTTCCCACTCTCACGAAGCACATCCTCCCAGTTGTGTAACCCTCTCTGGAGACCTCTATCCTGGTTTACATGTGGCCCGATGACATCATAGTTCTCCATGGGGGGGTCTAGATCGCTTTCTTTCTCTGTCTTTTAAGGGGGAAGGGTGGGTCCATCCATATTAATAGATCAACCCTAGTTTCTCAATCACCCCTTCTTCTCTAGTAAGGAGAAATGGATAACATGGGAATAGTTGATGCATGAAGTGTGGTAAAATATAAATATAATATGGAGGTGTGGTTGTATGCATGTTCACCCATCTATGAGGACCATCAGTGCTCATGTTAAAGGCACAGTTCACCCCAAAATTAAAATTCTTCATTCAAGCATATCATTTTGGAAGTTTGCACTTACAAGCTTGCAGATATGCACAAGTTTTATGTCTGGCCCTAACTGCTCTCTATTGTATGTCTTCGTTTTCTCTCCATATTTGAACATCTGACATTACGACATTAATGGTAAGCTTAGGAAAAGAAAGGAGTGGAAAAGTTTGTCAATCTTCTCTTGTCTTTCTCACATGTCACAGTGACATAAGAAGAACAAATTGCTTGCTTAATACCATCAATTTCCTCATCCAACTATATGAATCACACAAGATGGTTTTAAGCTTTTGGCTGTTAACACATCTTTGCAAAACATCTGACAATTTAAATCTGGTGTAACTGGCCTCCAAAAGAGTGTTAAAACCGGTTTAAACCGGGTCCTCCTTCGGCTGTCGGTAACATAGCTGAAACATGGCAGACCTTGATTAATGAACTTGACCTTTGACCTGTACACTGGGTTTCAGCCCAGTACTGAGTGACGGCATCCTGTTGAGCCCTTACACTTGGAAGCCTCGAGTCTGTTCTTAACTGAGTGAGATCTGGTTCATAGTCTTTTTAACATTAATAGTGCTTAACAGTGTTAAATGAGTCAGGCAATGCTGTTTTATCACCTCATAGATCAGCTTTTTTTTTAGGCAAGGCAAGGCAAGTTTATATATATAGCACATTTCATACACTATGGCAATTCAAAGTGATTTACAGAAAGGAATTAAAATAATCACAAAATAAAAGCAAGGAAAATTAAAACGAAAGAAAATTAAAAGAGATATGATACAGTTATAAAATGAATTAAAAGAGTAAAAAGATGATACATAAATAAGCTTCTCATCTGGCAAAACACCGGTGTATCATATTTTTCACAACTCCCAGTTTTACTCTGAGATTTTCCCATGGTGATTAAACTGTGTCTGTGGTGTTATTTCGGTGCCTAAGAAATCTATTGGACGTCTCCGATGGACCCGATTTTCCCCTAAAATTGGACAGGAGGAGCTCTAGGACTGACTCACGGGGTAACCTCGGGTCCATCAGTCCGCACCCCAAAAACCAATTTGTTCGGAATGTTTTAGGAGATTTGGAGGCATTGATAGAAACATTGAGTCACAGCAGTATCAGCAAAAAAGCTGTATCCTCTTGTAAGAGGATGTGTAACATTACTTACAATAAAACTAGTGTTGTGTCCTTTTCATTTTGTAGTAATGATGCATTCAAGTCCTCCTTTGAAGTTCGTATTTACAAGTTGGGAAGTCGTAATTACAACACCAAGGGCTTTATCATCAGCCCGGTGCAGCTACAGGTGCGACGCAAGTGTTTTTTGCTAGTTTCAGCCTGACGCAGTTATCATTTTCACGCCCTGTGACACGTTGTTTAAATAGCAACTGCGTTTGCGCCCATTTGTGCGCTGGTCTGAAAACGAGGTGTGTTCAGGCGCATTGTTGGCACGTTGCTATTTTGAGGCAACTGAAATAGACTCCACAATATTTTTGGTCATTTAAAGAGCGCGTTAGTAATGTGCGCCTATAGTCGAGTCCACAACGTGCGTACACTTTGTCCCGTAGATGGTCTGTTTGCGCTTTAACCTCGCGCACAAGCAGTTCCGTTTCCTCGCTAGAGAGGCGTTCAGTCTTTCCGCTTACAAATTCCGCCATGTAAATAGCGAATCCGCCATGGCGCAAGCACAACTGGCTATTAGATGGAGTGGGAGATAAGACTCTGATTTTGCACGTTTTAGACCCTTTTAGACCACGCGCCAACCTTTTTTCTATATATTGGACCACAATCAATGGTCGCAGCTTTACATAACGGAAGGGGAGGGGAACACTAGCAGCAACACATTAGCTACGTTTAAAATGTAATTTTGTTCAAATGGAAAAACAGCAAATGGTTGTCTAAAAGTAGTGTTCCAATTTGAGACAACAGCATTCTTCTGAAATTCATATACTTGATGGCAGAGTACATAGTGTTAGGCAAATTTAGTGTGTAGTGAAGAAGTCTGAAGAGGAATTTTCAATTCAATTTGATTTACAATACAGAAACAGTCACCCTCATGCAATCTGGGAAGTGTCTTTCTCAAGAACCCAATGCTAGATCACACACACAACTTTTTTGTTTCTTGACCTCAGCTCAGCTATACCGTTCCCAAATGTCATGTGTGGAAACTCCTATGTGGGCTGCTGTCTAACAGCTGGGATATGTCAGAGTTGACACCTACAATTAAAATTGCACATTTTTTGCGGCACGTGTGCCCGATTTAAAGCATGTCAGCAGTTGGGTCCAACAAAGGATGATGGTGATTAAACAATATGAAATACAGAGTAGTACACCACAGCAGTAAAGAGGCTTTTTTTGTAATATGGCTTCTATCTGTTCTGTTTTGGTGGCGGTAAAATGATATAGCTACGCATGGCTTGCATGTAATGTCAGCGTGTCGTGTTTCTTTCTTTCCATGACTTCATCATGACTTCACTTATGGCTTGTATACACAAGATATCTAGAAGCGTAATCATGCAGTGAGAATTCGAGCTCCTTCGCCCCATATTGTGAGCGTAAATGAGAGATGCCCCATTGGGATCCATTTATGTCATATGTATGTCAAACTCCAGCTAAATTTCACGCTGTTTTATCACAGACAGGGGGATTTAGACACACTTAGACTGATGCACACATGTGAGTGCTGAGTGATTGAGGCTGGCGTTGTGCTCGACTGGAGGCTACCTCACACCTCAGGCATGACAGCTGGGGCCCCGTAAGCATTACATCATGGACTGATGTATCCGCGTATCACATGTCACTGGTGCTCTGACAACAAGAGTTATCAGTGCTAACAGTTTTCCTACTCCACTAATGCATTCACACAAAAATGTCTCTTGCACACACACACCATCCTCTGTTAGAGTCCGAAAGCTTTGTATAAATAAATTCAATAAATTGTGGCAACACTCCTTAAGCCCCACATACGGGCAAGTGGAGTTGCAGTCAAACTGCACGAATGACGTAGCTTCTCTGCTTCACCTGATAGATGATCCTGCAGTGTAATGTTGTATTCTGATACATCTGCTCGCCACGAGCATCATACTCACCCGTACAGATGGACATGCATGTTGTTCAAAGAACTACAAATAACTTTCAGACAGTTGTGAATGAACTAACTAGCAAAAACCAGCCTGGACCTGGACGTTCATTACGCTCCAAGCTGGTCTTTTCAGTAGGAATGTTTTATGTGCTATATCACATCTTACTAAACCAAATATGTGTTTGAAACATGCAGTAAAGCACTTTAGAACAGCCATTGTATTTAATTCATGCAATGTTATCACTGCTACCAGTATGAAAATCAAAACCACCATAAAATCATGGCAATGACATTTCTTTTCTTTTTTTTTATGGAATTTTGCAGTGTTTATTATAAATGATTTATCCATGCACATCATTATTTTTTATTTATTTATGCGCCCTCATAATCTCACAACCTCTCCCTCACATGAGATCACAGCAATAACATACGACAACAATCAAAAGATCCAATCTACATTTATTCTTGTTCGAGAAGCCACTTCACTCGGATATACATCGCAATAGGGAAGAAAAGACTATTGCAACATACGTTTTATGACTACTTTAACACGTTTGTTAGACATTTTTATTTCAGAAATAAAACTACATTTACACTTTTCCCAGATGCATTTATCTAATAGACTTTGTGCATTCAGTATGTGTATTTATTGGGAATAGAACCCGTGACCTTAGTTTTGCTACACCAGTTCCTCTACAGGGGCATTTTAGATGTAAAATTCTGATTTTTGGAAGACAAATAGAAAATTCACTCTCAATAAGAGTAAAACTAATTGTAAATGCATTTAATATGCACATAATTTTAGTTTTTTTCCCCTATATGTAAATTTGCACAATGTAGTGCATTTTGTATTATAGTAAATGTGATGCATTTAGGGAGTGTGAAGAGAGAAGATCAAGCTAAAATGTGCATCTTAGTGTACATATATAAAGTGTATACTTGCAGTCTGGTGGTTCCTGTCTAAAACAGTTGAGAGGGTGTTATATTTTTTCATTTTCAGAAAAACATAGAGTGGGCCCCTAAGGTGGCTGCATATTTGCTCGGTGAGTAAGGAATGTGGTTGCATGCCTTACTCATGAGCCAGATTCAGCTCACACACAGTAAGAGCGAGAGAGAGAGAGAGAAAGGGGGGGGAGACAGAGTGAAAGTAAGCGAGAGAGGAGAGAGACAGGGCAGACTATGCTCACGGCAAATGAGCTCATTCACTCTAAGGTCACGCAGAGAGAGAGAGAAAGAGAGAGAGAGAGAAGGCGGGGAAAGACTTGAACGGAGGCTGTACAACAATAGCGAGCTCCACTTTCAGTTGTTGCCACACAGAATGAGATCGAGGAAGGATCCGTGGCGCTCCTGAGGAAAGACCACACACTTCTTCTGCCCTTATTTCTGTGAGGGGGATGCAGTTTCTTTCCTGTGGAGTTTCCCTCCTAGGTGTTGTTTTTAGGATCTTACATTTTTTTGTTACCCAGCATCTTGCAGACGTATAGTTCTTGGACTGTGGTTTGGACTAGTTGGTGCATTCTGAGTTGGTGCGGATGCCCCTAGACGTGGTCATATCCCCTCCGGAGAATTGCTTCTGGCCGGGGATCCAGGGAACAGACATGAGGCTCAAAATCAGAGTCCGTAAGATGAGGAAGGAACGCAAGCTTAGAGGTGTGTAGCATCTGTTGTCACCTGGACAGATGGTGCTTTCCCATCTGTGCCAATACAAACACGTGTATGGTTTGAGATTATGCGCTATGTTTATATATTATCTAAATATTTTAAATTGACTGATGTTAAAATTCCTTTTTCAGTCTTTCTATTACCACAAATGTATGTTAAAAAGTAAAACATTAACCTAGCATTGCTATAGTGCTCCTACGATAATCTCCAAGAGTAGTAGCATTTAAGTACATTAATGCTGTTGCTTCGTGTGTGTTCATAGTTCACAGCCTGTGAAACGTTATGCACACATGCAAGAGTGTATTTGAGTTACTATGTGTGTGCGTTCTACTGATGTCACCAAATAGAAGTTAAACAGTTGGACTTTGCCAAGCAATTTACTTTTATTGCAGTGACGTCTATGTTTTCGTAATGGCTTTAGGGCAGAAATGCAATAATTGTAATAGCGGCAACAGTTAATGATTCAATGATACAGGGTCCCGGGGTTTAACACTTCTAATCTGTCAAGCATGACACAAAGCGCCGGGAGTGATGAGGTAGCCACAAACCCCCTGCTGTTTTTTGTGTTCCTCATTGTGCAGCATGCATGTGTGCAATGATGTCATTGGGCCTTTATTGAGATGCTAATAAGTGAGTGTGTGCGCGGAGATGGGGACAGATGGGGGCTGCTCCTCAATGGCGTCATGTCTTCTGCATCTGGAGACTTGTGTGTGTGTGTGTGTGTGTCTGTTGGTGTGCATTAGTTTCATTCAGGGGCCCATCAATGCCGCTGGATGTAGATCCTTGAATAGAAGCCTGTGTGAGAGTGCCTATAGAGCTCAGCTGAAAAGATGAAAAACAGAGGGGCTCCTAAAGATGGAGGTCAGGTGCCGCAGGACAATGAACTGATATCAAAGGCTGGAGTTAATGAACTGTGCAACTCTGTGTTATTAAACACAAATGCATCTCGATTCATGGTCTTGATAGTTCATGGCCATATCCGAAAAGTGTAACCTTTTTACCTCATCTTCTTTGTTGCACAGTAGGGGAACATGACATTGCAGCTGCAGTAGAATTTTAGGTAAGTATCCCACAAGTCTATGGTGACCCAAGCATTATAGGCTCTACATAACCTATTCACAACTTCTGCAATTCCAGATAAATGTTGTGGTTCCTCCATACAAGAAAGGTTATTCCACTGTTCTGTTTTCAGAGAAAGCTGGATGGCAAATGGAGGGTTATGTAAGGTTTGGAGACAGAGAAAAAAAAAACATAGAGGAAGTGTGCGAGTGGCACATTGCCTTCTCGTCCAGAGCGAGTTTGACCCTGGCACACTTCTCTTGCTGAAAACACACATGCACTCATATTCCCAGTGGTTTTAAGAAACGTCACCACTGGCCTGTTACACAACTGGAGACTATAAAAATGACTAATGTTGCCTAAGTCCGTCGTGACTGTTACTGTTAGTGTGTGTCTGTGCATTAATTAATACATTTTTATAGTCCCTCGCACAACTTCTTTAACTTTACTTATTACGGGGCAATTAATTGTTAATATTTTTGCTGCAATAGTAAAATTAGGTGTTTGTGGATTCAACTTCAGCCAGGCGTTAAGACAGATACAGAAGCTTATGGTTTCCTTGTAATCCTAACTGTCACCACCACCGCCCAGTTAGAAACGATAGCCGATGACCTCACTCAAGCATTTCCTCTCTTGGCTTTTCAACAATGTGGTGCTGTACTTGTTCCTGTTTGTGTTGCTGTGGTACAGAAACACGTTTTTTCGAGGAAGCTATATGAAGCACCCCTCTAGATCTTCGAAGCAGGACAATATTCCAGATCCTTGAGATGAAAAGAGCATCAAAGATCACTTGCAAAAGGAGATCCTGTCTGCTTGCCTTTTGAGTTTTGAGCTGTGGTCTTGCTTTCAGAGTTTCCAGATGCTCATTGAAATCCTTGACCTTTTGAGTTCAAGGGAGAGGCATGGGAGGTCAGCATTGCTTTTCTGTTTTGGCCTAAGTAATGCATTTGAGAGATGTGGGAAAGGAAGCTAGTTTTAACAAGCCTTAACCAGGCAAAATCTGGAATCTTAGGCATCGCTGACAGTGTTGACATAATGAGCAACATTTTTAGGTGATTATGTCACTGGACCGGTAAGGGGAGTTACATTTGGGGGAGGGGGACAGATATCTAAGATTAGATGGTTGTATCAATGTGTTTGAATGTATTTGTGTGTGTGTGTGTGTGTGTACGTGTGTGGGGATTGGGGGGAAGGGTGCATTTGAACCAGTATGGGGGTCGTAGAACATTTGGTCGGTAGTCATTCATCTACCGCTAGTTTCGAGAGCGTATGGAGGAGGCTCCAGGGGCCCGTTGGTTCTGCTTGAGTGACATGCAAATCACCTCTCAGTCTTCTGTGCTGAGAGATGATGTCATTGTACCGACCGTTGCCATTAATAGCAGGAAACAGACAGGTTGTCGCTCAAGCTCTTAAAAAACCAAGCACCTCCAAACATACAATAATTGTTTAGATGGTGATTTATGCATGGATAAGAGGGACAGGTGTTCCATGTTGTCCGTTAGGGCAAAGCAGGTGGCTTTTTAAAATTCACAGTTTGTTGAAATATGATGTCACCCTTGTATAGACTCTAGATGATGTTCTGAGCATGGCTTACATTTCTTTTTTGTAAACCTTCTTATCACCTCACTCTTTATTTGCCATGACTCATTTTATTGACTTGTTCATTTTAACTCCTCCATCCCACCCAGATCTGTTTAACACAGTCACTTTTGTTTGGACTATTTCACTGTTTCCTGGCTGGGACGAAATGATTTCATGGCTCCCTGGTTGACTGCTGTGTCTGCACGCTCCCAGGGTTACCATGTCCCAAATTCTCATGAAGCTCATCTGAGATTAAGGTCTTAACCCATCTGCTGGGGCTCACACTTTCTGCCAGCATTGCACAGCTCGATGAAGACTTAACTTTCTTCCTCTGTAAATCCATTCCACGTTTCCATCTTTCCCTGTTAAACTAATACATTCTAGTTCAGCTTCATGCACAATGTGAATGCTTATAGTTGTAAATGCAGTTGCGAATTTATACATTGCATTTGAATGTGTGTATGTTATTGCCCATGCACCCAACACCCTAGAGCTATGAATCAAGGGCTTGGTCTGCACCTGTGACCACCCTCATTCTCTAAGCCTGACGCAGTTGTTCAGTTGAGGATATTAGGTCATTCAGGAAAAGGAGCTCCAGCAGACAAATGCCAAAACTGGAGCCACCCGCCTCTTAAAGAGACAGGATCCTTCATTAGGCCAACTGGCCTTTGCTCACTTCACTGCTATGTTCATACATGCACTGACCTAGATTGGCATAATCTTGTTCATAACATCTGAATCCTCTCTTTATTGGTTTTTGACAAATGATATTTGACATCAGCATGTCCTTTGTTAGTATGAAAGGTTTTGACTTGAATTATGCCCTTTATTATTATAGGTTGCAGCTTCTTTGTTCAGTTCTTTGTCCTGCTTGAGAGATTTTGAGTTGCATCCCATACATAATGACTGCAAAATCCAGCATTCTTGTTGGTCTTGTCTTTCTTTTATTACATAGGTAGGGAGTAATTTTGTTCTTAATGTGTTCTCTCTTTTTTTCTCTGTTTCTTCAGGTGGTTTTGCAGCATTCTCGTCCTGTTTTCCAGGCTTGTGTGAAGGCAAGCCAGTGGCCACTCTGCCTATGAGCTTGTCTCAGCCATGTTTGCCTGTGGCGAACGTTGGTCCCACACGAATCCTGCCCCATCTCTACCTAGGCTCACAAAAAGATGTGCTCAACAAGGTACAACTGGCTGTAACTAATATCTTGGAATGTTAGATAATTTTTCCACATAATTGTTCACATATTTGATCCAAAACAGAAGTAATGACGCTACATAATTCTTACCCTGGTTCTTTGCACTCTCAGGATCTAATGGCTCAAAATGGCATCACATATGTATTAAATGCAAGCAACACTTGCCCAAAGCCAGAGTTCATCTCCGAAAGCCATTTCATGCGTATACCCGTCAATGACAACTACTGTGAAAAACTCCTGCCATGGCTAGACAAAACCAACGAGTTTATTGGTAAGAACCTGCTTGTAACAAGAGAAGGTTGTTTTAACACTTGATTATAGTTTTCCTTTGCTGATTGAGTTTCTTTATGTGAACTTCACATGTTTGCATGAAAAATGAGCAGCATGCACTGTTATGATATCAGGGAGAACAAATTTGATCCTCAAAGCATATTTGCAGAAATGATATGTTTTTTTTCTGGCTTGTCACTGAGGAGGTATTTGGTTGTCTTGCATGTTTTGTGTTTTCTCACATGTTTCCCCTCTCTCTTTCAGACAAAGCCAAGGTTTCCAACTGTCGAGTCATTGTCCATTGTTTAGCTGGCATCTCCAGGTCCGCCACCATCGCCATTGCTTATATCATGAAGACAATGGGCTTGTCATCGGATGACGCATACAGGTAAACTCACTCAGACACCCTGCAGCTTAAATTGCACGGCCTCAGAAAAAAACGTTTTCTGCTACCTGTAATTTTATATCCATTTACTGCAACATGTAAAATGGAACACATAGAAACAAGTAAACAATACCTGTTGAAGCCTTCTTAAACACACATTTTTGTTTAAGACCTTTACAAGCTCAAATGATGAGTCTTTGTGTTGAAGTTGTCTTCCTATCCTTACATGCGGATTTGTCCCTAGGGTAATCATTCTTACTCTTCTTGTGTTTCCAGGTTTGTGAAGGACCGCAGACCTTCAATATCACCCAACTTCAACTTCCTGGGACAGCTGCTGGAGTTTGAGAAGGGTCTGAGGTTGCTAAAAGCTCTGTCCTCAGGTCAGGAGAAGTTGGAGCAGTTAAAGGAATTATCAGACCCTAGAGGAGAATCTTCAAGTGATCCTGAAAAGGGCCGTCTAGAGGCGGAGAAAGACCGCACAGATTTTGACGTTAAGCTACCTTCTCCAACCTCCCTCCAGCAGGGCTTTAATGGCTTGAATCTTTCGGCAGAGCGTATCCTGGACACCAACCGTCTCAAACGCTCTTTCTCACTTGACATCAAATCTGTCTACGAGCCCAACCACTGTCCTCGTCTCGCACCTGTGCATACCGAAGATGTCCCCAAACTCTGCAAGCTGGATAGCCCAGAGGCTGGAGAAGCCAATGGTGTATGCCAGTACTCACCTGTTTCAGTCAGCCCCGGTTTAGCTGAATCTCCAGGCCTCTTTCCTGAGAGCAGCTCCAGACCTCGTTCACGGAGGAAAAGCAAGCACAATGGTAGCAGTGCTGGAAGTTCTCCTGTGCACTCGCACAGCCTAAACTTCGGACGGTCAGTCCCTGCACACAAAAGTCCCAGTCTTGATGACAATCTGAAGCCCTCCCTGCTGCTCAGCCTTCCCACTGTGGGCACCGGCCCCATGTGGACCAAGCATAGAGACACCGTTCAGGCCACAACCCCTGTTACGCCAACAGGCGAAGCCCCTTGGTTCTACAGTTCGGAGTCAATGAACAGTAATGGAGGTGGAGGAGGGGCAGTACACTTTCCTACGCTAGGCTGTAGCAGTCTCCCTGGGCCGTGTGAGGCTGTGCGTCTGCGGGAGAAGGTGGGGGAACCACGGGACTCGAGGGGCAGCTGGCACGAGGATGCCCCCACTTCCTGTGCTGCCGATAAGCAGTTTAAGCGGCGCAGCTGTCAGATGGAGTTTGAAGAGGGGATATCAGAGACACGTTCAAGGGAAGAACTGGGAAAGATCAGCAAGCAATCCAGCTTCTCTGGGAGCATGGAAATCATTGAAGTATCCTGACATCACCTGCACAGCCCCTGAGGACTTTTACACATAGGCAGCGGACAGGCGCCACTTATGAGCAAGGATGAGTGAGAGTGGGCCTGGAGATGCTCTTGTGTGGAACATTCATAGTAGTTCATAGGCTTGTCGATAATGACTGGTTCTCAGAAATGTGACACTTTTTTTTTTGTCTTTTTAAGCCAGTGGAACCTGACGCAGATTGACTTTGCTTTTGACTTTCTACTGTTTTTAAGCCATAGCCATCCCCAGATGACAACGAGCTGAGACTCCAGTTGCAGAATCCCTCGTTTCCTCACTCTAGAAACAGACCCCCAGGTTTCCTCATAAAAGCTTTTCCAGCCTTTTGGTGTATTGAGAATCAAGCATGGCTGTTATGCTTACACTTGTTTCTTTTATTATGCCATATTATGAAGTTGCACCGCCACAGCACAAGGAGTCAGCATAGACTAAGCCTTGGTGGTACATGCTTTTACTGGCTGAATGAAGGCCTCTTTGTGCAGTTCTCTTGTCCACCCTGGTCCTGTATCCTAGCATTCATGGAATCCTGGAGGAGGAACCAGGCATGTCATGAAGGAAACGCATTGTGGGCATTTTCCCATAATGTTCTGTCACTCTTTTGTTACCCAGATTTCAGGGTCTTGTTCTTCCCTTCCTGTGCCCAAGTGGTGATGCCCGAACTGTTGTGCAACCCACGTTCCTCTCACTGAGCATGCTTCAAGGCTGCTGTTTTCCTTACAAACAAATAGTATATGAACTCTACACAGTGATTTCAATGGATGTTTAATTTTTTTTTTTTTTTTTTTTGTCAATTTTCTTAGTTACATTTTTAATTTATTCTACTGGTTCATTCTGGTAATGAGAAATAATATAAAGATTGTGGAGTTTTTATTTTTCCTCTTTTTTCAGTGTTGATCTTTCTTTTTCAGTGATATTTACGAAAATACACTTGCAAGACCGATACGGAACTACAAGCAATATGTTTTCACTTATTGTCCTCCTTTTTGTTCATAAGAGAGTGCGGTTATTACCAGGAATTATCTGATGTTAAAATGCACTTTCTTTTGCTTTAAGTGGGATGTTTTTGGATGTTCTCATTAAAAGGGTACCACAACGCTTTACAAAAAATCATGTGTAACCATTTATGTCCTGCGGTGTGCGTCACAAACTAAAGCATTTGGTATGGCTTTCATTTGTCTCTCCAAGCCTGCTGGCTTGAATTATTAAAGACTTTAATCCAGCATGAATAATCTAGAGTAATCTAGAAGAATATGTATGATACCCCAGAAACTCATTTTGATTTTCAAGAATTAAATTTTTGTATTAACAAGCACACAAGACAAAATGAAGGGAAAAAATGACAGGGACTCTAAAGGGGTTTGTCTGTGTTCCCCATTTGTTCTGCATATTTATGATATTATTTATTGTTTGTTTGGGTCTGATTGCGGGAGGATGTATGATGGATGTTGTGAATGACCCTTTGCAGATGCTCATATAGACTGGCGTCTTGGAGAGGAGATAAGCCCCTAACCTTTAAATCCACGACTGCGCACCCATATGAAATAAGTATACACAACTAGATGCATTGACTGATGAAACCTGACTGATGATCTGACAGAGTTATGTCTGTTGATCATCTAGTTTCTATTGGATCAAACTTTTTATGTAAAACCAATTACTGATAAGAACATATTATGCTCTATGGTGACAATACATTAGGCTTGCTTTTTTCTCAGGGGAGCTTTTGATGACTCAATTACAAATCTGGGCTCTGAGCTTTCTCTTTCCTGTCCTTTCATTCATTCTCTCTCTTTTGCACCAATTTCTTTCCTACTCTTTCTCTCCTTCCTACTTTTTCCCTTTATCCTCTCCATTTCTCTCAGAATCTCTAGAACGCTCCAAAGTTTAAATATAACACAGAAAGGGTGTGTGTGTGCAAATGTGAATGGGAATGCCCTCTCCATGGGAGATAGTTCAGCAATTTATTTATGTCTGTATTTTTTCAGTTAGCTTTTCTGAATGGCAAATCTTGTATTTTGTGCTGCTGTAATTGTTTTCTTTGTGTGAGACATTACCTGTATTTCCTTTTCCTTCCCTGTACTATATTTTTAAAGACATTGTTATCATTATTTAAAACATGTAATAAAAAGATGCAGGCTGTCCTTTTTTGCTGAAATTGTTAAATAGTTGGCAACTAATTATTATTATTATTATTATTACTATTATTATTATTATTATTATTATATGTTGTGTGAATAGCATCGTATCAACAAAACTAATTGAGATAGGGAATTTTTTAAAGAAAAAATCTTGATACCTTAGGCTGCTTGACGCAAAATACCTCAGGTTCTTTGGAAAAGGCTTGTTCCTCCCCATGTACCCATTTTGTGATGATGATGAAACAAAATACAAACATTACAAAATATGAAAAAGTTTCGTGATTTCTTTTCCTTTGATTTTTGTATTAACATGATCTTGCATGTGCAGTTTTTATGAATGATCAACATTATAATTTATTTATGCATATTGCAAATGGTTTTCTAACATTCTATTAACGGGTTTAAGAGTTTTGTAAAATTTGGTGTTGACGTAAGGTACATGAAGAAGTTTGTAGGCATTGTTACCTAAGCTTTTTTGATAATGTCCCATGCAGACAGTAAAAAGGTAAAGATTTCTTTTATTGGAGCAAAAATAATGGGCAGCGAGTTCATCTGCATGTCCATTGATTCTCAGTAGGGAAATAAAGCTGTGAAAGATCTTTTATGTAAACATTTCAGGTTTCAGAAGGTAGGTTTTATATAAATAAATATATATAGGCTCTATCATACTTTTTCAACTTTATTTAGTCTGTAATGTTGCTGTTTGAGCATTAAAAAGTTCTGCAAGGTTACAAAGCTCAAAGTCCACTCCAAAAGGAAATATTTTATTTAACAGAATCCACTTTTGAAGAACTACAATGAATGTCTTCGTTTAGACTACAACACGATTTTAAGAAGTCATAACATTCCTCATTTAAATAAACCCCGCCCAAGGAATACGCAAAGAAAGTTGGCAAGGCCTGGTTGACCTGCACTAGAGAAGATGAAGTGTTGTCGCTGTTTTTTCCACCCTGGAAAAAAAATTTCCTAAGGCTGATGAACTTAGAGAGGTAAATATTTTGGTTAAAACACTGTTCCTGAAGATTATAACACATCTTACGGAGAACAGCAGACAGACAGAGTACAATGCAGGCTATACGCACAAAAAGCTTCTCCTGAAAGACATAACAATTCCCATTTTGTCGGGACATCTGTTGTTTACGGATCTGAACTTGAAAGTATGTCTTATTTTTAGATGTGTTTTCTATTAACAGTTCCAATTATAAGTTTATGTTGCTATGATAGCTCTGATGCTAATGAAGGGCAAAGCTTTGCCTCCGCTAGCCTGCTAACTAAAATTACAGTATTGATGTAGTGTTTACTTTAGCTTTTGTAAGCTCTTGCTTTTGTAAGACTGTTCCCTGCCCCTCAGGAAATTATCCATGATTTTGTGATCGATTACTGTTTGTATTACCATATTTTTCCGACAAATATGATTAAATGGTGGATAACATCGTATCTATAAGAAAATTACCAAAAAAAACATACCACTCTGAAACATCAGTGGCTTCATCAAAAAATGCATTCAACCAGAATAGGTAGAGAGGAGCTGTAATAATGTAAAATATGTGAAAAATAATGTTTTTTTTTTAACAATCAAGCATTAAAACATATTCTAGTACACCCCAAAAACAAAATCAAGACTTCGTAAAAGGGCATAATAGGACCCCTTTAAATAGCCAGTGATGATGACAAAAATAATGAACAGCTGAGAAGATGAATCCAATGAAACTAAAGAGTGGTGGGCAACAAAGACAAAGAAACGCATGTTACTAATGAAAACAAACTGAAAGTCCATGAAAACTACAACAAACTGAACATAACTGTGACAGTAATGAGACGATGCGTCGTAACGTTGGCGCTATGGGAATGGCCCCAGGCATGACCAGTGTCTGAAATGTGTGGAAACACACCAATTGATTGGAATATGGTAGCCCTATAACGTCACATGTAGCACCCGTTAATATAAAAGGGTGCCTTCCTTAGACGTCATCAGCTTATTGTCTGAAATAGATGTGCAGGCATGCCTGAAGCATGGCAACTAGATGCAGCGTCTCTTTCTCTCTCAGGGAACCAGGGTTATATTCATAACCTAGACGTTCCCTTTCAAGGAAACTCATTGCTGTGTCATAACGTTGAAGCTATCAGAACGTTAATACCCACTTCTCCATGCTGAACAAGTGCCTGCTTCACTAAGATGTGAAGATGTGCACAATCCTAGTGAACTAGCACCGATAACTCAAGGGACTTACACTGGAATTAAATGTCAAAGTCCGTTCAGCCACATCACCGTGACATGAAACAATGCTCTTATTTCCTAGAAGAGCTAACAACCCAGCCAGTGAAATTCCCGAAGCTCAATGCTCTTACCTACTCCTAGGAGCAGAATTTACCAGGGAAATCCCCCAACAGCCTAATAACGCATGAGATAGTGAAATACTATCGCAACTCTACACATCCTCAACCCTTTACTACCTCTTAAAGGTCCCGTTCTTTGTAATCCCATGTTTCAAACTTTAGTTAGTGTGTAATGTTGTTGTTAGAGTATAAATAATATCTGTAAAATTATAAAGCTCAAAGTTCAATGCCAAGCGAGATATTTTATTTAACAGAAGTCGCCTACATCGAACGGCCCGTTTGGACTACATCCCTCTACTTCCTTCTTTAATGACGTCAGTAGAACAGTTTTTTGACTAACCTCCGCCCACAGGAATGCTCCCTCAACTCTACCGAAATTCGTTTATGTACTTGCGCACTTCTTATAACTTACTATGTTTACTCAGCTCTTACGGTGATTTTCTGAAGTAAAACTGAAACTTCATCTTTTGTGTGATGTACAATAAACTTTATTAAACTCAGTATATGTTTGATCATCATTCGGACCTGGTCCGAAACAGCAGACTTGTAGGCTATTAATAAATAATGGATACATACAAGCAGATGACAAATACGTTATAATAACCATAATTAAACTACTAAACTATACCTGTTCCATCTCTATACAGCACTCTGACTCTGTAGGCATTATTGTCCGACTCGAAATGAACACCGTTACTGAGAGTTTCTGATATTATCATCATTCCGTGAGATGAAATTGTCCTGAGAGACGAAGCTCCGCCCCCTGGGTCGTCCAGCAGCAGCTTATTTGCATTTAAAGGGCACACACTAAAACAGCGCGTTTTTCTGAGCCCCAAAAAATGACAATTTAAACATGCTGTAAAAAATGATCTGTTGGGTATTTTGAGCTGAAACTTCACATACACACTCTGGGGACATCAGAGACTTATTTTACATCTTGTGAAAAGGGGCATAATACGGGACCTTTAAACACTAGGAATGGTCTTAGAGAATGGAGTATGCAAGGTAACTTCTAATCTGTACAAGTCTAAGGTGTATAAATGCTTCCCTCATTATCACCTCCAGGTCCAAACTGGTGACAGATGAGACAGTGGGACGCCAGTGGTGGTATTGCCCAGTCAACCTAACCTGTACCAGCCCTAAAGATAGCTTACCAAAGAGGCTCAGAGAGAGTCATACTACTCGGTATTGATGTCTAGAAGGAGCTCTGGGGAGCGGAGGCCTCAGCATGATAACCCTAGAGCGAGTGGAGGCCTGTCTATGTTCTACCCTAAAGACAGCTTACAATGGACGCTCACAGGGAGCTCTTCACACTTGATGCCACTGTCTAAACTGAGCTATGAGGCCTCAGCATGACAACCCTCTAGAGGGAGAAGAGGTCTATCTATCTATCTCTACCCCAAAGCTACACTTGGGAGACAACAACTGATGAAATGGGACACAAGAAGCGGAATAGGCCATCTTCTTTCAGCAATGTCTGGCAACACTTCCTATGCGATTTGAAAGGAGCATACACTTCTAACTGCGTATTTATCAAGGAGAAGCAGCATGCGAGAAAGTGTAAAGCGGATTTGCCCATCTTTCCTCACCAGAGCCAGTGCACAACTATAAACACAGAAAGAGTATATAGCTACTACTTCCGAATTCGCCCACTGGGAAGACAACAACTGATGAATTCGGGTGTGAGAAGCAAAATAGCCCATCTTCTTTCAGCTATGTCTAACAACCATTCATATGCAAATATGAAAGGTGCATATACTCCTATCTCTGTAGTAAATAATGCAAAAAGCAGACCTTATATCCATATACCCAACATATATCCGAGCAGGATATATGTGTAAGGTTCCCCTTGAGAAGTGAACAAACAAAAACCTGTATTTGCACAAATCTCCAAGTATGAGAGAATAAAAAGGGCAATAGCACTGAGAAAAAATCTTCTGCTAAAATTCTCCATAGGAAAAACCCTGCGGGTCCATGAAAGCCAACATCAGCATAGGCTGGAGGGGGAGGAGCCTAAAGCGAGTTTTCTCTGCTACATATTACTACTTCAGAAACGAGAGCAGAGCTTCCCCACGACGACTCATCACAGTGTGTGCATATTGTCGTGGAAATTCTTAATACGAATCTGACTTCTTCACCACGGACAATTTAAACAACTTGCAGTTGTTAAAAATACAATACAATACTTCCCTGAAGTAAGGTGACAGCGTCCCGTCAAGAAGCTACTATCACTACCTCAGTCACACATAGATGTTCTTTTGTTTTCTTTTGAGAGTAGAATCTGTTTCTCAGCTGCGCAGCAAATACCTGATACGACTCCCAAGTTTCTCTTTGTAGAAATTAAGTTTTATTCACGGCCGGGAGATCACTGGTCACAACAACCAAGTGAGTCTCCTGAATAGAAAGATACATATTCATTTATATCATACAGTTGAGTAAAAATCAATGTCACTCAAGTCTTCTTCACTGTGATTTGTTCTGGTGATTGGTTTGTAATGATCTGAGCTAATCATGTGACTGTTAGTTCTACTGTGTTAAGCACTTTTTGGTTAACTATATATGGCCTTTGACCTGAGCATCCTTAGTCTGCGTTTCTCTGTACATTTAATGTTGAAAATACGCATTACATAAAATATTTCTATCACAATATACAGCTCCCTCAAGAGCTGACAGCATTCACTCTGCTCTCAAGTTTACATTTACAGGTGATGTCTTCACACACACACTTAAATAAATGGATCCTCAAGACCAAGAGCTAATGACGTCTAAGGGAGGCACCCTTTTATACTCCGGGGCGCTCCATGCAGGGCCGGCCCGAGGCATAAGCGAACTAAGCGGCTTCATGATCATGAAATCAGAATTTTCTTGTCTTGAATTATTCATTCATTCATTCATTCATTTATGTCACTTGTTTACATAAGTTAATTAATATGTAAAAAAAAAAAAAAAAAAAACTCGATTGGGGGCCCCCTTAAATAATTCAAGACAAGAAAATTCTGATTTCATGATCATGAAATGCACATAAACTAGACACCTCGCGTGCATAGACAATTCGTGCGCAAAGTCACGGTAACGTTAAGCCATGTCACAAAAATTTTATTTGATCAATGATTGACATTTAAATCAATGATTTATCCTTTAAATTTAATGATATTCAGAACAGAACAAGAATAAAAAAATAACTATAAACAAGCCAAAACGAAATAATTTAAAGCGAAATTGAAAGTAAGCGGTGTTGGGCTCACGTATCTCTCTCATAAGAATCAAAATGTTTCAACATTCGCAATGTATTTGGATGGTAAACTATTCTTTATTGTAGGCTTTTTTGTACTTCACTCACGTTCCAATATCGACGGAAAAAATCATCCTCTTCACATGCGCAAAAATGTGCATGGAAACATCACAGTGGAGCGGTGCTTACTGTGAATGGTACGAATCGTACTACTGACTATTTAAACAGAGCAGTGTAATTTTTATATGTTAGGTTGACTATTTTATCATTATATTTTATTACGGCTATAATGAACAGGCTGCGATGTCAAGATTGCAATGCTGGAATTTGTTGTGTGTGTGTGTGTGTGTGTGTGAGGCGCGGGCGCGATCGAACAGTGGAAACATAAAAACATACTCCGTCATGTTCATACAAGACATCATTCAAACTGCAAAGTGTTGCAAAACATTGGAGGATATTTTGCTAATAATTTATTTAATATGTTTTGTGACAGTTTGTTTTCAGAAGTTTCAAAGAGTTAGTAAAAGAGTAAAGAAAAAGTTATAGTATCTATTTTTTATTAAGTATTTATTTTGTATTAATACATAACCTCATTGTATTAATTTATAATGTAACATTATAGCGTGACATTTGTGTCAATAATCGTCAAGCACAGCTGACTCCGCATGGTGGGAGGGGGCCCCCAAATCAAATTCTGCTTAGGGCCCTCAAAAGGCTCGGGCCGGCACTGGCTCCATGTGACATCATAAGGCTGCCATCTGTCAATCAATTGGCATGTTTCCACACATGCTTCAGACACCTCGTTCCCATAGCACCAACGTTATGACACAGCGTTGAGTTCCCTCGAAAGGGAACAGCGTTTTCCAAAAATGAGTACACTCTAAAAAATGCTGGGTTGTTTCAACCCAAATTTGTGTCAAATATGGACAAACTCAGTTGTTGGGTTACATTTTTTAATTAAAATGGTTAACCCAACGGTTGGGTTTGTTCATATTTGACCTAAATTTGGGTTTAAACAACCCTGCATTTTTTAGAGAATATGTTCAAATAAGGTTGGGGACACATTCAGAATGATTTTTTCCAGTTGATGAACGATAAAAACATTGACAGCCAATCAGAATCCATCCTGCTTTAAAGAGCTCTAGCATTTATCCGCAGTGCAAATAAACAGAACAATATCGTCCACTTGTGTGGATGCTAATATAGTTATCGTTATCTGTATATTTATTGTTCTTGGTGTGAATGAACCTTAACAGTGCTGAGTTCATACCCAGCTGCCCACTTGCAAGCTACGGGGTCAAGGTGAAACGCAGTGTTAAAAGCCCCTCCGTATAACCAGGAACACTAAATCCTGTGGGAAAAGGATGAAAAATTCCCAGCTTCCCACTCGAGAATACCATTCTGTTGTCGCTCAGCTCGGGGGGTTTTCGTTGTCATGTTTTTGAACATGAGCACAGTGAATGAGTAACTTTGTGGGTATATCTGCAGCCTTTGGTCAAAGTAATTTGTTAATAGAACAAATTTTACTTTGTGCAAACAAAATAAGGGATGTGATGTGGGTGATTCATACATGCACCCGTGTGACGTATTCAGATGTTTGTTGAGTAAGTCAAGTGAGGCAGTGTGTTTGGACTGCGTGTTCTGAAGAGATAATGATTACGGAAGCCCAGCTGACGATGACCGCATGATGACATGCAGTCCACACAAAAGACTCTCCTGTCTTCCTCCCTCACATCACAGTCAAAGCTCAAACATTCACTTTTAACATGCATGCTGTGGCTGTGACCACAGGTCATCCTTGTTGCTTCTTAATGGGTACAAAGAGAAAAATAGCAAAAGTTTATGATAAATTATATATAGAATAGCTTATTAAATGTTATATAAGAAATGACATTACAATTATAATTTATATAATTTCTTAATAGTTATTATAAAGTGTCACCAGATATATTCATATACATTTTATATAATTATTATTTTGCACCAAATATAAACATTTTCTTGTTCTCATTAGAGCAATTATTAATAATTTCACTCATCACTCCTTACACTATATACACTATTTGAAAGTTGTCTACCGGTATTTCCAATGTTCCCTTTGTTTGTTTTAGTGTACGTGCAACGAGCAGATTCTGTATCACATGGTTAATAAACGGGTCAATGATCAGGTTTTAAAAGGCTCTTCAAAACCTGGTTCAAATATTACTGTATTACTGTAAAATACGTTATAGAATAACAATGAATTATGTTATAAAATAATAAACTATATTTAATTCTGCCTACTTAACATTTTGGAGGATTTTGTCTGAGTGCAAGAAAAGTGTGTTATTGTAAGCTATTGGATACGAGAGTGACAAGTTCCAATGAAGCTGATTGTTCCCAGATGCAGCCATGTTGTGAGCCAGAGAGCTCTCGGATCCCAGAGTTTATATACGGCAACTTATAAAACTGTTACATCATAGCAACAATTCTCTTCAATTCCGTTTGCTGGAGTCGGTAGGTAACTTTCCGTGGGATTTCTTGCCCCATTGCCTGTGTCCTCAAATGACCGTAAATCAAAAAGCATGTGAAAATGCTTCTTCACTAAAAAGAAAAGCCGCAGAGACATTTTATAAACTTTTGGTGCCACAAAATTATGTATTCATGCACTTTATGACATTGCTGCAGTTAGTTAGTGTGGCCGCAATGTTCCAATATAGTGTCAATTAAAAAAATAAATAAAGTGCCATAATATAGATTTCCCACTGCCCTGAAAATAACCACTACAACTCAATGGAAAAGTGTAATTATTTGATTTGACTGCAGGCGAACATATAGTGCTAACTAAGTGCTAACGCTACAAGATACCCTGCGTTATGAGACCTTCAAACTGTATTAAAGTATTTTTTGCACATTCAACAAACACTGTACACTTTGGTGTCCTTTATTTTTTTTTTATTTTTTTTTTTACGAATTTAAGGCACAAATCTCATATTTTTGTTCTGAGAACAAAAAAAAATTGACAATCAGTTATTAATTGTAATTCATTTTAACATGATTTTCCCCCTAATTTACAATAAAAATAAGCAATTCATAAAATTAAGATATCAAAGTAACATTATATTCACCTTTTGTACATTTTCTCAATATTTATTCGAACTCTGTACCCAAGATATTATAAGAAAAAAATATTAGTAATTTTTTTCCCCTTTGAGTTAAATATAAGTTTATTAACAATTAAAAACCAACATTGTGCAAATCACCAAAATCAGATGAGTATTTAAATTATATTTAGATATTTTGCAAATAGGTCATATGATTGTAAGTAAAGTAATTTCGAATAGAAAATTAATAAAATATAAAATAGCTCATAATTTAGTTTGACCAAATGAAGCTGGTAAAAAATGATATGCTCAATAAGTTTTGACAACATATATTTTACATTGATTTAACTCATCAAAATAAGTTAAGCAATTTGTTACACATTCAACAAAAAAAAATTAAGTCAGTTTAATGTAATTTAAGTTGAAATTACTTAAACATCCAAGTTTATTGTACTTAAAAATTGAAGGCAATTTTTTTTTTTTTTTTACAGTGTATTATTTTTTTTTTCCATCCAAGCTGTATACATACTCCTTACATCAACTTTTCACCACATTTTTTAAACCTCTGTATGGTGCTGCCATCTATTGGTGGTTGGTGATGTTGTTGTCATCAAGGAGGCCAAACAGGGGTCATGTATTATTCAGTACACCTCCTTCCACATACATCATCTCTGCTCTCCTGAGATTTCAATGATGCCAGTGTAAGGAGACACCATCTATAATTGTCAGGTGGGACAGCTGTGCACTTGAAACACAGGTAGGGCTGAGTCCTCAGGCGCCGAGCACATCGCTCAGGGAAAGACAGGAGACGACGTGTCTGGAATCAGATATATGTGTATTGATTTGTACAGTATTCGCAAAAGGTAAATGTCTAAAGTTAATCAACCTTGTGTGCTATAAGATTTCATGTAAGACCTGGTCATAACCTTAAAGAGATTGCTCTGTCATCTTTTGCTCATCCTCATGGCATTTCAAACCCAAAGAGATAGAAAAGATAAAATGAAAGTGAATGAGTACTGGGGCTAACAAGCTCCAAAATAAGCACTACAAATAGGCTTCTTGTGCTATATTTTAAGTCTTTGTGTGAGGAACAGACTAAAATTTTATTCAGAATTTGTTGAAAATCTAGTCAGGAGAACTTTTTTGCTTGAGTCATTGAATTCAACAAAACTTTAGGTGGCATGTACGTTTACACGACAACAATATGCTCAAAATGGAGAAGTTTTTCCTTTGAGTTTTCCTCGTACAGACGACACCGTTGCCAAAATGATCCCCATTCACACGGATCCACGAAAACGACTGAAAACACTGTATTCTGCTCCCAGGCCATTAGATGGCAATGAAACACTATAGACTGAACACTTAATACGCATGTGCATGACGTCATTGTCTTCAGAGATCCGCGTTTTTGTCGTTTACATGGAGACCGTTTTTAAAAACGTGCACTTTGAAACCCGTTTTCAAAAGTTTGCGTTTTCAGGCACCCAAAACGCTGTTGTCGTGTAAACAAATGGCCAAAACGCATTAAAAGTTTTACGTTTTTAGTTGAAAGCTGTCTGATGTAAACAGCTCCTGAGTATAAACTGATGAGCCAAAACATGCTGACCAGTCACAGGTGAAGTGAATATCGTTGATCCTCTCCTAACAAGGCCACATATTAAGGTCTGGGTGGAGAAGATGGTAAGCAAACAATCAGTTCTCGTAATCAATGTGTTGGATGCAGGAAAGATGGGCAGGAATACAAATCAGAGCGACGTTGACAAGGGCCAAATTATTATGGCAAGGCGACTGGTTCAGAGTATCTCTGAAATGGTGAAGCTTGTGGGTTGATCTCGGTCAGCAATGGTGAGAATTTACCAACTGTGGTCCGAGGAGGGGCAAACCAAAAACAGGTGACAGGGTGTTGGACGCCCAAGGCTCATCGATGCACAAGGAAATGAAGTCTATTCCATCTTATCAAAGCCAACAGAAGGTCTACTGTGGCACAAGGCAGACAGAATTTGAATGATGGTTATGAGATAAATGTGTCACTGCTGTGTATGGGGCTGTGCAGCTACAGAGCGATCAGAGTGCTCATGATGACCCCTGTCCACCATCGAAAGCATCAACAATGGACAAGCGCGCGTCAGAACTGGTCCTTGGAGCAGTGGAAGAAGGTCGCCTGGTCCAATGAGTCCTGCTTTCTCTTACATCACATGGGTAGATGTGTACATGTGTGCTGTTTATCTGGGGAAGTAATGGTACCAGGATTCACTGTGGGACGACAAGCCAGAGTTTGGCAATGTTCTGCTGGGAAACCATGGGTCTGGCCATTCATGTGGACGTCAATTTGACTCATGCGACCTAAACATTGTTGCAGATCAGGTCCACCCCTTCATGACAATAGTGTTCCCTGGTGGAAGTGGTTTTTTACATATTGTTCAGGAATGGTTTGAGGAACATGATGAACAGTTCAAGGTGTTGCCCTGGCCTCCAAATTCCCCAGATATCAATCTAATTGAGCATCTGTGAGATGTACTGGACCAACAAGTTCAATCCACGCAACCTACAGGACTTGAAGGATCTGCTGCTAACGTCTTGGTGCCAGAAACCACAGGACACCTTCAGGAGTCTCGTAGAGTCCATCCCTCTGCACACGGAGAACCAACAGCATATAAGACTGGTAGTCATAATATTTTGGCTCATCAGTTTAGGTTTGTTATGCTCTGTAAATGATGTAAGGAACTGATGACAGAATTTAACATTTTTAGGAAAAAGTATTATTTTAATGTGCACAAGAACGCAATATAAAGCACAATTCGAGATTTTTAATTAATTTTGCTTTCCTTTTCACTTGAACGACTCCACAGAAATTTTAGAAATTGCAGTTTGCACTCCTTCAATCGTAATTTGTGATTCTAGCTGACTCTTCCTGGACCTTTTAAAGACTTTTCTTTAAAATAAATAGTCCCAGTGTCCCTCCTGTATCATTACATCAGATATATTGAATGGCTCCTCCCCCTTTTCAAATAGCCAATAGCGTTTAGTTTACCTCACAGACTGCAAGTCATACTTGACAGCACCATGGAAGCGAATCTGACCGCTGATGATACGTCGGATTCAATAGTAGAGGTGTGAATAAATTCTAGCCATTTTATTATTAACCAACGTACAGTTGGAAACCAGAAAAAAACTCGAGTGTTTGAGCAACCGAACACACATTTCCAACCCATATTGCTCTGTGACGTGTCAATGGTCGCTTTGGCCAGGTGGTGTTTATAGCATTGGGGGCGGAGCTTTAGATTCTAGAGAGCATTTGATTGGACAGAAGATGCGACGAGAACCTGAAGTCTGCTGTGATGTCATAAAAATCCGTGATCCATTTTAGCGGAAGTGAGAGACTGTAAGTTATGAATGCTATCTCCTAAATGCGAATTTTGTCATTGTTTTGGAACACACCAGCTTATTCATAACATTAAGGCTAACATATTCATACTAAAAGCTAAAAAACTTAAATTTTTATTTTTATTTAATTTTTATTTAATTATTTAATTAATTTTGTATTGATAATTAATAAAAAATAATATATAACAAATTACTCTATTATATGATAAAAAATAATAATAATTGTATAATTTATTGTTAAGAATTTCAGGGGTAGCCTACCTCAGACAGGGTTAGAAAGATGCCATTACAGTTTACCATTATAAAAAAGCACATGTAGCCTACAGCGCTTTCTGTTGGTAGGTTGAGAGATTGTTCTTTATTCATTGATAGGCTGTGTTTCAACAATTTTGAGTGAAATTCAAAATAAAATGTGTATTATTTTAAGGCTCTTATTTATCAAAAGATTTAAAGACGCATCAAACAGACTTAAAGAGCAAGAATGAATTTCCGAAACGCTAGAAATTAGGAAAAAATAACTAATTCAAAAGACAAAAGGTACTGTGTGCAAGAACGGTGAACCTATTCACTACTATTACTACTACTACTACTACTACTACTACTAATAATAGAGATATTAATATAATTTGAAGAAAGAGATATACACAATTGTTAAATGAGTCTCCTGCAGGTTTATTTCTGCCTGCTGAGGTCGATGTCAGGCACGGAAGCGACTGTGGGGGGGAATCAGTGGCTGTGGCTCAAAACCAGTAAGCTGCCCAACTAGACAAGGTTTTTGGACATTTTAGCGCGTTGCGTGCTTCAGTGCAAATAATCATCTCGCTCGCTGGATTTTGAGACACAGCCGTGTTTACTTCCGGATTCCTTAAATCAAGCCGCAGCGGGACTGAAGCTTTAGAATCTCAGTGTACTTACAGACATCAAGAAGACACGGACCACCGGCATCCTCAACACTGACAACTGAACCCCAGCAGCCCTGAGGACACCAGAGCTGAGTTCAAACCTGGAGAAACATTCAAAGTCAGTGAGGAGCAGCTCTATGTCCAACACTGTTATTTAGGCACAGAGACCAAAAATCTAGCCCTGGATATAATTTGAGACAGCCGGTGAAAGTCATATCAGACCTGGAGTGGATCAGAGCAGCAGAATGGACTGGTTGATGGGGTGAGTTCCATATATTGGTCACTTATAAATGATCATGTTGTGGCATAAATGTATCTGTCTTCACATTTGAAAAGTTTTATGCCAGATCACAAATTTAAGTTCCATTTGTTTTTGTGAATGCTGAACTTTGAAGTTTAGTGGAATATAGGGTTAGGGTTAGGGTTAGTTTATTTAACTCAAGTGGCTCTGTCATTTGTCTAGCGTTTCATACAGGGGTCCAGATTCAGAACATTGTCTGACATTAAAATTGTCTAACTTTAAACTGAACATTGCATTTTGTTCTACGTATGTGGTTTCCTTCTGACATCCTGCCACATGAGAAGCTACACCCTGACCTGTTGGGTTATTTTAGGTTAAGAAGCTAACAGAAGACTTAAATATGTGTCACTGATGTATTACAGATCCATTGAAACCTTTACTTTTTGATAAATGCTTGGATTTGATTCAGTTTCTGGCCAAGAGATTTTCTCAGGTATTTGCAAATAGTTGGATAGATATCTAAAAGTAGATTAGTTTTACATTAACTTGACTGCATGAGCTGCCATGTAAAATTTTCATTAGTCACTTAACATCTTTACCTTGTGGTTTGACAGTATAACGTGTGTATGGTTGGTTTATCTTATTAGGAGTTCACCCAAAAATGAAAATCCTGTAATCATTTACTCGCCTCATGTTGTTTCAAACCTGTATGACTTTCTTTCTTTTGTGGAACTTATTAGAAGATATTGAAAAATGTCTTGAGAGTTTTTGTCCATAATAACGCCAATGGGGTCCAATGCTGTTTTGGACCCCATTGACTTTCATTGTGTGACATGATTTGCATAACGGTTGAGACAAAGGGTGCTGTTAGTTTTAAACTGTTGACTGACTATGGTTCAAGCTTATATTTGGTTGTTTCATATCAACTGCAGGTTTAGATCTGCTCTGGGCCTCACTATTCTTATTTTGTCTGATTTTCCATTTATAATGGACCTTATTTTTATACAGCTGACATTGCCTATTTGCAAAGCAATGAGCATGCTTACGAGCAGGTTGATGCTGGGTTCCTGGTCTTGTAGAAAACCCATGAAGGGATAATTATTTGTAGACATATTTGTATTTGATTATTAATTTTGCTGCATAATTTACTGATGAATGATGTCCAGAGATTTATCTCATTAGGCAAAATTAAATTAATATATATATTTTTTTTATCCTTAAGATTTTAGTTCACTGTGTCTTTTTTAAATTTATATTTGCACTTTTTTCCATTTTTAGAAAAATCACCAATATGTAACGGACAAAATTCATTCTGAACTTTTTTTTTTATTTCTATAGCATTTATTTTATTTTATAATATATAATGTTTTTTAACCATTTTCTGAGCGAAGTCAGGATCTAAGAGTTTTGAATCATGTGAACTCCCATCTGCACTCTGATTGGTTGTTGCTGCATTATGCATAACTCTCATTTGCATAATGTTGAACTCATATTTGATCAAATCAGCAACTCTCAATAAAAATTCATTCTATTACAACAGAGACTTTTATGACTGTGCAGACTTCCCATGTGCAAAAGTAAATGCTATATATTGTGTATATTTCTTTGTTTTTAGGCTTTGAAGTCATGAATAAACACATGCAAGAAGAAACGTGTAATTTTAAGAACATCTCTGTTGTCTAACAGTGAGAGGTGACAGGTGGCTTCAGCCATAGACAGAAAAGGTCAGGCATTGTCAGGCATTCCTATGGGTTTATGCCATCATACAGCTGGTTTAACAGGTCCAAAGACAGTGACCATACATTCACATTCCTGTGTCATTACATAAGCACCCTCTCTTGACCTGCACTGCTGTTTTTGTCTGTTCTGGCCACATAAAGCATCATGCTGGCCATTGCAGGCTGATAGGCCAAATCTTTTCCTGTTTTGATGTCTTGCATAAGTGACATTTTGGCTTCTGCCCTGTGATTCACCCAGTATTCACGCAGAAGAATGGCTTTAATTGTGTTTATTCAAACTTGAAAATGAATTTGTCAATAAAGACATCATGAGCAGCAAGCATTTGTAAAAACACATCTCAATTTCCATGTTAATATGAAGGAAACAGACAAAAAAAAAAAAAACTCTTTCCCCTGCCTCTGCAGCCTTGGTTATGTTAGCATTAAAAGAAAGTATTTTTAGAGCAAAGGAAGTTTATTTTTATTGGCAAATATTTAGGAGTTTATTTATTTTAGGCAGCTATATCGGTTATTGGCCAATAGAGGGGTTTTTTTTTGGAAGGGGGTTATCAGAATCGGTCGATATTATATATTTTTTTTATATATCGGTTAATATTGGATATTTAATGGCTTATTTGCCTTATTTTTACACTTGCATTACGTTTGCTGTCATCTAACGCTCATTTAAAGTTAAACTTTCAAATATGCACGATACTTCTCTGCCGATACCGATAATTCAGAATGATATCTACCGATATTTGAGGAAAAAAAGGAAAGAAAGAAAGGAAAAAAATGTTCCCAATTATGCTGTAAACTATACAGGAAACCCTCTCATTTTAGTAGATTATAATTAACAACAGAGCCCAAACTATTATATTCAACTGCAATTTTTTTAATAATAATAATTATACTAAAATAAAAACTGTTCTTGACTTATACAAGTAATTTGCAAGTAAATCCTGAGGTAAATATGCAACGTTAAGTAACGCATTGTTCACACTTTTTCTTTCCGCGGTTTAAACACTGATTGAGCGAAGTTTTACTGTATCTTTAAACATACCTTTTGATGATAATGGATGTTTTTTCGTGCTACAACTATAAGCTATTTAAGAGTGTCAAAACGCCATTTATTGTTTCAATTTCACTATAAAATCAACATAATTTTAAAGCTGAGACTTTGTTTCATATCAGAAGTAACAAAATACAAAGCGATTTATGATTATTGTATGGGAGGTGCTACAAATGTTTGGTGTTGGGAAAAAACGCTAGCCTGCAACCCTGGCTTAAACTACGGGTGATTCATAGGGTCAAATCAAGCCTGCTTTAACCTCACCATAATGAGACATTTTCTTCATACACAGTATGAGTTGCAGTCTGACAAGTTTTTCTGCACCCTTTTGATTGACAGGATTTAATCGGCCCTGATCATTGGCTGTTTTTAAAATAATTGCTTTTATCAGCCAATACGTCGGTGCATCCCTACTTTCAAACACTAATAATTTAATAACACTGTTAAATTAACCTTTAGCTAATCGCAAAATGAATATTTATTCTTATTTTACATTATGATGGTGTAATGTTTAAATTCACATATGGCTTTTAAACAAATTAATTTAGGTAACATTTTAATTTAAGGTCACGTAGTTACACGCTACATGTACTTACTACAGTAATAACATTAAATGATGCATGATTACAAGTAACTAACCCTAAACCAAACCCTAACCGTAACTATATAGTTGTCACGACACAGAAGGGAATAGACGTGGATGTAAAATAAACAGTTTATTGACAGATCGGGAGCAAAACAGAACACAACAGGTGAAGGATGGTATTACTAGATGACATATAGGACTTAGCTGACTGTAACCCAAATGAAGATGAAGGAAGTGAGGTTGAGGATTATGTAGATCGAGGAACGAAGACACAGGGAGGTTATGAGGATCCGAAGACTGCAGACGACGAAGATGAGGATGAAGACGAGGATCAGGTACGGGAATGCTGAGAATCTCTGGTGAGAGCAGGAAGAGTCTGTGTAATGTGTGACGAGACCAGACAGTGAACTGGAGGGAGTGCAGGCTTGAGAGGCTGATGAGGGTGAACAGGTGCAGGTGATTAGAATTCCGGTGATGAACGAGTGGGTGGATCTGGTGTTGATGGCTGAGTGGATGTCAGGCGTAGGAGGCATGCCATCACCAGATCCTGTGGAGGGAGACAGAGGGTCAGTGTAAGGTTTGAGAATGGAAACCTGAAGTGAAGGTGAGATTCTGTAATGTGAGGGGAGTTTCAGGCAATGTGACATCGTTGAGCTGCCTCTGCACCTTGAAGGGACCCATATAGTGGAGACTCAGCTTACGGCAGGGCAGGTGGAGATGGATGTCCCGGAACTGTCCAGGGTGATATTGGGGTGTGTTCCCTCGTTTGATGTCTGCCTGTTCCTTGTGTCTCTGCACTGCCTGCTGGAGATGGACATGGGCTGAGTCCCACACCCTCTCGCTCTGCTGGAACCAGTAGTTGACAGCTGGAACCTCTGATGGTTCGCTGGACCAGGGGAAGAGAGGTGGTTGGTAACCCAACACGCACTGGAACGGAGTAAGGCCGGTTGTAGCCTGGCGAAGGGAGTTCTGGGCTACTAAGGTCGGTCATAAAACCGATGCCCACATGGGACCAGGGATGGTTGGGTATGGGTAATGGTGTGAGTTTACCTTCTGCGAGTCGACGGGGAGTGTTGCTGATGGCACAGACCTACCTCTGCCGTATCAGGAGATATCCTGGGCCATAGAGGGCCACCAGTAGCGTTGGCTGAGGAGCAACAGGGTCCGCTGGCTACCTGGGTGTCCAGAGCCCGGAGAGGTGTGAGCGGAGTCCATGAGGGACAGACGATAGGTCGATGGTATAAAGATACGTCCCTCAGGACCTCCCGGCGTAGCATGTTTGGTCAAAGTAATTCTGCTCCGCCGGGGACAGCTTCTTAGAGTAGAAGGCACATGGATGGAGGCGTAGGGATCACCCTGCCGCTGCAACAGCACTGCTCCGACTCCAGTGGTGGATGCATCGACCTCGATGACAAACGGTAGCTCAGGGTTCAGATGGCGGAGACAAATGCTGTCTTAAGGTCTTCGAAGGAGAGGAGGGCAAGAGGTGTCCAGGACAGAGACTTGGGCCGGTTTTTCAGGAGAGAGGTGAACTGATTAAGCTGTAATTCTTGATGACACAACGGTAAAAATTAGCGAAGCCCAGGAATCTCTGCAAATCTTTAATGGTGGTGGGTAGTGGCCAGTTCCACCTTCCTCTGGTCCATTTGGATGCCATGTTGGTCGATGTACCCCAGGAAGTGGGCGGAGGAAGTGTTGAACTCACATTTCTCTAATTTGAGGTAGAGTTGGCGATCCTGAAGACGCTGGAGAACTCATTTTACATGTTGATGATGTTCCGACAGGGTTTGAGTGAATCAGAATATCGTCTATGTAGACGATACAGTATAGACAGAGAGGTTTGTTAATCCTCTGCTGACGTTCCACAAGAGATGGTTGGAGTCGAGCTGCATTGGCTCAGGTGCTGGAAGGGTGACAGATGTTGCAGCGGTCGGAGGGTGCAGCGGGGATCGGTGCGGTGAGCAGGCTGACAGTCGTTGTGACATCCGGATGGTTTTATGGATGAAATTCCCGATCCCGATGGCATCATCTTTGGATTGTCCGAAGACCTCCTTCGTAGGGTTGGTGAAGGCTGATAATGAGGTGGTTACTAGGTGGTTACGTTGGACTGCCACAAAGACTGTGCTCGACCGGAGAGAAGAGAAATCATGAAGGCCACCCTTGCGCGATCCGTGGGGAAGAGATGTGGCTGCATTTCGTAGTACAGTGAGCATTGAAGGAGAAATCTGCTGCAATCCTCCACCTCGCCGGTGAATGTCGCTCGATGGGCCATGGGACTGGCAGAGGCAGCAGCAGAAGAAGGTGGTGACAGTGATTGCCGAACTGCTTGAACCAGTTCGGCAAACGGATCCGTGCTTGTGTTCAGGCTCTCAGTGCTCTGCATGGTAGGTCTAGACTTCTGTCACGACACAGAAGGGAACAGGCGGTGGATGTAAAATAAACTGAGTTTATTGACAGAGCGGGAGCAAAACAGAACATAACAGGTGAAGGATGGTATTACTAGATGAAACGTAGATGACTTAGCTGACTGTAATGCAAATGAAGATGAAGGAAGTGAGGTTGAGGATTATGTAGATCGAGGAACGAAGACACAGGGAGGTTATGAGGATCCGAAGACTGCAGACTACTGAAGAAGAGGAGGATTAAGATCAGGTACGGGAATGCTGGGAATCTCTGGTGAGAGCAGGAAGAGTCTGTGTAATGTGTGACGAGACCAGACAGTGAACTGGAGGGAGTGCAGGCTTAATATGGTGAGGCTGATGAGGCCGAACAGGTGCAGGTGATTAGAATTCCGGTGATGATGAACGAGTGGGCGGATCTGGTGCTGATGGCTGAGTGGATGGTGTGAGTGACTCCGTGACAATAGTAAGTACATGTAGTTAATTAATATTACTTATCTAGAGGAAGTACAATGTAACTATGACACCTTAAAATAAAGTGTAACCTGAATTTATTTATACAAAAAAGTAAGCTATAGAATTATTATAATTTATGGGTAACGGCCATAACATGTCAGTAATTATCAGCTTATCGGTGCCTGCCAGAAATTCAATATCACTGTATTATTCTCTGTCGATTTGATTTTGATTGTCTTTAATCTGGTCAGAAGTTGTTCAGGTTCTGTCAGGGGACTGTTAGCGTCCCTGCTTTGCATGATAGTTTTAAAGAATTTGAAGCTATTGATGTCAAGGAGGGGACTTGACACACTTGGAATGGAGCATAGAGCTTTTATTTGAGTGGAGATTTCCACAATGTAGAAATAATAGCGATTACAGAAAGGCCGGAGGGAAGGAAGCGTCTCCACTGGGTGGAGGGAGCCATTGTTTTCAGAACCGTGTTTTATGGGAATTGTGTCAGCTTTTACAATAGCATGACGTTTATTATGCCAGGTCAAGATTTTATGACTGGTCAACTTGAGTTATTAGTTTAGTTGGTTCTAGCTTGCTACAGTTAAATATTTGACACCGTTACTTTAACGTATTGTTTCCTTTCGACCATTTGTAGACCGATATTCTACAAATGTAAGTGTTTTACCTGGAATAAAAGGAAATAAATTGATTAGTTTGACAAAAGAAAGCATTATTATTTGCGGTCTTGAGAACTGTTTTTGATGTTTGGTGAAATATGGCAGTGTGTTTTTTCTTCTAAAAGGTCCTGGTCTGTCCTTGGAGTTTGTACTTGTTTTCTTTGGCATAGCTGCTACTTGCTTGTTTGCTTTCAATTTCTATACTTAGTGCAGAACTGACATTGCCAGTACATTTCAAAACAAGTCCAAATTTGAGTAAGCTCTCTATTGTATTTAAAAAAAAATCTTGTCTTTTTAAACATCTCTGAACTCCTATAGCTCTTACGTGATAAACTGTCTATTTCAATTGAATAAAAACACAGTTACATTTTTTTTAATAGCATCTTGTATTTGCTTATGACTCCTTTGTTTGTCCAGATCTGTTAATTCATTTAAAAAACATTGAAAATATTTTTTCTAGATACTAGAATGTATTTTCTTTGATGACCATGTTTTTTATTTCTGA
The DNA here is from genome assembly GCF_963993115.1 of Abramis brama. Classification (NCBI taxonomy): domain Eukaryota; kingdom Metazoa; phylum Chordata; class Actinopteri; order Cypriniformes; family Leuciscidae; genus Abramis; species Abramis brama. The sequence goes on from NC_139982.1 coordinate 14,489,437, forward strand.
ATTAAAATTCAAGAGCGCCCGTCAAAATGTCTTGATATCATAATTAAAAAAACTCATTACAAGAATGAAATTCTAGAAAAGAAAACCGTTGAAGCAAACCATTTCTTCTTTTTTATTTCAAAATATTTAATAATTATTTAATAGTGAAAAAAATAAAAAAAACTGCTTATATAATAATAATAATAATAATAAAAACTTTTGTCCACCAAATAAAAGTAGGTTACACTTTATTTCCACTTTAGACATTCTACTAACTATAAGTAACTTTGCAACTAACTCATTAATTCAGAAAACTAGTTAACAAGGACTAACATGATAGAGACAATCATACAAGGTTAGTTCAGGTTGTAAGATGTCGTGGTTCAACTGAGAAAATATTTATGAATTCATAATTTAAGATATTTGAAAAATAATATACTTTAAAACAAATTAAAGCGTTTTCTTTAAAGCTACACTGTGTAGGATTTTCTCCCATCTAGCGGTGAAATTGTTTATGACTACCAACTGAATATTACTTTCTAGCCCCTCCCATTCCGAGGGCGTTTTAACTCCTACGGTGGCCGTATTATTTCAAATCTGCCGGCAGTCGCGAGTAATCTCCCCCTCGCATTCGTCACGGTGCCACAGAGTGTAAAAACGCGAAAGGCGAAGCTTGAATTTCCAGGTATGTCCCTCTTTGGCTAATGTATTTTCAAGATGGAGGCGCAACATGGCTGCCGACATTCGAGCGACTCGATTTCTAAATGGCAGATTCTACGCTTACGAGAATACTTGATTAGTTGGTATAAGTAATTACACATTAATGAGCACATATCATTTTGAAAGAACAAAGTGTTTTTTGCTAAGAATCAACTTAAAAAATTACACAGTGTAGCTTTAAAGACTCTTCAGAAGCGTATGAAATACATATATAATGTGTTTTAAACTAGATCTTTAATCGCAATGTCATTGATTCAAATGGGAAAGGCAGCGGTATCTTTCAGCTAGGAAGACTGACACTCTTGTGATAACTGATAATAACCTTCTGTGAAACCTCTTTTATCTGAAGTGAATTTCTAACAATGAGCTCATAGGGTTCACATTGTCTTTATTAGCACTGTAAAGCAAACATCACCACACAAAATGTCAATAAGACTAGCTTTCTAAAAGTGTTTTGAGATATATAGCTTGTGTAATGTTGGTCAAACAGACGGTTAGAGCCTCAATCAGTCTTTTAAAACCAAAAACAATCCCTCATAGCCTGTAGTTTTACCTTTAGTCTTTTTGATTGGCTGTCGGATGCAATGTCTGCTGTCAGCCAATGAGCAGAGGTCATGTGGTCTTGTCCATTTACTCATTTTAACTATATATTCTGTTGTCAAGGTGTTTCATAAGATCATTATTAAATATTAATCACTAAATATTGTTTTTATTCTGATATAGTTGCCTGAAAAGGGATTTAATGCCTTTTAATGTACATAAAAGCAAAGGTTTTATGAGTTTTAAAGGAAGTTTGACCGGTCAGTGAACTAAATCATTCCTTATACTGTACTAAAGTAAGTAGGCCTCATGGTCTCTCTGCTGGTCCTGTATTATAATAATGCATGTGCGCCCTCTTCAGGCTGTATACTGTTATTATTTCATCCTCATCCGTGAGCTTCATGTCTGTAAACATCACTGCCTGAATAATGACCTCTGCGGGTCACGGGACAGCTGGTAGATTAAATGCGCATTATTAAACGACATATTGGGCTCCATATGTCTCCTTTATGTGTGCGGATGACATGTCATATGTTATGTTATGTTTTATGCGGACAGGAAGCTATGCATAAGGATTGTAAGTATAATGTGTTCATGGACCTTTTTTATCAACATCAATTTTTGACATCTTGTTTTGACTTCAACTTAATTTGAATGACCTTTGTTGAAATTTTGTTAGTTGAAATTTTCCATGTACACTACCGTTCAAATGTTTGGGGTCGGTAAAGGATTTGTTAATGTTTTAGTGATTTATGTGATGAAAAATATCATTGTAATTTAAAATAACTGTTTTCTATTTAAATAAGTGTAATTTATTCCTGTCATCAAAGCTGTGTTTTCAGCATCATCACTCCAGTCTTCAGTGTCACATGATCCTTCAGAAATCATTCTAATATGCAAATGTGAGGCTCAAGAAACATTTCTGATTATTATCAATGTTGATAACTGTTGCGCTACTTCATATTTTGACAGTGGATATTTTTTTCAGGATTCTTTGATGAATAGAAAGTCAAAAGAACAGCATTTATCTGAAATATCAATCTTTTGTAACATTATACATGTATTTACTGTCCATTTGTATCAATTGAATGCATTCTTGATGAGTAAAAGCATTCATACTTAAAAAAAACAACAACTTTGAACGGTAGTGTAGTCTCAATTAATATGAGATTATAAAAGTTGTATGTTTAATAGTTATTAAAAAGGATTAGATATTAGATATTATTCTGTTTTCTAAGACTGATCAAAAGTTATAAGGTTAATTGTGATTTTTATTGTCATCCATATGAAAAAAAAAAATCTATTTAGTATAAAATGTCAAAATGATATTTTAATAATCTATATTATTATAGTTTTTTTATTATTATATTTTCGGATTTAGAGTATATACTTTATACACTCCTATACCAAGATAAACTTATTTTTTATAGTATCAACTATTATATCAGTTATTGACCATTACATGGAAATATTGGCCTGAATTCCTATATTTGGTATATTCCCTAGTAACATTAATTCATAACGGAACACAAGCAGTTTGTTTATTGCACAATATCACCTTTAACTTCTTTGACTTGTGTGCTGTGTAATTATTAAAAGGAGGATTGCAATATGTCCAACCACTGGACAGCAAGTCGAGGTCAAATCAGTTCACATTCCAGCGCCACTGGCATCGAGTCAAACCCGAACCCCTCCACATGCACAGCTGCAGACGCTTCACCATAGTGCTGATATACTGGACACAAGAAGCAGAAATATGAGCACAATTCAGAAGCATCTGGATGGGCATTAGTCATTCATCATAACCTCATATATATTCAGTTATTTATAGGCAAGGAAAGGACTAATTCATTTGAATGCACTGAATTTGAATTTGAGTGAGTTTGAATGGTTTTGCTTTCATATCTGTTCCCTGTTACTTTCATTCTGAAAGTATTGTGGCACATCTGAAAGAAATTCTCACATATTCAAAAGAGCGATAGAAGTCTTTCACGTCTCACAGTGGATGTGGTCTCTAAGCTCTCACTGGGAATTGAGAACAAATCTTGCTCTTTTCACACAGAAAAGAATCTAGGGGTGTAACAATATATCGATATATATAAAATGCTAGCTAAGAAGTTAGCTAACCCTAACCCAAAACAAAAAGTCAACATTTCCATTACTTGATTTAAAAAAATACTTTTCTTTTATTTGCCAGGATGTTAAATTAATAAAAAGTGACATTTATAATGTTATTTCTATTTGTATTTCAAATAAATGCTGTTCTTTTAAACGTTCTATTCATCAAAGAATTCTGAAAACATGGATCATGCTTTCCACAAAAATATTAAGTAGCACAACTATTTTTAACACACATAGTACAACATATAATGATAGTAAATAATAGTAAATGTACATGTAATAATAGTAAATAATGTTAATAATAAAATAAATGTTTCTTGAGCATCAAATCAGCATATTAGAGTGATTTCTGAAGAATCATGTGACACTGAAGACTGGAGTGATGATGATGAAAATGCAGCTTTGATCACAGGAATAAATTACATTTAAAATAGAAAACAGGTATTTAAAATTTACGTTAAAAAAGTACAATAAATGCAGCCTTGGTGAGCATAAGAAAAGTGAAAAATCATAAACTATTGAAAATTAGTGTACACAATTTGAATTGTGATTAACATAACACTACGGTGGAAATGTTTATGACTTTTAAAAAGAAAAAGAAAAATGACTTTATTTATCCTAAATAGTCCACATTTAGTCATTTTATTCTCCCAGTACATTTTCAGACATTTTCTCTCAATCTTTCTCATGTCTTAAACGTGTTTGCAGAACGATGTGAAACTCTTAGTGTCAGATGTTCTTCAGCTTATGACGAGAAATGAAACTATACGGTGTGATGACTTCAAGTGTAATGCTCTAGATTACAGGATATTGCAACGAGATAAAACGGTTACATGGAATATACCCTCAAAAACCCCACAGTTCAATCTCTCGAGTCTGAAATATGAAGAAAGCCACCTGATATGAAGTTTCATAATCATTCATGCAGATGGTGCGAGAGTTAGTGAAGTGACAGTTCAACCGAAAATGAAAATTCTTTCATTATTTACTCACGTCATTGCACCCGTATGACTTACATGAAGCACAAAAAGAATTTAGCAGAATGTCCAAGCTGCTTTTTTTCCATATACTGAAAGGAGAAAGTATCCTGTCAAGCTCCAGAAAAAAAAAAAAAAAAAAAAGCATTTTTAAATGACTTATTGCCAGGCCAAAAATGCTTAGAGTCTATGATTGGATCATTATTGCAGTGATTATTATGTTTCTAGCTTGTTATATGTTTGGCAACAGTTCTTCTAACCCTAACTGATGGAGTGTGTAGCTTTTCATTTCTTAAACAACCATGTATGAAGACACATCATGGCCATATTCCAGGATGACAATGTCAAAATTCATCAAGCTCAAATTGTGAAAGAATGGTTGGGAGAAGCATGAAGAATCATTTTCACACATGAACTGACTCCTCTGAGTCCAGACCTTAAATTCATTGAAAGTCTTTGGGATGTACTGGAGGAGACTTTACAGAGTGCTGGACATTTATTTCCGTCAATATTTGGTCAAGATCTTGTATTGAAAATGCAAGAGTCCAGCACTCTGTAAACATATAACATTCTAGAAACATAATAATCACTACAATAATGATCCAATCATAAACTCCAATCAGCAACTTTTTTTTTGGCCTGGCTATTTTTCCAAGTCTTCTGAAGCCATGTGTTTGTTTCACCTTAAATTGTTATGTCCGCATTAATACACTAGATGGCAGCACTTCATCTTCAATAATTCTCTCTAACTATATATCTTTATACGACTGTAAAAGAAGTTCAATACACTAACCCTCATGCCTATTTTTTAGCCTATTTATAACTCTTTACACCCTGTTTCTTCTGTTTGATGATTCAAATTCACCGTTTACCAGTCGTTTTGAAGCGAAATGAAACGCATTAAGTCTTTTCTGTGTCTTGAAAGGAGATGTTGGACTATATTGGGAAGTATGCAGACATGAGTGGAATGTTCTAGAGGAGTGAGAGCAACACAGCGGCTGTTATCATCTTTACTCAGCCTCCCACAGATGTTATCATCTTAAACCTGATGTGTGAAAACGAATATCGCATTCTTCAGCCATTTATCCAAACATAAATCGAGTTACATAAGTTCGTAAACTTCCTCTCGGCGCCAAATAGTTTACGGCGTCTGAGGTTTCATTGACTTAAACAAGGTTTGGATCAATTCATCACAGTGTTAACTGTGCCTCAAATCTTGTTACATTAATTAGGTTAGTGAGCCAACATATAATATTCAGTGTAGGCTGTTATTCTGGAGCTTTCCTACTGTTATGAGACGCATACACAACAGAGACTCTGTGGTTCATCTGGTGCTGATTGATTTGACTGTGTGCATGTGCCTACAGGCAGAACGTCCTGCCAGGAGGACCGACACATTTCAGCAAACACTTACGTCACTCTGGTCACATGGTGCACGTTATAGGTCTGAGCAATGCAGCCTCACACTGTTTGCAACAGGAGATTGTAAAATGACACAAAAGCCTGCTTGTCCTTTTTGTGATGTATGTAGTTTACACAAGCCAAGTCCCTTCATTAATATAGCGCTTTTAACAATATAGATTGTATCAAAGCAGCTTTACAATGATAACAGGAAATTATAGTAACCGAGATTGTTTTGGCTTTACAGCAGCTCTAGGATAAGGTTGTTATCCAGCTAAAGTTAGTTTTGATTGATTGATTCACTTCCGTTGCAAAGATCATTAGTTATTAACTTAGGGCCGCTTACACAACACCTTTCTAACAGAAAACCCTCAACACGCTCCGGCCCGCTCATCCACACAAAACAGTGCCTGGTGGCTCGAGAACGCAAACCCTGAAATAGATTCCAAGGTGTAAGCCTTGAAAAGCCTTTCTGTGCAAACCTCAAAAATGCAAACCCGCGAAAACGGCGACGGCGTGCACATGCGCATCACGTGTTAGTCTATATGTATGCGCGTTTGAATATATATGTGCGCAGGTGTGTAGTCCTTCTTTATGAACCAACCCTCAACAAACTACTTGTCTGGCCTTAAAAATGTATAATAAATAATTATTTATCACTTCCGTGTAGCCACGTTAACTATCCCGACAGCGCTTTATCTGTACAGAGGTAAAGGGAAGGGAAGGAGGCCTTTACAGGGGAGAGACTAGTTGACACTTCAGGACTGCGTTGTCGTCGTGTCCAGACGCAGGTCCTTCATCAAATCTGGATACGGCCTGGATCTGGCAGACTGCGGTAAACCTCGGGATAAACAGAGAGACTAATATTAACTTAGACGCCATTCTTCTTATGATGTAACAAGTACATCAGGATCAAGCATAAAGTCTATAATGTGTTTCACGAGTTCACGTTGAAATCTGATGTAATCTTAAAATGCGTATTTGGCTTGCTGTCCGGGGGGAGGGCTCCGAGCTCAGAATTCAGCCCGACCCCCGAGTACTCCCCCCTATAAATGTATAGATCATGAGCAGACCCAGCCGAATGTGAGGTGATGGGGTGGTGGAGGGATGCTGAGAAATTAGTCATGAGACAGGAGGTAAGGGAAGGCTTTATTTATACTGGCTATTTCTTGTGCTGATTGGATGATTACCTGAACATGCTCCTCCCGAACTTTGTTACATAAAACTTCATTATGTGTATACTAGGCCAAAGATTATGTGATTCATTATGTGCCAAAGATTCATTATGTGTTTTTAGTCTAGATTTAAACTGACAGAGTGTGTCTGCTTCCCGGACAATGTTAGGAAGACTGTTCCAAAGTTTTGGTGCTAAATAGGAAAAGGATCTACCGCCAGCAGTCGATTTTGATATTCTAGGTATTATCAACTGGCCGGAATTTTGAGATCGCAATAGACGTGAAGGACTATAATTTTGTGAATTGGTAAGTTTCATCAGGGTGTGAAAAAATATAGAGCTGCGTATCATCAGCATAACAGTGAAAACTAATGCCATGCTTCCTAATTGAAATATCTCCCAAGGGTCGCATAGAGTGAACAGCAACGGTCCTAGTACTGAGCCTTGTGGTACACCATACTGAACTTGTGATTGATAAGACATCTCTTCATTTACTGCTACAAACTGATAACGGTCAGATAAGTATGATTAAACCATGCTAATGCAATTCCACTAATGCCAACATAATTGTCGAGTCTATTTAAAAGAATGTTGTGGTTCGATAGTATCAAATGCAGCACTAAGATCGAGTAACACTAATAGAGAGATATAACCACGATCGGATGATGAGCAAATCATTTGTGACTCTAATGAGAGCTGTCTCAGTACTATGGTACGGTCTAAATCCTGACTGGAAATTCTTGCAGATATCATTTCTTTCTAAAAAAGGAACATAGTTGTGAAGATACAGCCTTTTTTTACAGATTTTTTTGGGGAAATAAATTAAATAAATTAATACTTATATTCAGCAAGGATGCATTAAATTGATCAAAAGTTACATTAAAGACATTTATAATGTTACAAAATATTCTATTTCAAATAAATGCTGTTATTTTAAACTTTCTATTCATCAAAGAATCCTGAAAAAAATTGCAAAACTGTTTTTAACTGATAATAAGAAATGTTTCTTGAACATCATATTAGAATGATTTCTGAAGGATCATGTGACACTGAAGACTGGAGTAATGATGCTGAAAATTCATTTTTGTATCACAAGAATAAATTACATTTTAAAATATAATCAAATAAAAAAAACAGTTATCAAATAAATGCTTATGGTAAGCATAAGAGACTTCTTTTAAAAACATTTAAAAAACGTACCGCTCCCAAACTTTTGAACGGCAGTGCATAATATATAAGCTGCATCTTAATTGGTATTTAGATATATTTACAGACCAAAACAATTTGGTTACCAACATTCTTCAAAATATCATCTTATATGTTCCGCAAAAGAAAGAAAGCCACACAGATTTGAAACGACATGAGTAAATATAAATAAACATAATTTTTATTTTTGGCCAAACTATCCACAAAATATGAAATCTTTTTTTTATGAAATGAGACTCTAATAAGAAACTAAAACTGCCAGTAGGTGGCAGTAAATGTCTAATTGAAAAAAGTTAAAGTTATTGAGTCATTCATTCATTTGATTTGTCCAAATGGCTGATTCATTGAGGAATGAAGAAGTAAATAGCTCTCATTATGAATGGGCCATTGCATATTTGGTTCACCGACTGATTCGCTTAACACACAGATTCATTCAGAAACGAAACACCGCTGTGTGTTGTTCGGAAATGCACTACAGTTCTGCTCTGGCTTTAGAAGCAGTATTTTCATTGGAAATTTTTTAGTAAAAGCAGACAATATTGCGTCTAAAATATAACACAATATTAACTATTGAACTGTTATTCAGCTCTGTTGTTCATTCATTCAAACCGATTAAAAAGTAATTAATTCAAATGAATTAAACATTTTTAAATAGACTGCAGCAATTAACATTTTGTCAGAACCAGTTAGTTGCATGTGTTTTGTTGTTGTTGTTGTTAAGTTGTCTTTTCAGATTATTTAAAAAAAAATATTAAAATTTTTAAAAAAATAAAATTAATATTATTATGTTTTATGTATTATGTAAAAAAATATATTAAAATGTATTATCTTAATTATTAAATGTATGTTTTAATGATCATTTGTAAACACAAATATATGAAATAATGAAAATATTAAAATGTAAACAAGTTGTAGTGAAAATTAAATTGGCATGATTACTAACCATCTTTAAAAGTTTACTTAGTTTCAGAAAAACTACTACAATAAATAATTATTTCAGTATTTAAGTCTTGATCTGTAAGCCCTTTGAGCTAGACTAGTTATTTTTCGTGTTTGTTAACAAAACATTTTTGAGTGCTGTTTGCTTATTTTATGATGGAAGTTTTGACTGTATTCTCCTCTGAGATGTTTCTTGGTCTTCCATCTTGTTCTAGAATCTGACATTTTCCTCATACCCTAATGATGGATGGTGCGTGAGGGAGACTTGCACTTGAGTTTTGTAATAGTCTGGCAGGCAAAGTTTCCCTAATCCGTCTCTAAAATGATATTGAGCATAGTTCTGCCAAAACAGCCGTTACCCAGAGACAGAGTAAATAGATATTAAATTGCATATTTTAGTCCAGATTAATAATTTCAAACTAAACTATATTTTATGTAGGCTATCATAACTTATTATATTAGAGAAAAAGAGAACAACCTCCAAAGCTTTATACGCTGTAAAAAACATTTTACAACATTGTGGTTTTACAGACTTAAACTTAAATTTACAGTAAAAAAATGTAATTCATTGTCTGAAATAATGATAATGTTAATTTACGATCTTTTGAAGTACTATTATTATCTATTTTGTACCTTTGTTAAAATCTGGTAACCACCAACCACCACAGTGGTGTCGAGAGTCACATGATGAATCAAAGCTCATCACAAGCAGATTTACTTAATACTCAAGCTGAGATACTTAATACTTATATATAGAAGCTGCACAGTGTCATTCACACAAACACTAAACACCATCATGGTAACACACATGACATTTTAAAAATGCAATAAACATTAATTTAGCAGCATTAAATGTAACATTAAACCCTAATGTACATAACTGATTAGAAAAAAAAAACGTAGAAAAACTATGAAGAAACATAGTTATTTCAACAAAAATACATCAAATGTGAAGTGTCGCGCAGGGAATTGTGGGAATGTCAATTTACGTTTTTTCACTGTAAATAATACAAAGACTTATTCTTTTTCACTTCCAAAAACTGTCAATATAACGGTATTTTACGGTTATTAAATGTACGGTTAGATCTATCACAGTTATTCACCGTATATAGTACGGAAACTTTCTGTTTACAGTTTTTGACCGTAGCATTTTTACAGTATTTTACAGTAATTCGCAATCATTTTTTTTTACATTGTAAGTTTCAGCCACTTCTGAAACTGGAAGGTGGTGTTGTGTGTCCATGTTGCACAGTAAACAGCAGTCTGTCCCAGGACTGTACGGCTGGCTTGTCCTGGTGCTCTGATGGTTCTCGCTGAGGATTGCATAACTCATTCTGCAGCCGCATGAATCGATCCCTCAGGACTCTGCCAGCTTGCTGTAATTATACTGATGGTCCTGCCAGCCAAGCTCTCTGCAAGAGACTTACCTACACAGAGAGAAACACATTCATCATATTCTGTATCATACTGCAGGGTCGGGTAAGACTGAGAATGTAAGAAAGAACTGGCTCCTTTTCAATTCATGAGTGTGCACTTCACACACGATTTCACCACACCCCACGGGATGATGAGTGGGAATTTGAATTGAAAAGACAGGAAGAGGAATTCACTGAAGGACAATTCAAAGAAATTAAACATAACCACACATGGGATGAATTTCACGAGTCCAGCACAACAAATAGGAAAGAAAACATCACTGCTTCAATGTTTTATTTAATGGAGGATGTTATTCCATTTGTAAGCCGATTTGTGTGACTATATTTAAAGGGATAGTTCACCCAAAAATGAAAATGCTGTCATCATTTTCTCACCCTCAAGTTGTTCCAAACCTGTATGAGTTTCTCTCTTCTGCTGAACACAAAAGAAGATATTTTGAAGAATGTCGGTAACCAGACAGTTAACTTCCATAGAAAAAGTCAATGGGGTCCATATTTGGTTACCCACATTCTTCAAAATATCTTTTTTTTTGTGTGTGTTCAGAAAAAAGACATTCATACACGTTTGGGAAACCTTGAGGGTGAGTAAATGATTTTAAATGAAATGATTTTGGGGTATATATAATATATATATATATATATATATATATATATATATATATATATATATATAGCCTATATATATATATATATATATATATATATATATATGACCTTTATGTATGAAGACATGTCTATTTTGGTAATTCATACTGAATGATTAAATGTATTAGAAAATAATTTCTTATTTTATTCCAGTTTAAATTATGTGACCTTTTTACTCCTGAAACCAGAGATTTAAACCAAGTGACAAAGATCCACAAAACAACATGGGCTAATAAAAAGGTGACAACATTGCCCTCACTGTAAAAAATTATATGATCAATACATAATGACAACTTGTGTTTTTACTTTGCTTTAACTCATCAAAATAAGTTTGTTATAAAAGATTCAACTCATATTTTAAGTCAGTTTAATGTATTTTAAGTTGAAATAATGTAAACATCCAAGTTGGTTGCACTTAAAATGGGCAGCAACGTTTTTCTACAAACTTAATGTGTTATGGAGATTTGTTCTTTTTTTTTTTTAAATATATTTTTTAAACAATTTAAAAACATACATTGAAAGAGAGACTAAACCATATCTGTCCATTAGAGGACAATTTACATTTACATTTACATTTATGAACACATACAATTTCCTCTGAATGAATTTAATGAATTAGTTTTATTGCATTATAGGGCTAGATTTAGCTCACTTAATCTTTTCCCCTGGATACATGAAAAATGCACTCTTCTTTTTGTTGCTTTCAGAGCTGTAGGCTACTGCTCGGATTTTTGGTCTGGTTCTATTTTTAGTCTGGCACTAAGTGGAACCAGTGTTGCTGTATTGGGTGGGGTCTCATGGTTGAGATTCTAAAGTATATCATTATGGTTATTTTTAGCTCTTCCCGTCATGATATAGCCTATGTCTTGGGATAGTTATAAGAGGATCCTCTGTGCTTTCACTGTTTGGAACCAGATAAATTAATGGTGGTATGACTCCAACATGTTTCTTTCTCTCTCGCTCTACTCACACACACACATTTGGCAGCATATTTAAACTTTATTGTAATTCGTCTGCCTGGAAACGCTCGTCTTTGTTTGCCAGTTTCCCGAATGCAATCAAACACCCTCCATCCATGCCGCGGTTTCGCCAAAAGAACGTAACTCAGACAAAACATGACCGTTTTATTTCCATAAATAACTTCACAAGCACACAATGAAAGTGTTGTTAATCCCCTTCTCATCCCCCTGTCTGATTTTAAACCAGTCCTACTGAGACGAACGGACATTAGAGGCGGTCTCGTACTCAGGACTCCCCTCTCTTTGTGTTTCAGCAGCTTAACTGTAACATACTCCGTTAGCAGTCTGATTATTTTACAGTTCTGGATTTAATCATCAAACTTTTATCATCCAAAATGAGGTTTAAACGGAACGGTTCGTACACCTTAAATAGGTAAGCAATTTAAATATCGACCTGGCATAATCATTCTTTCATTGATTCCTATGTTTTCACGCGGAATTTTGAATTCGCTTCATTTGTGTTTTTAAGTTCACGACAACCGTTTCGCGTTCGAATTTAATTGTTACGTTCGATTCCGCTAAAACCACATGTGAGCGCTTCCGTAAGGTCACGCAGGGCGTTTGAATAGTCCGCGTTCCCACTGAACGAGACTCTTTTAAAAACGTTTAAATTTACTATGTCATAACGAACACCTTTGTTTTATCGTGTTTAATGAGTAACACACGCTAGCAGCAACATGCGAACTCATTTTGCAGCGTTGTTTTAGTTTACGAAGTTGTTAAACGTTTACGTTTTCTTCTAACGAGCAACAGGGGTTTAATTTCTGTGAAATAAACCAGTAAACCTGTACATCTTGCTTTTAGAAGGGAGGGGTGTTTCTTTTTTCCCCCATTTCCATTGAGAGAACCGAAACTAATGCATAGCATCATTCGTTCCTATTGTCTCCCCTGAACTGTTATTCATTGGAGTTCAGCATTTAAGGCTCTGAGTGACCAGTCCATTCATAGTCAGATCATTAGGACACAAGACACATGCACTTTCTCTGCTCATTACGATTTCTCCCTGGTGTTCCCCAAAAATGTTAATTCTTCCTGGCCAGGTCTGGAAGAAAAACAGTTGTATTCTCTGCAGCTTTTCCCTTACAAAGGGAAGGTTCTTATCATAGCTCGGGCGCTGTAGTTTCCAGAGCTTCTGCTCTGTAATCACTTTGTGCTGCTAGGAATAACGTCATCGAGTCCGGGAGAAGATCACTGTGTTCCCAGCTTTATGCAGAGAGAGCTAAGATTTAAAACTGAGGCTTGAGGTATAGCTCCTCTCAGTGGTTTTAGATTTGACACAATGGGTGACGTAATCTTTTTCTGTGGTTAGGTAATTGATCACCTGCATATTTACATGTAGAAACAATAAAGAGACCGCTTGCAATGAGTTTTTATTTGTGTTGAATAATGTGCTATTTGCTACACAAATATCATTTTCTCTTATTAGTATTTTTAAGAAAGCCACATAGCCTATTATGTAGGTGATGTGTGTGTTTGTTTATTATTAAACTGATATATACTATAAATGGGATAGATTATCCCAAAGATAATTGTCATTTTTCTAGTCACCCTCTTGTTTTTTCAAACCTGTATGCTGTTATTTTTTCAGTGGAACACAAAAAGAGGGTTTAATTTTGTTTTCCCCATGCAATGACAGTTTACTGACAAAAAAAAGTATCTGTTTGGATTTAAATAGGCAAATGCTTAAGAGTCTATGATTAGATCATTATTGCAGTGATTATTATGTTTCTAGCTTGTTATATCTCTGGCAACAGTTCTTCTAAGGCTACGTTTACACGTGGATGGCTATTTTCATAAACGGACATTTCTCCCCTCTTCGTTTTCAAAAATAACATCGTGCACACGAACCTGTGTATATGCTGTCAAGAGCATGCCAAACCTGTAGGTGGCAGTGTAACGAGAAGCTCAAGCCCACCTTAGCCAATCAGAATCCCGAAAATAGTCACATTCTGTGACGTCGCTGCCTAAAACTCTGTTTTTCTCAGTTTACATGCAAACGAAGATTTTCAAAATCTCCACTCTGGCCGGAGTTTTTAGAAAGAATCGGTTTCATTGGCGAATCCTCCGTTTGCGTGTAAACGAAGGGTGCAAACGAAGGGAAATGTCTCCGTTTTTCAAAATAACCATGTACGTGTAAACGGGGCCTAAGCCTAAATGATGGAGTGTGTAGCTTTTCATTTCTTAAACAACCATGTATGAAGACACATCATGGCCATATTCCAGGATGACAATGTCAAAATTCATCAAGCTCAGATTGAGAAAGAATGGTTGGGAGGAGCATGAAGAATCATTTTCATCAATCAATCTGAGTCCAGACCTTAAATTCATTGAACGTCTTTGGGATGTGCTGGAGGAGACTTGACAGAGCGCTGGACTCTTGCATTGACAATACAAGATCTGAACCAAACAATGATGCACCTCTTGATGGAAATAACATCACAACATTTATTTCCATCAAGAGCTGCATTCATTTTTGGTCAAGATCTTGTAATGACAAAATTCTGTCAAGTCCTTACTCCGTAAAGTCCAAGAATGAGATTTGTTCTTGTCTGTCGAGCAAGTACGGTTGAGCAGCCGTTGACCGTATTTACTGACTTCAAAGCTGGACACATTGACGCACTGGTCATTGATGGAAGGGAAGACTATCAATGAGTAGCAATGTACATATATGTCTGTTTGCCAGAGGACTTGGAATAAAGTGAAGGAGGCACATGGACCTCTTTAGTGGTGCTTTTAGTGTGATATATGTCCTATTTAGAGCTTGACATACATGGTTGCCGTTAACTATGTCGTATGATAAAGAGCTACATAAAGATTATTCAGAATTTCTCCTTTTCTTTTACATGGAGAAAATGTGTAGGTAAATGTCAACATAATTTTTTGGGGGTGAAAAATCGTTCTCTTGATGGGCGATATGACCAAAATCTTGTATCACCATATGACACATTTTTTCACGAGAACGATATATCACAATATAGTTATTTTTGCTTTAAATAAAGTTTTTGTGATATAAAAATTTTATTGAAAATTCAAAAATCTCATCACCAATTTCAGAATCACTTAAAAAACTAATACTAGCCTAAGTAAAAAACAAAAAAAACTCAAGCTCACTACAGACAAGTAAATAGTGATAAAATAGAAACAAAAGATATGACAAAAAACTACAATAGAACAAAGCAGGTTTATTAGACTGCTGTCGCTTTAAGAGCTAATGCACGGATCTAATATCTGATACACATGTGCTTTCTTTCTCAATTATTTACGTTCACTTTAGACATAAACGACTGTTTATGAGGTTACTTGAAAAGACAGGCATTTTGACATATTGTCAAATTATTAACATATTATTACATGTGTGTATTTGACTGTTCAAGCCCAGTAAGGCACTAAAAATAACTCCAGTCCAGGCACTAAGTTCAGTGCTCACACTGTATGAGCAGAGGAATCTCTGCCGCATCTCTCAGGGGCTGTTTACACGACACCACTTTCAACTAAAAATGTAAAACTTTTTATGCGTTTTGGCCGCTGAGAAATAGCACTGTCTTTGTGATAACTCTAAGCTTTGTAAACAGAAAAGCAAAATCAGACAGCACATATTAGCCAATCAGGATGCGGCTCTGTCAACCTCAACCTCAACCAATGTTTGGGATTGGATATTTTTTTTTGCTAGAGGAGGAGAAATCACTTTCTTTGATTTTATTTTTAAGTAAGAGAAAGTCTTTTTCTTTTTCCTTGTTACTCTTTATGCCCTAAAAGTATTTATATTTGTTAATAGCTTTGCTTCCAGAGTCATTCCCCTACATTGCAACATTTCACCATTTATTTATTTATTTAACATTGGTCTCTTATCTTGAGGTACTTACCCATGCAGAGAGTATTTTTTATCGTTTTTTTATTTATTTTTGAGAGTGGAGAAAGTTTTCCTGGAAAGAAACAGCACCATTTGCAGGGGCTGTTTGGGCCCTTAAAAATTTCCTGGCTCAGAATATTCCTGCAGTGGGCCGTCATCGGTTTGCAGCAAGTCTATTTGCCAACCCGTCGCTCCCGCCTCAAAGTCAGAGCCAACGGGAGAGTGAGACGGGGAGGAAAGGGAGAGAGACGGCGACAGAATGAGAGAGAGAGAGAAGATGGGAGGGGGGAAACTGAGGGTATCAGCAGAGAGGAACACACAAGTGCTGAGCGACTGTATGCGCTGTGCTCGCCTGCTGCGGACGCTTGTATTTGTTTGCTGACTGAAGTGTTGTTCTGTCTGCACCGCGGCAAGGGAAATCACCACCTAACAAAGCTCCAACTGTGTGCAGTCCAGCAACTGAAAACAGATCGGGAAACAGGAGAGGGAGTCTGAAAGCGTGAGGGAGAAACAGTTTGGGGCTCCACTGCAGATCTGTGAGGATGCTATGCCAAGAGTTCCCGCTCTAACGGATGCCACTCACCTGTAGTACATCTTAAAGCCAGCACAACAGAGGACAGGACAATCTGATTGCCGACTTCACAAGCTGCATGGGGGTTCTAGTGTGTTGTGACTGCTTCTTTTACAGGTACCAGTTTTGGGATGTTTTATCATCCTCTTCCGCGTGTTTTATTTTTTTTCCCCACTGCCTTGGAGTTGTGGATGTTCTTGAAGCTGTGCCAGGCTATGCAGAGATCAAGCATGATGTTGTACGATGAGAACCTTCAGCTAGAAAGAGCAGATAGTTCAAAATCAATGCAGTTTGTAGTGTGTGGGGGCTGCAGACCGATGTTGGTTTGGACACTGTGTTCCCAACTTGCTTTTTCCCTACAGCTAAGGGCAGACTTTGCCCTTTCCAATGTTAGTTTCGACCTCTACCTCAATTTGGAAAAGTTAAGCAAGGCGGCTGTTCGAAAGTTAGTGAATGTGAACAGACCAAAGCATTCTCTTCACATGTAATGCTTGAGAGATGCTGTTTCCTTTTTTCCCTTTACATGTGGTTGTAGTTTTATTTTACTGCGGTACTGCTATATATAACAAATCTCTGAAGTTCCATGGTTTTTCAAGGATGCCGTCCAAAGTGAAAAGTCCCAGATGTATCTGATTAAAAGTTTTTTTTTTTTTTTTTTTTGCTGATCCATCTATTCTTTTTTCTACCCTCTTCATCTTTCCTTCATGTTTCCGTCTCCTTTTAGACTTTTGTGTTGATTCACAGTTAATGTTTACGCTTGGAAAGCTAGAAAACCATCAGGATCTGCTTGATCTGCCAGTTTATTTTGTCTTCTGCGGCTGAAATGCTTCTGGCTGTCCGGTGTGTAAGGAGTTCACGTCTTTTCAGTGCAGTATCCAAACACTGTTTTGTTTTATAACACCGCCGTCAGGTGGTGTTGTTTAGTCTTTCAGGTTTACGTTGCCAAGTTCTGTTCTCTGGGATGTTGTTTTTAGACACACCTGCTTTCCACAAAAACTGTTTAGCCTCTGTATAGTGTCTGATGTTTAGATAACAGCTTATATCAAAGTTATTCTCAAGTTGCAATAACTCCACTAATAAGCTGTGCGTAGATGGAAACTGTTTTATGTGACCAAGCCAAGACTTGGATGAATGGAAAATGCATCCTTGCAAAGTTCACGCTGTATCAATTATAGTGTTGCTAAACTTGTTTATAGGCGAAGTCCAACTCTCAAAATCTGTAATCGCATCCTGTTTGTGATTGTGTAAACAGATTTGTTGAGTGATTTGGTGGTTCCTCAAAGGTGGTCAAAATGTGGTGTAAGATTTTTCATGGAAGTGATTTGTTATGGAAGTTTAAAAATATTACAGCGCTGTCTGGTTTTGGACTATGTTGTTATCTGCTATGCCATCTGACTGGGTTGTCTATTTAATCTGATGTGCTTTGATTGGACTGTGTCGGCCGGCGGTTCCTTACTGTCTGCATTCTTCTCTAGCTTCGGGCCAATCTCTTATGACGATCACGTCTTGGGAAGCTAAGGTCTATTTTCATGATCTTACAGGTTTTCTTTTGAATAAAATTAGCATTGTGAGGAATACTTAATTTACTTAACTTCTATAAAAGTAACTGTTAATTAGGAAGGTGGAAATTTGGATTGTATTTAAATGAAAAAGAATGTACAAAATATTGGTAGCCATGTTGCTTTTGTCTAGTAGTAGTTTTTTTTTTTTTTTTAATCTTCAGTCTGATTTTGTATGCTGATAAATTCCAGTCAACTGTTCCTAATTTCACATTCAATTCTTTTTCTAAGCCAGGTTTCAGAAGAACTAAACTGTACTGTACTAAACCCATTTTTTTATTTGTGATATCACCTAAAAACACAAAATTCTAGATTATATCTTTAGTCTAAATCCTATTAAAATGGGTAAAACATTAAAGTCCCCCTGTGGTGAAAACCAATGTTGTTTATGTCTATGTGGTGTTTTTAATATGCTTTAAGACAAACCATGTACAAATGCATAAAAAAGTAAAAAAAATTAAATAAATTGTTGAATATTTTCATCTGCATTGAACCAAAGACAATCTCAAAAACTTGGTTTGAAATCGCTGGTGTTCAATTTCTGACGTCAACGAGTGGATCTCTGAGCTGGTGTGAGTGAGTGGAGGCGGGGCTCATTTGAACTGCGTACATAGAACTGCCTATATTAAATGAGGCAAGGGTGTAGAGTTACATTCAAGCTATTTTAAGGCATGAAGAATTTTTTTTTCAAGGAAAAAACATTTAAATAAGTAATCTTGGTGATCAAAGATGAGTTTTGAGGGATACAGTTATTGACTACAGGGGGACTTTAAAGATTTGTACCTTTAGCCATCAAATAAGCTATAAAATAATTACTCAAAAGGTAGGATATACTAGATTGTATTTAAATATTATTGTACAATTTAATTGTCTTTAACAAGTTTTAGCAATAAATTTGCAGTGCATTTATGATCAGATATATTTATCCACCATTTTGTTGTATGTTGTTATCATTGAATAATGTTGTCATATTGTCTGTAGCCTCTTCAGACCTCCCAATTCCACACTGTCATGCCCACTTCCGTCTCTTGTGTGAAAATTATGTAAGCGCCTCCTCCCACTGCGATAGATCCGGTTGCAGCGATGCCACTCTTGCTCTTCCTCAGCATCCCGAGCTGCAGCGTGAGCACCTGATAATGCTTAATCAGCATCAGCACCCAAGGTCACTCCATTCATTCCCACCTCCGCTGGAGACTCTGCACACATCCAGCCGTTTGACACCTAATCACATCAGCGAAGAATAAATACATGCTTAAGTGGTGTAGGGCATAATCTGTTTTGGCGGTACTCCGCAAACCACATGTCCACCCCTCCCAGTACTCGTTTAATTACCTTATAGATGGTGTTCATTCTTGACAGATATGACCCTTTCATTACTTTTTTAATTATCTGTGATAAGTTGTGGTGAAATTGAGGGAGGTTAGGTTTCCACAAGTCCACAGAAGTCCTCACCACTCCCTTAGCTTGATAATGTTCACATCTCATAACGGGAGTGATGTTTTTTTGCAGTGCTAAGCCTTTCTATATTTAGCAGACAAGAGCTTCTTGTTGGAGGAGAATTACAAGGAGGAACGCAGTATTGCTCATCACAGCAGGTTTACCTATCACCTATTACGTAACATCCAGAGGTCGCAGCTGTGACGTCATCCGGTTGGAAATGCCTTGGGGCCTCGCTTGTTCAGGTATACTTGCACTCTGATGGACCCATTTAGTTGCATATGTGCGTCAAGGTTGCATAATGCATATGCATATATATTGCATAATGCATAAGGTTAGTTCTCGACATTTAACCCTATTTACACGTCTTGACGTCAAGGGATTTTTTTATCATCATGGGAGTTACCTATTTGGAGGTGTAAACTGGATGAGTGAAATTCTTTGAAGAGATGTTACGATGGCGTATATAGAGGATAGATGGTGCATTCAGGGTTGTTTGGTCCAGTTTTATAAATGACCTCTTTTGAACCATTTCTTTTTCAAAAGGAGTGATCTTTGTTTGTTTAATGTGGCAGTTTTGCACAGAGTGCTTCAGCAATCCTACATTGGACCCTGTGCTTATAACAGATATGGGCAATCCTACCTCTTGTAGAATATAGGCTAGTTTTGGCCTCAGATGGTGTGCCTATGGACGACTCACTAACCGTCGAATGCCTATTGTACATAAATGGTAAGAACTGGCTGAAATCACCAGTTCCAGTATGATTGTATAGTGTCTACAGTTTCACAGATTAGGTGGCGTCTACAGTTTCACAGATTGGATGGTGTCTACACAGTTTCAGAGTCAAGGTGCGCAGGTTTCTATCATTCTGTCAGGAAACTGCGTTCCCAGATCGAATCACAAAAGTTTCTAAAGGTCATCAAATCTTTAAAAGATGTTTAAGAGTTTTGTTTGAGAGATCCCTGAGCACACCTGTAGATTTCCCTTTGTTCTCAAAGTTGTGTCAGATTCCAGTTCGTTGAATTCGTTGAACTCTGGTTAGTCACTGAATCCACTTTATGATTATGGAGATTATCACTCATTAAAGAGACCAGCTGGATAGATGTTTGTGTCCATACTAAGAGTGTTAGACCGCTTTTTATGGTGATCTGACAAAAGTCTGATAGTCATTCTTTCCGTTTTTGCTGTTCAGATCTGAGAATGAGAGGCATAAGTAATCAGGACAGGTAAGCATAAAAGTTTTGCTTCCTTCCGAAGCATGTAGCCGTGTCCTCTGCACTTCCGTTCTATGTTTTTCACATCTAATGGAAAGCATGTCAGTCTTGAGTTTTAAGAACTGGAACTTCTGAAAATGGTTGGCCAGACCAGCATCGGGTTTGTCATGACTAGGAAACAACATTCTGTTGTTGTGGATTCAGGATCCTCAGGGATGATACGAATGGGCTCTGAGGTCTGTCTGGATGAGTTTCTTTGAAACTACCTCCCTCCCAGAGGCACCTAAGCTACTTAGAGGATAACAGTTTCCATGAGCCTCACACCTGAGCTGGGCAGCTGTTTACATTTCTAAAGCCAATGAAAACATGAGGCAGAGCCTTTCACATGACAATGCTTTGTTTTGAGTAGACTCTCAATCCCAGTTATTCTGAGGTTGTTTCATTGAGTATGTCAACTGTGCACTTGTTATTAAATTAAATTAAAAAATGAAGAGTATGATTAATGTGTACAAATTGGTAAGCTTTGAATGAATCTCCGGTTCATCTCTGTGAGGCTGGGTGGAGATGTTTATGTAAACACCGGAAACATGTCTATGATAGTGGAAGACCTGCTTAAGTACAATCAGGAGAGGGTTCAGGAAATGAGCATCTGAGGGCACTTAAGGGCCAAATTACGGTTCATGGGTGGTTATAGAAATGTACTTGCCAAAAAAGGAATTGGGACACACAACCACAGAGTGATTCGCCTAAAATAGCACGGAAAACAGCTGGAGTACATGTCCTCAAGCTCGACTTGCAGATTTGTAGAACAATCACTTGAGCACTGCTGTTATCAGAAAATCCTTACTGTTTGGCATTTGACCCCATTAGGGTCAATACGCATTAGTCGCTGTCTGAGAGAGTGTTTCCTTTTCTTGCACCCCTCACCAAGCTGGTCAAAAAAAGGCATTGTATTCAGTAACACAATTGTATCGTTGTCTTAAGCATGTTTCATGTACAAACATGGCATCCCGCAGCTAAGCAGTCAGCTTTATTCTGCCTTCGTGCACAAAGGTCTTTCTGTATTGGACCCTTACATACATCCCAAAGTCATGACGACCCTCTGTCCTGGCCCTTCCGTGCTTCTGTTTACAAAAATATTGACATACCCAAAAGGTCATTAAAACGTGTCTTTGTCATTCTCTGTGCTGTAGAGTATTGAAGAAAATACCTTTGTTTAAGCACAAGTAAAAGTTCAGGTTTTGCTTGATGCAAGAATGATTTTTTTTAACTTGATTTTAACCTCTAGAGGTTCGAGGCATGTGGCAAAGTGCTGTAAGTAAGTAAAGGAATCCTTCCTGATGGCAATGACTATAGTCCCTGGAGAAACAATTTTTGAATGGCTGTCAATGGAGAAAAATACTTTTTACAGATGGTGTGGTTACAGCATTTACCAGTAGGGGCTAACTGGACTGCTAACCAATCACTTGGCCACTTGGTTGATGTACCGATGTATTTCTCCAGTAGGAGGCAGTGAAGTTCTTGTTGTAAAAACAAGGCTGCCATCCACTCTTTGAAACTCTTTGTGCTTTCAGATGGAACTTGTGGTTTAACCAGTGCAATTTCGCATCACATGGTCGTCTTGCCTTTTCATTTCTTTACTGTTTTTGTTTTTTAGCCCATAGCTATTTTTGCTCATGATCTTTTTAAATCTTTGCTGGAACTTGTCATCCATTTCGGATGCGTGTTTGTGCGCGTTACTATTCATGTATACCTCATTACTTTACATAATGTCTGTCCACACTGATGAAGCTTGTCTCATCATCTTTCATCTCTTTATTCTCCGAACAAAGACCTTGATTAGCTTTTCCTACCCCCGAATCCAAGGATCAAAGGCTCTGCCTCCATAATTACCAACATTCAGAAGCTCTTTCACAAGCTGAATGAAGCCAGTTCTTTCCACTGCTTTATTTTCTAGTTTTTTAAATTGATGTTGCTATGGATTAACAGCTGCATCCCATCTTTAAGTCTATAACCCCCCTACTCCACTTGAAATCATAATGACTATTTATTTAAATCACTGTAATTGATGGTAACTGAAGGTGACAAATGGTAGTTTTTAATTACCAATATTGATAGGGATTGTGGCTGATGTGACAAGCTGACCAAAAGATAAATGACCAAATTTATCTTTACCTAATTTAAATTGACCAGAATTAAAATTATTTATTAATTTGGCTTAATAAATACAATAGAAACTAAAACCAGTCATTTTAAATGCTAGATGCTAAGTGAATTTTGGCATCACAGCATTCCAGATGAAAAATGGATATTCGTTTTGAGATTTTCTTAAAAATGTATTAAATAACTAGTTAACTAAACATTTGATGGTGGAAAAGACCAAAGGCTGATTTGATAAACACTGATGAATTTATATTAACTCTTATTTTACACACTATTTACACAAAATGTGTATTTGACAAAGTTGTTGATTTTGGAATGGACGCCAAGCAGTTGATTAATGTTCATTGGTTAATTGGTAATAAAGTTATCAAGTGAAACTGTATCGCTACTCTGTGTAGATTCTGGGGTTTTGTTGGACAGTTTTTGCACAATTGCTTTGGATACATACAAGTTAGAACTGCAGCTACCAACTATTTTGAGACTTTGATTTAATCTGTCGAGACTTCAGGATACGTTTGTACTTTTGTTAGCCCTGTATCTAGATTCTCAAACTGAAGCCGAATCCTTCAACCGCAGGAATGCTGCGTGTGCGGTGTAGCCTTTTGAACATGCTACAACACGTCTCGCTGTTTCCTTCATTTTTTGTTTTGCTCACTTTCTTTTCGGCCTTTTAACATTACATGTGCATTTTCTCTTTTATAGTCTCTTGGAAGCGTCATATAACCTGTTTTTTTTGGGTTGAAAATGGGCATAGTGATGTCACGCTTGCACAGAATCCAATTGTAAACCTTCCCGGAATTTGTACGAATTCTGCGTATATTGCAGCCAAAAATGAAATGAAATCTCACTAGCAAGATTGAAAACCGGGTGCTGTAAAAACTGAGGTTTTCTTCTTCATCCATCTCCCTCTTGCTTTCACTGCTCCCTGCCGTGTGTTTTGTTAGCCGAGAGCAGAGTGTGTTGGTGCATGCAGTCGCTCCTCTGCAGGAATGTGCGATAGGATGCAGGACCATGTTAATGATGGCCATCTTCCAAACTCTCTTCAGGACAGCAGGGGAGATGAGTAGGACAACTCATGGTGTTGCAACAAATTATTTGATGTACTTTGCTAATAAAAAATGGACAATTCATACCAAGAATAAAGAAACAAACACTTACTTTTGCACTTTTGAACTATTGCTGACCAGAACAAAAATAGATCTTGTTTTGGAAGTATTGCATCTCATGATTTGTATAATGCTTGGAATGAAACTGTTGAAACACTCCAGTCCAGATCATCAACAATGATTGAAGAAGGATGAACTCCTCCACACATGATCCTTGAGCCACTTTGAATTGAAACTTGCAATCAAGTTTTGAGAGATTCTTGCAGCATTTAACGACTTTTCTCCGATTGCAACAGGGTTGTGGGTAGGTTCTTATCTATCTTGTTCATCTCACGTTGCCCTCGGTCTTTCAGCAGGGCTGGATTACTCATCTGCTGGATGCTTTAGCTCCGGGCCTAATGTGCTGTGTCTGAGAGGATTTTTTTTCTGTTTGCTTTGTCTAAGAGGAATGTTCGTTGACTTTCTCACCGAACGAGTCGAGCCAGCCGTGTGACCAATCGTATGATCAAGCTTGAGGAAAAAGTACTGGCTGATTTCAAATGTTTGCTCCCTTTTTACTCAATCACATTTTATTTTTTAACCTGGCCTGCTCTCATTGAATGAGATGAATGATGTGTAACATTTGTTTAATCACACTGGCCTTGTCTCAAACATGATATCTCATCATACAGTACATCTGTTCCTTTCTATAATTGGTAGTTGGACACATGTGAACATGACTAAATGCCTAAGATTGAAAGTAAAGTCTGAAGCGCATCCTGTAAATCAGTGACTTAATTGTGTTATCAGACACGGCAGATGCTGCGACGTTGTTTCAGTTGTCGTGAATTAGGTAGTCAGTAAACATCTTGTGAAGTGTGTGGGATCAGACAGAGGTTTTTGTTGGGCCTCAGTTGACAGATAACATTTAACGATGCAAGACCAGCCACTCATGTATTTTTTCAAAAGATTCTCTTGCGCAATATGTGAAGATTACTGAGATATGCTATTATTATTATTTTTTTAACCTTAAGGAACTTTCTAAATGTGGTAATATTGTCTGTCGTCAGAGTACGTCAGACTAACAATGCTTCTTTTGTGGTTTTATGATTTATTAGCTTCTAGATTAGATATTTTCCTTTTGGCTTTCATTGAAGACACAAGATTCCAATTACGAAATTGTTTTTGTAACAACGGTATTATATAAATATCTTTTCAGTGAGGTATAAATAAAGACTCATTTCCCTTCATAGTCAACAAGACAAGAT
The DNA here is from genome assembly GCF_963993115.1 of Abramis brama. NCBI lineage: Eukaryota > Metazoa > Chordata > Actinopteri > Cypriniformes > Leuciscidae > Abramis > Abramis brama. Next base: position 14,514,742 of record NC_139982.1, read on the forward strand.
CTTTCTGTGTATTATCTTTTCTGTATTCAGAGGCAGTAAAAGACGGTTTGCGCATCCATTTCTTCATATATTTTTCTTTTGTAAAGTATACTAGTCACCCCTAAATACTCAATAATTTCTATAGCTAAATAGTAAATCATTTTGTTTCACTATCAGCAGTCAAAGTAACGTTTAAACACGTTCCCTCTGCTCTTCTGACAGGAATTTTTGTGTAGTTTGGCTTCTGACACGGTTCAGTGTCAGGCACTTTTTTATTGATATTTTCTTATGTTGTTTAACCTTTAAAACATTACTTGGACTCTTTATATGTTTGGCTTTGAGTTTGAAATTGTCCGAAATATTAAATAAATATTAACTAAATGTGGTAGTAAGGTATTGTAGCTCTTATGAAGTTTTTTTTTTTCTGAACAAACCAGAACAAAGACAACAAGTTGTGCATTGTCATGTTACCTCAGAATGTCTTGAAATAAGGCTAAATGTTTCCTCTTAAATGTAGTTATAAAGAAGGAACGTCATTCGGAAGATGGTTAGACCACATTGGCCAGAATATAAAACATTGAGAGGATCAACAGACAGTAGACCTACAAACTAAACTGCATGTTAACCAAAACACGCCCCGCCCACGTGCGTATGATTGGCTGTCGTTTTGGTGTTAACATATCATGCCCCGCCCATTGCCTGTTCTGATTGGCTGTCCTTTGGTAGAATGAGAACTTTGGAGTAAGAACTTTAGGATGCACTGAGTACTTGCCTATTCTGTGAAAACATCCACGGAGGGGAAAGGGAAAGACCGGTCAGTTCAAAACACTTTGGACTCTCAGTCCAAATTTGTTGATAGCACTTCGGATATGCACTCGCAGAAAACTCCCAGAAACGGATTAAGTTGCAAGATGGTTCTTCAGGCTGTTGGTAAAGTTTTAAGGTGACGTGGCTTTGCTGTTTTTTTTGTTGTTGTTGTTTTTTAGTTTTATCAATCTATTAGATAGTCACAAGTAACGTTACACTGGCAAATTAGTTGACTGAAATGTGTTCTTAGACTTCCCTACATATTAGATATATAAATGCTTTACGAATCTTAATATTTAAAATGATGTTACTGACACTGTGATTATAGCATTTTTCGCTATAGGACATTTGTTATGGGAATTTAATATTAGCACACCATGAAATGCACGCGCGAATAATACATTACGATCTCAGATATCAGATTGGCTGAGAAATATTACACGTAATGTATTACACGTGCGTCTCATACTTACATATTCATGAGCAAACATGAACAGGTCATTAAAATTGTTCGAAATCTTCGTGCACTTGCACCAGGTAATAATGAGTGCCTAGTGGGGAAAACATGATAGATAGATGGATAGATAGTGATTTGAAGAAGTTATGCTGTATGCCTATGTGAGTTTTGAGTGTTTTGTGCCGTGTGTGTGTGTGTGTGTGTGTGTGTGTGTGTGTGTGTGTGTGTGTGTGTGTGTGTGTGTGTGTGTGGCTTTTTAACCTCTTTGGGAGCCAAAAAATGAAAAGGCACTTTCATTATTTTTGTATATAACTGCATTTAAACATTAGTATGCTTTTAATGTGATAGAAGGGGGGGTAAAACAGTATTTTAAGTGTGTGAGTGAGGGAAGACCCCCCTCTTCCCCCACCTCTCTGTTGTGATGCTGTGTTTAACACTAATACTGTCACACACTCTTCAGAAGGAGAACCAGGTAGTACAAACTTGGCTAAACACACTCATCCAAAGACCAGCAAATTTACTTTTGCATTAATGCTAAAGGTCACCAGGTTTGTTTGAAACAATTATAAGCGCTAAATAAAATAGTTTGAAGCAAATATAAATTCATCCTGACACTAAAATATATATTTTAGTTTTTTTAAAGTGTGATGTTACATTAATCAAGGCTACTGCAAGAACTATGCCAATACATGTTGGTGCTTACATTATTTAGTGCTGGGCAACGATGAATCACATCCAAAATAAAAGTTTGTGTTTACATAATGTGTGTGTACTGTGCATAATTATTTTGTGTATATAAATACACACACATGTATGCATATATTTAAGAATTTATATATAAAATATTTATATATAATATAAATTATGTATAAATATACAGTAAATGCATGCAAATAGTTCTTAAATGTGTGTATTTTTATATATATACAAAAAATAATTATACACAGTACACATATATTATGTAAACACAAACTTTTATTTTGGATGCGATTCATCGTTGGCCGGCACTAATATATATATAAAGAGCAAAAGATACAACGCAGATACAGGTAGATGCTGGATTGTTTTACTGCTGTTTACTGATTTCCAGATTGCAGTTTTGGTATGAATGGAAACTTAGAAGTTTCCAGCCCTGTTCTCGGAGTTTTGTTCGAGTCAGAATGATTTAGGGATGTTTAGATGTTTTGGCTGCTGCAGATGCTGGATGAGAATTCGCACAGTGTGTGTTGCATAATGTCAAGCCTCATGCATAGTTCATCTTTGAGATTCTGAACAGCACACTGCATTTAATAATTGCTTTTAGATGTTTACTTGGCAATGTAGTTAAGTGTTTAATTGCTTCAGTTCCCTAAAGAACTTGTGAACCTTATTTATTTCAAACCTTTGAGGATAACAAGAGAATGTTTCACATGGTTTAAGACACTTCCAACAAACACACATTGTGTGTCAGACAAACATCTCTATTATTGTTTAATATTTAAAAATTAATCACAAGAGGTCAATGGAGACTGATTTTGATAAAACCAAAAAATCCATGGAAAGGAATGCATTTGAGGATCCAGAACACTGTTATGTCAGTTGTTTTTTTACATGAAGAAACAGTTTATGCATCCAAAAATCGGAACGCACATTGTTTTATTTTAGCCTTCCCAGGGTTTCGTCATTTTCCAGGAAGCACTGTTTTCGTGAATTATGTGGCGCAGGGCAAATTCTCAAGCCATTAGCTAGTTTATTTTAGGAGAAAGAAAAACTTTCTAGCTGCCAGCAGCCCTCCTTTTACACGCACACACTTCATGCCCACTCAGAGCGGTTTCCCGCAGATATCTTTGCCATAAAAGGCATTGTAGTTTCAAACTCTCAAACCAAGCCAAGGTTTCAACCAAAGACCTGTATCATCCACTCAGCAGCAGAAAACCATCTGTGTTTGAGTACCGAACACTAAACTCATGCGTCACAGCAGTTTTACAGACAACCATTCTTGGCTCCACTTTGGTAGTGTTCACACTGCAGTTAAATATGGTGTCACTCCACTTGTGAGTTTGGTTGCGTACAGACAGAGGCGTGTGTTTTGACTTATTAGCAAATAAGAATACTTTGCTTGGGAACATTGTGAGCATCGATGCTCCATGGTTTTGACTGTGCATTGTGGGAATTTTTTAGGGAGCGAACATTTCAGTGCACTGCAAGGACTTTGCAATTGACAGCTCTTAAAATGTCCGACTCCCTGATCAGTGCCCTGACTACTGAACTAGGGAGATGATTGAGACACACCCTCAGTTTCTGCGAGAGAGCGCCCCCTGGCTTCAAGTATGAATGAAACATACATTGCACATGAGTGTTTAGTGACCCATAATATTCACATCACCTCATTTTAGATAAGAATAAATCATTCAGGCTTAGACTATTTTGTCTCTTTGAATTTAAATCTAGATTTATTCACATTGGCCCATGAAAACCTCTTTGTGAACACATTTGCCCAAAAAAAGTATGGGGAACAAATTCACATTTATTAAAGTATTCTACGCCCATGGCTATAATGTTTACTGTGTTAATGTTGTGTGTTCAGGACTGACTGAATGCATTTTGAGGAAGTCAATCCAACATTTACATGTAGTTGTCACTCCCAAAAAAGGCTGGATCCAAACTGGAGCTGACATAATCATTAGAAACAGAAAAGCAAATGAAGAATAATTAGTGTAGCTGCTGTTCATAACATGGCAAGCAATAGATATTCATGCGCCTTTGATCTAATATAATTGGATCACAAGGTTATGAGATGTATTATGTGAATGCTTGGCTAAAGAGATGTGTTTTTAGTCTAGATTAGGCTTGCTGCGATAGTCAGTGTTCAGATGCAACACCGGTTACATCACTTGCCCACCACAGCACCGTCATTTTGATTTTTTTATAGGAATAAAAATAATTTTGTTTAGTTAGAAAATAGACAATTAAAAACTAAATGCGTCTACTCAATGCAACGTGAGTCGAACAAGAGTCGCAGCACAGATCAGCAGCAGGAGTCAGATTTCATTTATCACAAGAGTGAGGCGATGACTGAAGATGTGGTTTCAAAACGAAATGTAAAAGCGCCTATTTGGCAATATTTTGGATTTAATCCAAATGCTAATAGGGAGTTTTGAGCTAAAATGGTTTTAAAAGTCTTTAATTCTGATGTTAGCTGGTAGTCATATGGAACTCTGCCTTAGTTCGTAACCACTTCTCAAGCCTGAGTTGGCCCGCTTTGGACCAAGGTATTCGTCGGGCCAAAAACACCTGGCCGTTGACCCTGAGGAAGCCCCGGCGAGGCCCGATCAAGCTCTGGAAGTGATGGTGGAAAATTGGGGTTACATGTTCATATTTTCTTGATTTGGTAAGAACTCTAGCAGCTGCATTTTGGACTAGCTGTCACCTCTGAATGTACGTATATAATCTTTAAGAAATCATATTCTCTTTCTATTAAATTCTGCCCTTCATTAGTCAGCGGAGGAATGTGTTTTGAAGAATGTTTCAAAGATTCTGGGAGATGTTCGGATCTTTCAGCTGGACTCAAGACTCATTCATAATCTTAAGACCTGACAGCTGCCTGCTTGCTTGCTGGCTTCACTCTCACTTGCTATTGGTTGACCCTTCAGTGTTTATCCTTTATGCTGATTCTAGATCAGTGGTGAAGGTTCTTTGATAATAAATTGGTTTTACTTTATTTTGATGGTTTAAATATTCTGTTAACTAGAGGTAACGTTGCACCTGCATGCCAACTAACTCTCTTTAGACCAGTGATCTCAAACTCAATTCCTGGAGGGCCACAGCTCTGCACAGTTTTGCTCCAACCCTAATCAAACACACCTGATCCAGCTAATCAAGTCTTCAGGATTACTAGAAACTTCCTTGCAGGTGTGAGTTGGAGCTGGTTGGAGCTAAACTGTGCAGAGCTGTGGCCCTCCAGGAATTGAGTTTGAGACCACTGCTTTAGACAGAGTGTTAGTAGAGTATTAGTAGACTGGTAGGGTAAAGGTTTGTAGAATAAGTTAACTTGCAGAGTTACTTATTGTCAATAGAATGTCAGTTGGGGAGCATCAAAATAAAGAGTTAGCAGATATTAGCTATCTACTAATATTCTAATGAGAGTTAGTTGACATGTAGGTGCAACGTTACTTATAGTCAACAGAATGTCTAAAGGTGACCGTCAAAATAAAGTGTTACCAATTTTATTTGAAATATGGAAAGTGAAGCTCATCCTAGTTTAGAATAATGAACTGAATTGGATGTTTCATTTTCTGCTCAACCGATCTCAAGAGAAAACAACTATTTTACTATGTGCCAATTTTGTATTTATTCGTATGATGTGTGAATTATACAGAAACATAACATTTTTAGAAAAAAATTACACCCTACACCCTATCCGTCATTGGGACGTATAAGCAACATCATACGAAAACGTACTGAGATTCATACAAAATCATACATTAGCCACCCATTCACCAATATGTAAAATGTTTATGAATTTCCGAGTGTTTTGGTAACACTATCCACTATGATGCTAGTTACTGGGTGGTTGCTAGTACGTTGTCCCTTTGCTAGATCTCTGTTATTCTGGTTTCTATATGGTTTGGGTCCATTCTTCAGTGTAAGATTGTTGGATGTCATTCGTCATATAGCCTAAGCCATCCTGATCAATGTAAAAAGTGAACAGTTGGATCAACTTAAAAAAATTACTTCAATTGGTAACACCTAAAGAAATTAAGTTTTCTCAACTTAAATTATCACATTTTATCGTGAAAAATGTGATCATTTAAGTTGAGAAAACTTAATTTCTTTAGGTGTTACCAATTGAAGTAATTTTTTTAAGTTGATCCAACTGTTCACTTTTTACAGTGATGGCACATGTGCAGAATGAGTTTTGCAAAGTTTATTGGCTCAAGGTAATAATGAGGCGGCTTGTTGTTATAAGGGCAGTTTGTCTGTTGAAAGAGGAAGAAATATCCTCCTTTTTTTTTGTTCCGTCTATATTTCCTTCATTTTTAGCATTTTTCAGTATCTTTGACCACAAGCAGTAAATTAGCTCATAGTGTGAATTCCCTTGGTGATTTATCTTCATTCTATTTCCTGTTTTACCCAGAACACTAATCATGTGTAGCTAAATGGAATGACATGCAACTAAAGTTGAAGTTTCCCAGACTTCCCACGCTCCAATGATGTTTGATCAGACCGTGCTCCACGATTAACCCTTTTAGACCTTTGACATGAGTCAATTCGAGATCTTGATATGGATGATAAGATCTTTCCCGCTCGGAAGCAATCCAGAATCCCGCTAATCTCACAAACCGTTCCTTTTGTCTTGGCTTCAGTTTAAAAACACTGTTTATGGACTTTGGTCTCTGCGATAAGTCCTCTTCCTGCTCTGATGATGGAGTGTTGTGTGTGGGAAAGAGGAAAAGGTGAAGGTGGTCAGAAACTTGAGGTTGGGAATGAGGGAATGTTGTGCTGAGAGACTTGAACAGGATATGAAGTTGGTGGGTGAGCAATAAATTCGATTCCTTTGTTCGAAGCAAAACACTGATTTAAGGCTGCAAGGATAGTTAAAATAGTTAAAATGAGCGAGCAGTAAAGAGAAACTCTACCTAATTTGTTCACATAAACATAATAAATCAAATAGGGGTCGAAGCGAGCGCAAGGAAAGGATGTAAATTCTTTATAACCCGTCCTTGCCTGTGCTCTTGTTATTAGCTGTTTAATGACCCCTATAACCTTTGTCCCAACCAGCTGCGGGATCTGCCACAGCAATGCGATTCTGGCATTTACATGTTAAAACTAGCACTGGAAGTCTGTTTTGACACAGGAGTTTGAAACAGACAAGAAATGTGGTTTACTGCAAAGAAGCGGAGATGTAGGACCACTTTGGGAAGTTTTTTCAAAGTGTTTGGAAGTTCTTACACTTTCTTGTCTGGGTCGATTTATTTTATCTATGAGGTTTACATATCCAATGACTTGAATGGCCTCTTTTAAACAAATTAAATAATGTTAAGCCTTTTTTTATGATTTACAAATTTAAATCGTATGGTAAAAATTCCATCAAATTGAATTGTATAATCCTTACGTATTATTAAATTTATAAATAAAGAATTTTAAGCGAGTAAATAAAAAAACTAGAGCTTAAAACATTTTGTATAAATTTTAATGGGACAAGACAATGGACCATTTAGTTTGTGAATTGTATTCAGAAATAAAATGAAAATGTTTAAATTTGGGAATACGTATCACATAAAGGAAATGGTAAGATTTATAGAAAATGTTTTTTGAAGCTCTAGTTTTTTTTTACTCAATTTAAATGCCTTAATTCATAATATGAAAAAAACTTTAAAAAGGCAATTTGTTTGTGTATGTTGAGCATGTTTTTCATTTCTGCATTTCTTAGGGGGCCTAAAGTTCTGAAAACAAAACATAAGGAAAGAAAAAAAAAAACCTCCAAAATGATTCTTACTTCTTTTTTTTTCTTTTTTTTTTGGAAATGACATCATGACTGTGTGTCAAAGTCAAAAAGCCTAGATAATTTTACTTTTGGGCTATCTTACTTCAGTTCAAAATGTCATGTGTGAATCCCCAAAAACTCATATTTATGAATAAGCATTTCATGATGTTTGTAAAAAAGTAGTTTTTACATTAAATAATGCATTTTAAAATGTAATAAATAATATGTGAACACCTCACATATATGTAAGGTGTAAGAAAAATGTTTAGTGTTTAGTTAATTTAGAAAATTTTAGTACACCACGTCATTTTTAAATGTTTGAAAACCTGTGCATTTGGTGCCGCTACTGACAACGAGAAAAACGCACTTCAACTTCGTTCCACTCTGCGCATCTCATCTTAACGTGTCTCTCTTCTCCCTTCTTGCAGGAAATCCAAAACGAAGCCCAATGGAAAGAAAGCGCCCGCTGAAGAGAAGAAGCACTACTTGGAGCCAGAGTACACAAAAGTGCGGGTCATGGACTTCGACCTGAAAGATTTGGTGGCGCTTCCCACCAGAGAGATAGACCTCAACGAATGGCTCGCCAGCAACAGTGAGTTCCTAACCAAACATTATGGCTGTTATGAGTGTTTGCCCTGTATTTTGAGGCTGAGAGTCTTTGTCCGTCTTCAAAAATAACCTTCTGTCAGTCAGGAGTTTGTAAATCTGTCACATTTTAGTGTGTGTGTGTGCAAAGTACACAAAGCCATTACTGAGCACCACCTTCTTAAATTGTTATTGCTGTGAAAAGAGAGAATTTTAAGGAATAGTTCACTTCAAAATGAAAATTCTGTCATCATTTACCAAACAATTGATGTACCCCATTGACGTCCATGGTATTTTTATTCCTACTATGGAAGTCAATGGGGTCCATCAACTGTTTTGTTAACGACATTCTTCAAAATATCTTCCTTTGTGTTCAGCAGAACAAATAAATTCATACAGGTTTGAAACAACTTGAGGGTGAGTAAATGATGACAGAATTTTCATTTTTAATTGAACTATTCCTTTAGTTATGAGCCAAATTATTTCTGAAACTAATGAGATGGAACAACAGCAACAACAACAAAATACCAGAGACTGCAACAACAACAGACGCACACATTGACAAGCGCTTCTGTGAGGGGGTTGTGAGAGCCGCAACTTTACTAAAAGAATACAAAGATATTTTCATCGGTCATAACGTCTGGAGAAAAATACTGCAGACACTGGACAAAGATGAACATGTCTAGAGCGCATGTGTCGACTGCCTGTGTCCGCGCACTCTTATCATATTGTCTGCAACGTGTTTGACTGTACGTATACGCATAAAAAACGTAAAACTTAATTTGGTCTTGTGATTTTCACCCGGCAAACAATAAACCGTTCACATTTGATGTTAGCATTTTGCTAAGCTAACAACAGGATAGTTGAATAAAAAAAAAATAACAGTACAAACAAATTTCATTATGAACCAAATTTTACTTCCTGTTAAAAAGGAAATGTAAAAAAAAAAAAAAAAGAGTTACAAAATACTGCATGTTAACTAAGGGGCTGTTTACATGTCAACGTAAATGTCAACTAAAACGTAAAACTTTTAATGCGTTTTGGCCGTTTGTTTACACGACAACGGCATTTTGGGTGCCTGAAAACGTAAACTTTTGAAAACATGTTTCAAAGTGCAAGTTTTTGAAAACGGTCTCCGTTTAAACAACAAAAACGCGGATCTCTGAAGACAATGATGTCATGCACATGCATATTACGTGTTCAGTCTACAGTGTTTCATCGCCATCTACTGGCTTGGCAGCAGATTACAGCGTTTTCAGTCGTTTTCGCGGATCCGTGTGAATGGGGATCGTTTTCACAACGGTGTCGTCTGTACGAGGAAAACTCAAAGGAAAAACGTCTCCGTTTTAAGCATATCGTTGTCGTGTAAACGTACCCTAATTCTGGTCCTTAGCGTTAGTGATTTGAGCAAACCCCTAACCTGAATGACTTCTAAGTGATTGGACTTATTATTTTCACCTGGCGAACAATAAAACGTTCAAGTTTGATCTTAGCATTTTGCTAAGCTAATCACAGGATAGTCAAATAAAAGCAAACACAAATGATGTTTAAAATTGTACATTTTTAATTACACAACTTTATTTATTGTTCATTTAGAGTATTGGATAAAACAGTTATTTTTAATCAACATTTCTCTTGCCTCAGCCATCAACTTGAATTTTTTTTCACTAAGCTTATCACAATGTATTTTGGGATTTCCTGCTAAAATGAGGCATCTTATGAGGCACCATGATTGATTGGCTACGTTTTTGAACAGACTTCATGCTATGACTGTGATGCCATAAAACGCTGCCTTCATAGGAAGTTCTTAAGCTTTAGTGATTGTGAAATATCAGTGAATGTCTTGTCACAATGTCTTTTCTTTTGTCCTTTGCAGCAACAACCTTCTTCAATCTCATAAATCTGCAGTATAGCACAATCTCAGAGTTCTGCACAGGGGACACATGTCAAGCCATGACGGCCTGTAATACGTAAGTCCTTTCATTTTCATTTCTCTTTCTCTGTTTCGTCTGTCTTTCTAGCTCTTTCTTCCTCTAGACGTGTGTCCTGGGGCGAGAATCAGAAACCTTCTTTTTACGAGAACTGCATTTGAAGGGCAGATCCCAGATCAGCACACTGGCTTTGTGAGAATCTGGGTTTGTAGGTCTGATTCGGGTTAATGCATGACTGGAATGAAAGCTGACACACATTTTACTGAAGCCAGCTTTCAGAAGTGTTTTGAACGAGAGAATACAAGGGAACTATTCTCAGAATTAGAGGTTTTGTAACTTTGTTTGAGGCGGAACCAATTAAATGACCTTAAAAGCCTATAGTTAAATGTTCCCACAGGCTGAATGGGTGTTAAAAGAATTACTTGTGACAACATTTACCTTTCAGCTTTAGTCTATTGACCAACTCTGTGAAAGTAATACTTATTTTTTTACTCATTTTTAGGAGTAAAGAGAAATGACAAAAATGCTCAGTAATTGAGTATTTCTTCACACAGTTAATTGACTTATTGAACGTTTTCTCAGAATAAGTGGAAAAACATAATAACCGTCACACACAATATCAATAATCCACGCTCATACATTATAACAAAATCCATTTAAAGGTTTTCAAGGAGAACTATGTTTCTTTTCAAAGTCTTGATGATGTTTTTGGGGTCTACTAGAATAGGTTTTCACATTCAAAAATGTATAAAAAAACCCACATTATTTATCACATATTTAACAGTGTTGCAGCTCCACTCTTCCCAATCTGTCAGTAACGCTATGTTTAGTTCCTGTCTCTATGAGTAAAGCACAATGCGCTCTGATTGGTCAACTGGAGCAGTGTGTTGTGATTGGTCAAGCTTTTGGAGCGTGTTTGGGAAATGTCGCACCCCTTACCATAACCATCAGTTTCAACACAACTAACGCACCTCAACCAGGCCTCATATGATTTATTATGCATATGCCTTTGGCGGGAATGAATTATTTAAATGAGGAATATTGTGACATGTTTGTTCCCGGCAGAAAACTCATGACTACAATGGGGGCGTTCCAGGGAGTTCAGAAACAGTGACACTGATATAGAGAATAACTCCTGCTGGGTTCACTGTGATTTGTAACTTTGCAGACCTTTTTAATGCTCAAACAGCAACATTACACTAAAGAAAGTTAAAAATGTAAAAAAGCATAAGAAGACCCATTTAACACTGATCGTAAAACAGTTTGAAAACGTTTAATTTTGAAAATGAAGCATTCAAAAAATGCCCCAATTGTAGAATCAGTCGAACAGAAAGACTGTACACAGTCCCACAAGTAACCATGTTGACTTTTAAAATCTTTGCTCGACTCGTTCGCCCTGTTTGGCCGGAGCGAGTCCTGGGTGTGAGTCGCTAAACTCCTCATTTACACACTGACCCGTAGAACCACATGCTTGACTATTCATGGACAAGAATTACCAACACACAGAACACTAACAATTGCGCACTAACCCCAGGCATACCACGGAGGGCAAGGATGGGTGCGCTCAAAATGACTCGAGCCTCATTTCAGTCACCGCCGGCTTTACAATTGATAAATCAATTACTGATGAAAAGACTGGGAGGAAAGAATGGACAAATAGACCTGATGTTCCTTCCCTCCATTTGTGATTTAGTGCCGAGTTATGTGGTTATATGCTGAGGTATTTTATTAGTATGATTATTGGGTGTTTCTTCAGTCATGTTATTTATTTATTTATTTTATTTTTCTTTAAATTACATTTATTTTTATGCATAAATGTTCTTATTGTCTCAGACTTTCAATCTTAAACTATGAAAGATTTTCATAAAAAATATTTAACTATGATAATCTGAAGTTAAATATTGTATATTTCTTTTGCAGATATTTATATCAGTTTTTACAGAAATTATGACAGTCCCTCAGTTATAGCTTTGCTCCTAATAATCAAATATTTTATCAAATGTTAATTTATATATATTTTTTACCAGTAAGACAATTTTAGCTTGATGTAAAATATGAGACAAGTGATCTGTAAGGAGTTTAAGGTAAACATAATTTGTGAAAAGCATATTTGTAAATGTGAAAATTGATAAAAAAAAAAAAAACGGATTGTTTTTTTTAGGAAACGCTAGCTATAAAATTAGCCTTAAAAAGACAAATAATTTGGCCATTTTATTCCAATTTTTTTTCAAATGTAGTTTCCACCACTTAATTTTTATTAAACAAACAACTGATTTAAAAAACACTGTGGTGAAAATGTTTGTAACGTTTCAAAAAAATGACAGTTCTCCTGTAATGCATGTGGACTGTTGGACATTTGTAGATAAATTGATTTTTTCTTTTTTTTTTTTCAAACGTCCATAGTTGAAGAAACACCCTAAAATATTTTCTACTTGTACTATGCGATAAATTGTGATAAAAAAGTAGAGTTTTGTACAGGTAGGTTTACTACTTGCAGTTATGAAATTAACTGCCGCCATTTCCACTTGGAATTGAATCTGTAACTCTCCACTTTACTCCACTTTAGCTTACACTGACCGTTAATTCACTTCAAGGGATAGTTTCATTAAAAATAAAAATTCTGTCATCATTCACTCACCCTCATGTCGTTCCAAACCCGTAAGACTTTCGTTCATCTTCAGAACACAAATGAAGATATTTTTAATGAAATCTGAGTAATTTCTATCCCTCCATTGACAGCTAAGCAACTACCACTTTAACGCCCCAGAAATGTAGTAAAGACATCATAAAATTAGTCCATGTGACTCTTGTGGTTTAACCTCCATTTTATGAAGTGACTCGAGAGCTTTGTTTGTGTTCCGAAGATGAACAAAAGTCTTACAGGTTTGGAACGACATGTGTGTGAGTATTAATGACAAAACTTTCATTTTTGGGTGATAACCCTTTCAACAAGTGATCTTTATTTCATCCGTTTGGTTCATGTTTGCTCATGCGTTGAATGCATCAGGTCACTGGGTCCATGCATGCTGTACGGTCAGTTTAGCGGACAGTTTGCATTCCAAGAGATTTGTAATGTCTACAGCCCCCCCGACCCCACGCTACCCTCCCAAACTGAGCAATCCTCCTTAAAAAAGGTGATAGCAGCCACATTCCAGTTGTTTTAAACCGTAAACTGTTGTTCACTTTGTCCTAATGTGCTGGGAATGTGACTCACAAGAAGTGAATTTTAATTTTAGTTTGTCGTCTTTTTCACAGAATATACTACTGGTATGATGAAAGGGGGAAGAAGACGAAGTGCACAGCGCCTCAGTATATTGACCTCGTAATGACTTTCGTGCAGAAATTAGTGACGGACGAAGAAATCTTTCCCACAAAATATGGTGTGTATAATTACTGCCCTCTTGCAGTCGTAATAGAGAACTACACGATTTGAGATTTCAACGTTTGAAGTAAAAGCCCTTAGATCAGTGGCGCCCTCTAGTGTTCATAGAGTAGAATGAGCTTTGTGAAAACAACTGATCTGGGCTTTCTCCTTGATTTACTTTTATCTCTTGCAAGAAATAGCCATGTATAATAGAATAGGATCATAGTAAAAACGATCCCTTTATGAGGAATTAAATTATTATGATTTATAAAAAGTATTATATTATAAGTAATTTAATAATAACTTTGTTTAAGGTGTCCGTTTTACAGTGTAATTATGCATTTAAGTACTGTGTAATAATAATTAGCTACATGTATTTACTATAGGATTAGGATTAGGGGTTGGTTTAGGGTTAGTTGCATGTAATTATGCATAATTTATAGTTATTACTACAGTAAATACATGTGTAACAAGGACACTGTAAAAATGAAGTGTTACCAATTTTTTTGTAGTCATAGTATAGTATATATTATTTAAACTAACTTCATTTTATGTAAATATTTAATGCTTTATTTATTTTTAATTCACTGACATTTGATTTAATTTCAAACAATAAATGAATACAAGCAAATCATTTGTAAATTAATACAACTGAATTATTTATTTTAATATAGTTTATAGACAACTGTTTTTGAAGTAAAAATAAACCTTTTATAAGGAATAGAAAATCATTATAAATAATGTAATGATATTTTTTTCAACCCTAGCAGATTTTGATATTTAAATCAATAATAATAAAAAAAAATTATATATATATATATATATATATATATATATATATATATATATATATTTATATATATTTATTTATTATTATTATTAATATTATTATTATTATTATTATTATTATTTGAATAATTTTTTAAAATAATGTTTAATGCTTTACTTACTTTTAATTTCCTAACTAATTAATTTCCTAGCTAATTATAAACAATTAATGACATTAGTCATTTGTGAATAATTTGTGAATAAATCTGATTATTTTTAATTAACAATATTTATTTAATTTATTTTAATTAATTTTGATGAAATAATATAAAATAAACTTTTATAAAGAATAAAAATATAATAAATAATATAACGATAATAACGTAATTAGATTTCTTATTAATCCTAGCAGATTTCCTAATTTCCTAACAATTGATTTAATTACAAACAATAAATTATTACAAACAAATTTGTATAGTTTATGAACAGCTGTATTTAAAGTAAAAATAAACCTTTCAAAAGGAATAAAAAATCATTATAAATAATATAATGATTGTTTTAAAATCCTAGCCGGGTTTGATATTTAAATCAATAAAATTAATATGTATATTTTAAAATAATATGTTTAATGCTTTACATACTTTTAATTTCTTTACTAATTCTAAACAATAAATTACATTAGTCATTCGTGAATAATTTGTGATTAAAACAGCATTATTTTTAATGAACAATATTTAATTTGATTAAATAATAATGAAACATGAAATAAAATCAATAAAAAACAAACAAATGCTAACTATCTCAATTCCCTTTCAGGCAAAGCCTTTCCCAACTCGTTCGAGTCCCTGGTGAAGAAGGTGTGCCGGTTCCTGTTCCACGTGTTGGCGCACATTTACTGGTCGCACTTTAAGGAGACCGTGGCTCTGGAGCTGCAGGGACACTTGAACACACTGTACGCACATTTCATCGTCTTCGTCAGGGAATTCAACCTGATCGACCCCAAGGAGACCTGCATCATGGACGACCTGTCGGAGGTGCTGTGCGCCCCCCTGCCCCCCCTCCCACACAATCACGTGACCGAGAGATGAGCCGATAGCAGACCTGACACAACTCCTCGGAGGAAGATGACTGAAAAGAAAAGTGGGAGGCCTCCTTGGACGGGCCCCTCCATCACTTTTCCCTCACCGTGTTAACGTGAACTGATCAAAAGGATGGGACGGGGGACCGCTGGTCTGCAGGTCCTGTACCAGCACAGATTGGTGTGAATGTTTAACAGGACAAACAATCTGTCAACATTATCATTTATATAGGAACATTTTATATTTTTATTTGCTTTTTATTATTATTATTTTTGCGCATAAGCCCTCGGAGGTTTTGTTTTCTTTTAGGGAATGGTATTTCAGCTCGGCTCTCATCAGTGCCTTAGATATATAGCTAAGGTATTGTTTGTTTATATGCAACACTGTTTAGAATATGATCCTTGACCTCTGGCTCCCCCTTGTGGAGGGAGTGACGTCACGCACCGACTGACTGTTTATGACCTCTGCAGCCTTATTTCACCTTTCTCTTTCATATTCCAGCCATCATTCATTGTCCATTTTCCTATACGTTATCAAAATGATTTCCAGCGGTTCAAAAATGTATTCTTTAGCCTTTCAAGATTATGTAAAAACGCTATGATGGTTTGAAAGATGCTTTTGAGAAAGTCTGGAGGTTTCTGACAAGGATACCACCCCGACTGCAACATGCCCACATCTGGGACACGTGGATTCCACACGGCCCGGATCTGGGCCGACACTATGTTGCTGTCTGGGATATCCGCAATGTCTGCTCGCTCGGAGAGATGATGCAGACAGGGACAAATATTTGTTGCATGGCAGTTGACTTGCTGAGTTGTATTGATGAGAGAGCACATTCTCCATTATTTTTTTATTTCACTTTTTATCTTTCTTTTTTTAAATGATCAGAGGTCATGAATATTGTGGCAGAAAATGCACATTAAGTCCCAACCCCCAAAGAAATAGATTGTAACTATATATATATATATATAAAAAAATAAAAAAAATCACAATAATTGCCTTTAGCGAGAGAGCATCTCTCCTCCTTAATTAATTTATTTTTACTTTTTTATCTATTTGCAGAGTTCTTCTGTTCTTGCTTTCTTTTTATGTATTTTAATTATCTAAGTTAAAAGCCACTTAATATTTTAGGCTCTGCAAAACATAATCAAATAAAAACAAGAAATGCCACTTTACCTCTGTGTTGCGTTCCCTTCATTAATGAGATGGTTCAGGTGAATGGAAAGAGTCCTCGATGAATCGGCGTCCTTGGGAACTTGGTGAGGCTAGTTCAGATTTGAAATGTGCACACATGTAGAAATTGTTTTGTGAAGTAATTTAAGTCATTTAAGATTATATTCATACTGCCAGCAGAAGACGACACAAAGACAGACTAAAACCGTGTGTAAACATCATTACGGCATGTAGAAAGATTTGATTATGGAGAAAATCCTGAGCAGTGATGCCCATATTGCTTCTTTTGTGTTGGACAGGAAAGTGAGTTCAGAAAGTGAATCGACGTAGGTGATAAGATATAGGTAGATAAGCTATAAGATAAGATGCCTTTATTTTTTATTCAGAAAACAACAAAATTACGAAGTTAAAGAGATACCAAAAATGAAAATTAGCCCATGATTTACTCACCCTAAAGTCATCCTAGGTGTGACATTCTTCTGTCAGGCAAATACAGTCGGAGTTATACTAAAAAATGTCCTGGCTCTTCCAAGCTTTATAATGGCAGTGAATGGCCGTTTCTGTTTTGAAGTCAATAAAAGTAAATCTATCCATGATAAAAGTGCTCCACACTGCTCCGGGGGGTTAATAAAGGCCTTCTGAAGTGAAGCGATGCGTTTGTGTAAGAAAAATATCCATATTTAAAACTTTATAAAGTCAAATAACTAGCTTCCGGCCAAACGAACATACAGATTACACTTAAGTCTAAAGCGCAACTTATGCGAGTAATGCTACGTACTGCTGATATTTAAGTTACGCCATTGCGATTTAGGCGTAAGTAGACTGCATATGGCTGTTTGGCAGGAAGCCAGAATTTTACTTTGTAACGTGTTAAATATTAATATTATTCTTAAACAAATGCATCACTTCGCTTCAGAAGGCCTTTATTAACCCTGCTGAGTCGTATGGAGTTCCTTTATGATGGATAGATGCACTTGAAAAGCTTGGAAGAGCCAGGACATTTTTTAATATAACTCTGATTGTATTCGTCTGACAGAAGAATGTCTTTACATACAGCTAGGATGACTTGAGGGTGAGTAAATCATGGGCTAATTTTCATTTTTGGGTGAACTATCCTTTTAAGTGAAAACTCAGAGACGCGATCATGCTGATCCACGTCGATAGATGGCAGTGCAGAGACTTTGATCTTAAAGCAGGGCTGCCAACTTTCTTTTACTGTCTATGCAACTCACACACATTCAGCAAGACTCACGCAATTGACACTGTTCTCACGTGATCAAGCCATACATTAGGTCTCACGCAGTGAAAAATACACGGAGGAGCAAAGAAGACCGACAAGACAGCAGGTAACATCGGTTATGAAACAAAGTCTCAGCTTTCAAATTTTGTCTTTTTTAAAGAAATTCAAACAATAAATAGGCTACAATATATTTTGTGGCTCTTTAATGTCGTAACAGATCGCTTTAGCTCCTCAGTTCCAGTGGCATGTGAACTGATCATCTCTTCCTCTTTACTGCTAGTTATAGTACGAAACAAACATGAATGAACACAAAAAGGTATCTTAAAAGATACCGTACAACTTAAATGAATCATGTCATGAATTGCATGGCATATTCGCCCAATCAGTGTTTCATCCACAGATAGACATCAATAAAACAGCTTGAGAACAATAGGTCACGCTATATTTTACCTCAGAAAAGCCAATGACCAACTCTATAAATAGCTAGAAAAAGGAACTCTAGATAGGAGCTTTTTGCTAAAAAATAAAATTACATATACAATTACATATCAATTCATTTTTTTTTACTCTTGTATCATCAAAACATTATGAAAAAAAACGTTTTTTATAATAGAAAGGATGTTTTATTAAAGTTCAGGAGGAGCACGTTCATGATCTCTTCAAACTGCACAAGAGGATACCGGGTTTGTTTGTAACACTTTTTGCTTTAGCATCTGTAACTCACTGAATTAGAGTGCTCAAACTTTTATACAAAGTACCCAGTACCACATTTGTTTACTATGAAAGGCACCAATTCAAACCTCTGCAACAATATCACAGCCCTTATAAGTTGATGTCAAATACATGGTGTGCTGTTGTTGCAATCTGCCCCACTACCGGTGTAGGTTGTAACAATTAGACAAAAGAAGCAAAAACAGGTTTATTAAAACGATCAAAAAGGACAAAACGAAACAATGCCTCTGTGATTGATCATAGCTCAATCCACTTTCTGTTTGACTCAGGAGTTTGTGCATGTGTCTGTATTATTCTACAGTGATGGGGACGAGACCGCCTATGCCGAGTCTGAGTCAAGACCGAGTCTTTGAAGGGTCGAGTCCGAGTCAAGACCGAGTCTTTGAAGGGTCGAGTCCGAGTCAAGACCGAGTCTTTGAAGGAACAAGTCCGAGTCGAGTCCGAGAAAGCAGAAATCGGTCTCGAGACCGGACTCGAGTACTACATCACTATTATTCTAAGTTAATCTACTAGAACAAACTTCCTTTGTTCAAAGAACATGTAGATTTAAAAAAAAAAAAAATGTGTCAATGTGTGACTCAAATATTTGTCTCAAATATTTTCTTAAAGAAGCTTTGGTGTTATTGTGGGTATTGCTGAAGACTCCCTGAATGAAAAACTCCTCAAAGTCCACATTTATTTTATGTTAAGTATACTACAAATACATTACTTATTTATGTTTACTTATGTACTTAATATAAATACCCTACAATTGTACTTTTGTTATACTAAATTGGTATACTTAAAGTCTGTTCAATTGGAACAACTAATTATGTACTTAATGCACTTTAGTTATCCAGAAATAGTGCTGAGGTTCAACTAAAGATATTCTTAAGTACATTTGATTGTGCTAAAATGGAACTATTCCATATATACTTTAGGTACACTTTAAAAATCTTGCATTTAACGACTGATATTATACAGAGATCGTCTCGGGTTACGTCTGTAACCCTTGTTCCCTGAGAAGGGAACTCGCACTGCGTGCTTAAAAACGACTCTTTGGGGATGCTCCCTGAGCGTGCGCCTCTGAAGTATGAATGAAACTTCCAATCCTGATTGGTGTTGCGTCATGACGTAACATGTGATGGTATACCCGGAAGTATAAATAGACACTGGCACACACGCGTTAGCCTCGTGATGAAGCAAGCCGCTCCCAGGCATGAAGGGGCGTGGCAAGGGACACAGTGTCTCGTTCCCTTCTCAGGGAACAAGGGTTACAGACGTAACCTGAGACGTTCCCTTTCGAGGGAACTCGCACTGCATTGTTAAAAACGACTCTTTGGGGAACGAATACCCACTATGCCATGCATCAAAATGCCTGCCCCTGTGTGAAACTGATCAGGCACAAGCTAGGGCGAGAGCACCCGCGCACCGAGCATATTAGGGAGGTGCAGACTATAAAATCTGATAAAAGTGTGTGGGGTAGCCCAACCGGCTGCCTCACAGATCTCCTGGAGGGGCACCCCCGAGTAGAGGGCCCTAGAGGAAGCCATGCTTCTAGTGGAATGAACACCTTATGGCCAAAGGTGAAGGCAGATTGCGCACCTGGTAAGCCGAGACAATAGCCTGTACAATCCAGTTACTGATTGTTTGCTTGGATGCAGGGAGCCCCTTCTTAGGTGACCCAAAACTCAGTTGGTCCGACCAGTTGGTCCGACCTCCTCCAAGAAGAGGACCTCTCAAGGTAAATACTCAGTGCTCTGACAGGACAAAGCACATGGAGTCTCTCTTCTTCTGCCGACACATGTGGTGGAGGATGAAATGCCTGCAGGATGATAGATCTTGCCATGTTGGAAGGCACCTTGGGCACATAGCCAGGTCTCGGATGCAAGATGGCCTTAATTCCTCCCGGGGAAAACTCCAAGCAAGCTGGTGAAACTGCCAGGGCTTGGAGATCTCCCACCCTCTTAAGCGAGGTAATGGCTAAGAGAAATGCCATCTTAAACGTCAAGTCCTTAGGTGAAGCCGACTGAAGTGGTTCGAAGGGGGCCAGGGATAACCCTTCAAGAACCACTGCCAGATCCCAGGCAGGAACTCTGGTCCTGGTTGTCGGTCTCATCCTCCATGTACCACGGAGAAAACGTATGACCAGCTGGTTCCTCCCCAGCAGCCCATCACTTGGTGGTGCATGGAAATCCGGAATGGCAGCCACGTACACCTTACGTGTGGAAGGGGGGGATGGGAAAATGCCGCAGATGGAGGTCTTGCCAGCTACCTCGACAGGATGTCTGCTCCCTGATTCTGAACCCCTGGGACATACATTGCTCTGATGGACGACAGCTTGCCCTGGGACCAGAAGATAATCTGATGCGCCAGTTTGTACAGAGGGCGCGATCTGAGACCCCCCTGTCGATTCAGATAAGCAACCACCGACGTATTGTCTGACCGTATCAAGACATGGTAGCCTTTGATGTCTGGGAGGAAGCTCCTCAAAGCTCTGAACACAGGATTTAGATTTTGAGCGGCAAGGGAGATACTGCTGAAATGACGCAGATTTCTTCCTTGCCTCCTGAAACCTGTCGACGACAGTTGTAACTGCGTCACCGAACAGGCCTGAAGGCGAGAGCGGCGCATCCAGGAGAAAACTCTTATCTTTTTCCTTTATACCTGATAAATTCAGCCACAGATGCCTCTCCGTGGCTACCATAGCTGACATGGAGCAGCCGATAGCACGGGCCGTCTCCTTAGTAGCCCGAAGAGACAAATCAGTGGCTTTTCAAATTTCGGCAATATCTTCAGGTGTGGGTCCCTCGCCCTCATCTAAATCCTTCAATAGATCGGCCTGGAATGCCTGCAAGATGGCCATAGTGTGCAGACATGAACCAGCCCGACCTGCCGCCATATATGCCCTGCCCACCAATGCAGAGGTATCTCTGCATGGTTTGCTGGGCAGCGCCAGGGCTTTTAGGGATGATGCCGCTTCAGGAGAGAGGTAGCTGGCAAGACCTCCATCTGCGGCATTTTCCCATACCCCAACTCTCTCGCGCCTACCACGTGGTTATAATCCACAGCAGAAGGATAGGAGACACGAGATGAGTGGGGTTTATCCCATGATTTTGAGATCTCTTTTTGTAAATCAGGGGAAAATGGTAAGCCCCGGCGCTGAGGTTGTGAGCGGTGCTGCAGGAAGCGCTCATCTAGCTTGCTTTTATTTTGTACTTCCTGCTTATCAAGTGGCCAGTTGATGTTGAGTCTGGCCACTGCACGCGTCACAACCTCAACGAGCTCCTCATAAGCGGGAACGTGAACTGGCGAGTCTAATTCATGTTCGTCCGCTTTGATGCTGAGTACATCTACTTCCTCGGAAGCAGACAACTCAAGCATCGGACCCTCGTCACGGGCAGAAGAAGCTGCAGCACGGGCTTCTTCACCATGAACAGGGGTTTCAGAACCTTCAGACGAAGAATGAGAAGGTGCCACAGCAGTCTCATTCTCGTCTGCAAGGTCCCTTTGCGAACCCCACGATCTGAGTCACCGCGGACGCGGGACCCGAACAGCGGGGAACGCGAGCCTGGCCATCCTCATCAAAGACAGCCAGGCAGGAGCACAGTACTCTGATAGGGAGTGACTCACAATGACCGCAAGCAGCTCCCTCGAGAGCTGCCCGGGTGTGCTGCACTCCCAAACAGTCCACACATAACTGATGTGTGTCCCCACCCGTGATATATCTAGGGCAGGGGTGCACACATTTTTTGAACTGCTCACTCGCCATAATAATGATCAGATACGTGACAAACAACACCAAATATAACAGACAAAACAGAGAGTGCTTGCTGAAGAGCGAAAGCTAACGCGTGTTTGTGCCGGTGTCTATTTATACTTCCGGGTATGCCGTCACGTTACGTCATGACGCAACACCAATCAGGATTGGAATAGTTTCATTCATACTTCAGAGGCACACGCTCAGGGAGCATCCCCAAAGAGTCATTTTTAATGACGCAGTGCGAGTTCCCTCGAAAGGGAACATACTATCCTCACTAATAGTGACATTAAAACACATTTTAGGCTTAAAGGGGGGTATAATGCTCTTTTCAGAAGATCTAAAATAAGTGTTTATGTGAAGTTTTAGCCCTTTGCTTTGAACTTTGAGCATCGTGACTTGGCATATGTTGTTTATGCTCAAACATCAACATTACACACTAACTTAAGTTTAAAAAGTGAAATCATAATCAACCACCCCTTTAATATTAAGAAATGTGTATTGTGCAATAAAGAAGTACTACAAATAAAGTTTAATTATAATATTTATATCAGTAAGTCTCAAGCGATATGTCAGTAAATATGTTAATGGATATGTAGTATACTTAGTATCATGAAATAAACTTGGTATTTGTTTTTTTGGGTATTCTTTATAATTTGAACTGAAGAAAACACATGCAAATTAAGAAAACATCTTCATCAGTTTGACAACACATGTGCTGCAAATACTCACAACGCAACCAAATACAGAAACACGCTGCAAATACTCACAACGCAACCAGAAACAGAAACACGCTGCATGTACTCACTACGCAACCAAATACAGAAACGCACTGCAAATAGCACAGACCACAACAGAAATGTTTTAAAGGGAACCCCAACAAGTGACGAACCTGGCTGGGACATGCTTATTGTTCAATGTCTACTCATCTGTGGTGTTGTCAATGACCTGAAAGGTGAGTTTTTTACATCCTGATCGTATGTGCGTTGTAAGTATTTGCAGCACGTTTCTGTATTTGGTTGCATTGTGAGTATTTGCTAGATTGGGTAAACCCAGCCTGATCTGCCGGCGATTTGATTTCGCCCTGCAGCTCAGGCTGAAAACCTGTACAGCTCTGTCCAATTCCTTTTAACCTCTCGACAATGCTCAATGGCTTCTTTTTAGCAAACAAATCGCTCGAGTGGGTGTAAATACCACCCACTCGAGCAAATACTCTGTTGTGAGTATTTGCAGTGTGTTTCTGTATTTGGTTTTGTTGTGAGTATTTTCAGCGTGTTTCTGTATTTGGTTGTGTTGTGAGCATTTGCAGTGTGTTTCTGTATTGGTTGTGTTGTGAATATTTGCAGTGTGTTTCTGTATTGGTTGTGTTGTGAATATTTGCAGTGTGTTTCTGTATTTGGTTGTGTTGTGAATATTTGCAGTGTGTTTCTGTATTTGGTTTTGTTGTGAGTATTTGCAGCTCGTTTCTGTATTTTGTTGTGTTGTGAGTATTTGCAGTGTGTTTCTGTATTTGGTTGTGTTGTGAGTATTTTCAGTGTGTTTCTGTATTTGGTTGTGTTGTGAGTATTTGCAGTGTGTTTCTGTATTGGTTGTGTTGTGAATATTTGCAGTGTGTTTCTGTATTTGGTTGTGTTGTGAATATTTGCAGTGTGTTTCTGTATTTGGTTTTGTTGTGAGTATTTGCAGCTCGTTTCTGTATTTTGTTGTGTTGTGAGTATTTGCAGTGTGTTTCTGTATTTGGTTTTGTTGTGAGTATTTTCAGCGTGTTTCTGTATTGGTTGAGTTGTGAGCATTTGCAGTGTGTTTCTGTATTGGTTGTGTTGTGAGTATTTGCAGTGTGTTTCTGTATTTGGTTGTGTTGTGAATATTTGCAGTGTGTTTCTGTATTTGGTTTTGTTGTGAGTATGTGCAGCTCGTTTCTGTATTTTGTTGTGTTGTGAGTATTTGCAGTGTGTTTCTGTATTTGGTTGTGTTGTGAGTATTTTCAGTGTGTTTCTGTATTTGGTTGTGTTGTGAGTATTTGCAGTGTGTTTCTGTATTGGTTGTGTTGTGAATATTTGCAGTGTGTTTCTGTATTTGGTTGTGTTGTGAATATTTGCAGTGTGTTTCTGTATTTGGTTTTGTTGTGAGTATTTGCAGCTCGTTTCTGTATTTTGTTGTGTTGTGAGTATTTGCAGTGTGTTTCTGTATTTGGTTTTGTTGTGAGTATTTTCAGCGTGTTTCTGTATTTGGTTGTGTTGTGAGCATTTGCAGTGTGTTTCTGTATTGGTTGTGTTGTGAGTATTTGCAGTGTGTTTCTGTATTTGGTTGTGTTGTGAATATTTGCAGTGTGTTTCTGTATTTGGTTTTTTTGTGAGTATTTGCAGCTCGTTTCTGTATTTTGTTGTGTTGTGAGTATTTTCAGTGTGTTTCTGTATTTGGTTGTGTTGTGAGTATTTGCAGTGTGTTTCTGTATTTGGTTGTGTTGTGAATATTTGCAGTGTGTTTCTGTATTTGGTTTTGTTGTGAGTATTTGCAGCTCGTTTCTGTATTTTGTTGTGTTGTGAGTATTTGCAGTGTGTTTCTGTATTTGGTTGTGTTGTGAGCATTTGCAGTGTGTTTCTGTATTGGTTGTGTTGTGAGTATTTGCAGTGTGTTTCTGTATTTGGTTGTGTTGTGAGTATTTTCAGCGTGTTTCTGTATTTTGTTGTGTTGTGAGTATTTGCAGTGTGTTTCTGTATTTGGTTGTGTTGTGA
Organism: Abramis brama; assembly: GCF_963993115.1. NCBI lineage: Eukaryota > Metazoa > Chordata > Actinopteri > Cypriniformes > Leuciscidae > Abramis > Abramis brama. Next base: position 14,539,797 of record NC_139982.1, read on the forward strand.
GTATTTTCAGCGTGTTTCTGTATTGTGAATATTTGCAGTGTGTTTCTGTATTTGGTTTTGTTGTGAGTATTTGCAGCTTGTTTCTGTATTTTGTTGTGTTGTGAGTATTTGCAGTGTGTTTCTGTATTTGGTTGCGTTGTGAATATTTGCAGCTCATTTCAGTATTGGTTGTGTTGTGAGTATTTGCAGCATGTGTTGTCAAACTATGAAGATGTTTTCTTCAGTTTCAGCGTGTTGAGCTCTCTCAGCCACCGTACTCATGTGAGCCACAACAAAGACAAACAAATACACGATCAATAACAATGCAATTATTAGAAACCATACTTTTGACTTTTTCATCTCTGAGGATTGTGCCAATGTAATTTACAGTGATTTAAAAAATACTTTAAATTAAATATATTATTTTTGTTTGATATTGACAGCTGATTGGGGAATTATTTTATGGTATCTTTTTTTTCTTTACTGTTCTGAAAAGCATAATAGGTAGCCTAATATGTGCTTTGTTACGTTAACGGTTTAAATTAATCAATAGCAAAATGAAGATATAAATGTGCATATATTGTAAAATATACACATTTATATTTTTATTTTGCACCATACAAATGTTGTATTTATACACATTTATATTTTAATTTTGCACATGATACAAATGTACATGATACAAATGTACATGATACAAATTATTATTCTTATTATTTTATTTATTTTTAACCAATTTTAAAGTTTTATTACATATTTGTTCCTGAAATCCACCCTTCTGCTGGGATCAAAAACAAAATTGGATTTTGTGATATAATCCAATTTCAGAATTATTATTTTTTCCAACCCACATTAAAAATGTTATCCAATCCGATAGCCGAAATCCGGTCAGATTACTTTTTAACAACTGGGCCCAGAAGATATGTGGGTCAACTTCAGATCTAGCACTAGGCCACAAGGTGGAAGCATTTCTCAAGTAATGCGTTGTTACGCTTATACATGACACTAATTTACTCATTCTAGGGCGGGGCCTTAGCTCATGAATATTGATTATGATAAGTTACTCCCGGGTCACTTCAGGACGGTTGCCACGCAACATCGCTAATTCTATTCTGGTAAATCACAGTAGGACTCACAGCACCGACATGTGGGCCTATCCATTAATATTCAAAGGGTAAACTTAGCTATACGGTAAGGTCTGTCCTGTCAGTGCATTACAAAGCAAGTCAGTACAAACAAGCTGGTTTATTTATAACAAGGCATAAAACAGGGATTGTATTAAACGTCATGCGCTTCTTCAAAGCATGTGCATAGTCATTCACTTCCTGAGACCTTAATTCAAACGTGCATATTTCTCAATAAGAGGTAATTCATATAAAGAAAAGTTGCAACAGTGCATCCGTAGGCTATTTCTTGGATCCAAACGAAAATATTATATAATAATATGTGTTATCTCTCTCTCTCTTTTTGTCCACTGCAGTGGACATATGTACACCGTTTTGTTGTTATAAATAGCTATATTTGTATGTCCGTTCTTTTTATTCCAATACAGTAGTTTGAAATAGATAATAAAGCGTCTCAGGAGGTTAACGACAGAACAGATTCATGTTTCTTTTGGTGTGCTGATTTTGATTCTTCTCCTCACTGATGCGCCTGCTCTGTTGGGCTCCTGCAGTTTAAACCTCTCCAATCCTCCCGCCTCATCCAGAGCTCGCGCGCTGCAGCTCGGCGTGGACACTTTAACGGTGTTCCCAAACTTAGAATAGTCCACAGCATACATTCCATCTTCTTGAGACACCGTAGGCACAAACCTCTGACCCCATAATATCTCCTCGGACAGGTAAGAGGTCCGCGCTTGTGTGGTGATGCCGGTGGTCTCCACAACCCCCTCCAGTACGACGACCACCTCAATATCCTCGTGCAGCAGATCAGCCGCCGATAGATCATACAGCGGGCTGTTTTTGTCAATCACGTGACTGATGATGAGGGGTGACACCAGAAAGATGCTGTTGGTGCCCACCGGGTTGTCCATCTGGATGTCTATCTGATCCAAAGGCACCATCTCGCCTTCATTGGTGACGGTTTTGCGCACCACCTGCATGTGGATGGCGGCACTGATGATCATGCTCTTCCTCAAGTCCCCGAGGCGAAACATGAAGCACAGCTTGTTGTTTCTGACGGTTATAACCGCGTGTTTGCTGAAGATAAGCGTTTCCGCTCGCCGGTTTGCTTGCGCGGTTTTCATGAAGATGCATCCCAACATGATGGCATTGATCAGCAAACCGACTATGTTCTGAATGATCAGTATCACGATGGCCGATAGGCACTCCTCAGTGACCATCCGTCCGCCAAAACCGATGGTCACCTGGACTTCAATGGAGAACAGAAAGGCTGAGGAGAACGAGTGGATGTCTGTTACACACGGGACAAAGTCGTCACCTTTCGGGTCCAGGTCTCCGTGCGCGAAGGCGATGAGCCACCAGACCATCCCGAACAATAGCCAACTGCACAGAAAGGACATAGTGAAGATCACCAGAGTGTGAAGCCATTTTAGATCCACTAGAGTGGTGAAAACGTCTTGTAGAAACCGTCCTTGTTCGCGTATGTTCGTGTGCGCGACGTTGCACGTTCCGTTCTTGGAGACGAATCGCGCCTTCCTCGGTTTACTCTTATATTTGGGCTGTAACACATTCTCCGCCAACCGAGTCAAGAAATAGTCATCGGGAATGAGTCCTTTTCTGGACAACATAGCTGGTCCATACTACAGTTTCGCGACTGCGCTATTAAGTTGTAACATGGTAAGTGCGCTCATCTTCAGTGCGCGCCGCGCTCGGTGTCCGTTCACGCGCTCACATGAGGGTATAGGAGGTCCCGTGGGAAGACGACACTTTTAGTGATCCGGCTGCCGCTGCCAGTCAACTGCAACCGGATATTTTCTCGCACATCCTCAGATGTGACTTCAGAAAGACTCATTCAGCACAGGACATGCGTGCTAAACGCGAACTTTACCACAGTGAGAAGAGAACCCACTCTGCGTTCACAATTAAAAGACATAGTACTACACTTCTATACTTATGTCATACTAGGGCTCCAGTTCTAAATAGACAAACTATACTACTAGTCAGCAATGCTTTACTACACTATAGCTTGCTACACTTTACTCTGCATTAACAATATAACTTTTTTACCTAATAAAAAAGAGCATTTTTATTTTTTTATTTCTAACTTCGGTAACACTATTTTAATGTGTCCTTGTTACACGTTACTGTATTTACTATAGTAATAGCTATAATTAGGCATAATTGCATGCAACTAACCCTAAACCAAACCCTATTCCTACAGTAATTACTGTACATGTCATTAATTAATATTACTAAGTAAATCACTGTAACAGGGACGCATTAAAATAGTGTAACCCACATTTTTTAATTGCATTTTTTATTTTTATATTTAAAAGATTAGCATACCATATTACAGACAACAAAGTTGTACTGGACTATCTTGCTATTGTTACACTCTGCATTAACAATACAAATCAGTGTGTGAGTGCAAGTTTGCATGAGACAAACTACACTAACCGATGTTATATAATAACCTATATACTATAACTGAACTACACTGTAGCTTACTATACTATGCTAATTAACTGTGAATTAGCAACACATTTAGCTTTTAAAGGCTACAAAATAAAATACAAAATAGCGATTCATTTCCTAGCCTACTATACCATACTGTGCTATACTTCACTCTTCATTAACAATAAAAAAATATTGGGCTGTAGTGAATAATTAAAGTATATACTACACAAACGCAATAGCACACTACCCTACAGAAATTCTGTTCTTACACTATAGCAGACAACAGTGCTGTGTACTACTATACGATGCTCTTCATTACCAATAAACATTTAGCATCAGTTCTAACTACAGTATATTATAATACAACTAACAATACTGTACTAAAATATGTTACGATAATAGTGAAGTAAGTCACAGATTTCACAAAACATGTATTCATGTTTTATTGGGGATATGAAGTATCCTACATACTAGGTCCTAGATCACGTAATTTTCACAACTCACAACTTTTAAAACAGTATTTGTCTACTTAAAGCTTTTTCAGAAGTAAGTTTTGTTATCATTCTTGTCATAAATTAAATAAGCCACAACCCTGACTAAGATATATACTTAAGTAATGTAAGGTTTTTATTTGTTAACTATACAAGTTGTTTAAATTATAATTTATAATATATCATTAATATATAATCTATATAAAAATCTGTAATTTTTTATATAATAAAAAAAATAATGAAAACGGAAAGATAAAAAAGGGCATACAGATTGTTTAAATATTTTTTATTAATAAATGTTTAAGATTTTATTTACAAATGTGATTATGATAAATACAGTTATAAATAATTTATAATTCACGGTACAAGTGCACTTTCAGTAGAGGGTCTCCGGGCTCATTTGTCGGCTCGCACGAACGACGCGAACACGCTGTCCTCTTGATTCAGGAGAACCTCAGGTTTATCAAACTCCAGAATGACTCCTCTCTTCATCACAATCACCAGGTCTGCATTCAGGATGGTGTGCACACGATGCTGTGGAAAAACACACACACAGAATGATGTTACATGGCTGAGAGCTTGTTTGATCTGACTGAAATGCCTCTTAATCATTAAAAGCATTGAATCGTCGTCCTGCAGTTGGGCTTTAACTACAGCTAGACTTCAAATATTAAAGCCTGAAAGCAACATAAATGGGCAACTTACGGCGATGGTGACCACAGTTCTGTCGGCGAAGGCGGTCATCACAACTTTCTGTAGAATGCTCTCCTATTAAAAAAGTAAAGAGCATTATTAATATAATAAAATAACCTATAAACCTAACCTATTAAAAGAGCACTGTATTATTATATTATATTATATATATATATATATATATATATATATATATATATATATATATATATATATATATATATATATATATATATTTATTTATAATTCATTTTTATATATAATTTATATAATAAACATGGCAGAATATGTATTTTATTTCAAATAGTTTAACCTAATCTATTATATATGTCTTTATAATTTCCAACTTTTTAACCGTACCTATTTAATAGAGCATTATATTTTTAATAATTAAAATGTTTAGTATAATTTATTATAAAAATGGCAGAACATTTTAAATATACATTGAATAGAATTTACATTAAATTGTCTTTTTTATATATATTTATATCCAATCTATTAAAAGGGCATTATATTATTTTAATAATTACAATCTTTTATTTTATATAAATCATTTATTATAAAAATGGCACAAAATGACTACATTAAATATAATTTACATTTTAATTTAGATTGTATTGTTATATAAGGTTAAAAAGTTAGAAATGATATAAAATGCATGTTATATATATATATATATATATATATATATATATATATATATATATATATATATATATATATATATATATATTATAATTTACATTTTATTTTATATAATTTCTAACTTTTTAACCTTATAATATAAATATATTTATTTACTTTAAAAAAAATTCTACTTTTTAAATGCATTTCTCCAACTTAGTATTTTTTATGAACAAATTATATTATTGTTATAACAATTTAAGTCAAGGATTTCATTGAACAATGAACATGAATTTTAGTATATATTACTTTATATATTAGTGTTTTAATGATAGCTTACATCACAGGGGTTGACATCACCATGATGTCAATCAATAGAGATTTTTCGATATAGTTTATCTGTATGTAAATATTTTTTTGCAGCGCAGGACTGCTTAAACACGAATGAGAAGAGTGGGACGTACTTTATGATGAGTTATTAAAATTACAATAAACCGCGACAGAGAACTTAATTCGGTACATGTGCTGAATTCAGTTCACTTTCACGGCTTATTGCGCTTATGTGTCAAAATGTCCGGTTATATCTAAAGTGAAATTAAACAGTTGAGCGAAATTTTCATTTTATTGGATCCATGCATAAGCTCTTAAAGTGACAGCAGCCTCATATAAGCCAGTCATTAATGTTAATCAAACAACAAAAGAAAAAGAAAATCATTCACTGCTCTTGACTGAATATCTTCCATACCGTTATTAAGAATCTGTGTGTATGTAATTTGACTTTGAAAACCTCTGGCTTCCATTCAAGCTGGCATGGCATTTTTATTCTTTATATCATAAATTCTTATCAGAATTATCAGATTTATATCAGAATTCTTTATATCAGAAACACCAGTATTTTTCACACGGATGCTTTCCTTTCATTTTGAATCTATCAAATTGTCCCTCACTGTGTGTCCATTCCTCTATGAATCCCAGCCAGTGCATTTAGCACAGCCACGGCTCATTTACTCCGGAGAGATGAAGGCAGAGGAGCAGTCAGAGGAGAAGGGTGTTTGAGAATAGTGTGAAGTGAATCGAGGTCGTGACCCCTGGGGGGTTTCCTTCTACCTCTTAGACTCTCTTACTCTCTATTGTACTTCTAAGCACACACACACACACCGTAGCCATGTCTATGGAAGCAGTGGCCTCGTCCATAATCAGAATACTGCTCTTCCGCACAAATGCGCGCGCCAGACAGAACAGCTGACGTTGCCCCTGGCTGAAGTTCTCCCCACCTTCGGTTATTATAGCATCTGAAAGCAAGGAAACAGTATCATCAATCATATATTTAGACTTTAAGATTTTAAATTAAATCTTAACCTTAAAGAGGCCTGTTCACACCAAGGATGGTAGGTATAACTATATAAATATAAAGTTTTAATAATAGTTCTATTCTATGAGAATAGGGAAGTCCACACCGCAACCATAAAGATAACAACACAGAGGAAAATTATTGTTAGAATCACTTCCAGGACGATTTTCTGTCCAGTTAATGAACAATAAAAACATTGAGAGCCAATCAGATTCTTGAGACTTTAAAGAGTTTGAACATTTAAAGTGGCTATAATATGTGTTTGTCTAGACTTTCTAAACATTCAATAAACCGTTCCATTAAAAAAAAATATGACAGGGTTAAAGTTGTCACCATTTACTCGCCATTATATCATTTCAAACCTGTACGAACATTGATCCCCATATAGACTTTCCTTATAGTGACATTTTTATATATATATTATATATATATATATAGAGATATATTTTATAGATATATTTCAAATATCATCTTCAATGTTCCACAGAAGGAAAAAAAAATATACTGTAGGTTTGGAATGATATGAGAGTGATTCGATTTTGACAGATTTTTATCTAAGGCCGAACTATCCCTTTAAAGGAACACTCCACCGTTTTTTGAAATAGGGCTTATTCACCTTCTTTTCTACATTTAGATAGGTGGGCAAATGCATTTTTGTCTCAGTGCATGCATTGTTTTAGTTTGACAGGGTCGGCGCTAGCTTAGCTTAGCATAATGAATGGAATCCTTTGTTGCCAGCTAGCATGTCCTGAGTAAAAGTGATATATATATATATAAAAAAACAACAACACCTAATTACTTCTTGTGGCCTGCGTATTCACAACAAGTACAAATAGCGATGCAGATTAACACTAGGCGATTTCCTAGGCAGATATTGACTTATATATTAAGGACTATATTAGGGGGAAGCACAAGCGAAGCACTGCTACTTGGGCGTGATATCTCTGCGCCCAAGTAGCAGTGCTTCGCCTGTGCTTCCCCCTAATATAGTCCCAAATCAATATATGCCTAGGAAATCGCCTAGTGTTAATCTGCATCGCTATTTGTACTCGTTGTGAATACGCAGGCCACAAGAAGTAATTAGGTGGGTTTTTTTTTTTATATATCACTTTTACTCAGGACATGCTAGCTGGCAACAAAGGATTCCATTCATTATGCTAAGCTAAGCTAGCGCCGACCCTGTCAAACTAAAACAGTGCATGCACTGAGACAAAAATGCATTTGCCCACCTATCTAAATGTAGAAAAGAAGGTGAATAAGCCCTATTTCAAAAAACGGTGGAGTGTTCCTTTAACGTGATTTCTATCAGTCTCTAATCATGTTTTATCATGTATTAGGTGTCTTACCTAGTCCTCCAGGCAGGGTTTTAACTACTGGTTTGAGTTGTGCTATTTCTAACGCCTCCCACAACATGCTGTCTGTGGCCTTCATCTCTGGATCTAGATTAAAACTGAACACAAGAAAATGAGATCATATAGAACTTCTCTATCAATTCAGTTTGCCCCAGAAATCCTTCATCTCTACAGCCATACGGGACAAAAGCTATAGTAGATTCACAGAGAAAACAGCAATGATTAATAATATATGAATGCTCATTCATGCTTGTATGTCATCCATTCATAATGTAAATCTGGGGAGTTTGGCCTGTGGAATCACAACTCGAGTGTTAAATTCAAACTGATAATACTGAACAAAAGTTTTTTTTTGTAAATGAATAAAATGTCTAGGATATTGGGACAATTTTATTCACTCGTGCATTATTCGGTTTCAAGAGACGCACCGGATGGTTCCGCTGAATAAGAAGGGATCTTGAAGAATAATAGAGAAGCGCGACCTCAGCGTCTGTAGAGGCATCTTTGCTATATCGATGTCATCAATGATTATTCGCCCTGTTGGAGTATGGAGACTTAATATCCATGGCACATATTATAATCTGTAAACTGAATGAAATAAGCTTGGCCTTGATAAAAAAAGAGTCACCCTCAAACGTGTCCACCATCCGGAAAAAGGCCAATGAGAAAGATGACTTGCCACTTCCTGTTCTACCACAGATTCCAAGCTGTAACAGATCAACACAAAGTAAAGGGTTTATGGGTAACCTTTAACAATATGTAATCAAAATAATTGCCTGTGTGTGTATATAGGCCCTCCAGGACACGCCCCCTCAGTCCGACTGAGTGGCAAAACATCTTGCAACATAACTGGCTTTAATAGGGGAAACATATTTCCCGAGTTTGACTCGACTCGAGGGAGTTGGACTCGACAGTGATCCTCATACCTCACCAAAGAGGTGGTCCATGGACATTGACATGAGGCCAGGAATCAGCTTTTCTGTCATTTTTATGTACCTGATTTTGACCCCCGGGAAATCAAGCAAAGCCTGTGAATGCTTTACCTGCTAGACAACACTATAAATACAATATAGGTAGATCTATATCTGTTATATCGCCCAGCCCTAAAACTTGTTAAAGCACTAAGGCTTTAAACATAAAATTGTGACTTTTTGTAAAGCTCACAACAACAGCGCTGCTTACGTCACTTCAGAGTTCCTACTGGCGGCGCAAATGCAACCAGGAAAATGTTCCTATGGGAACCATTAGTTCTCAGGGAACCACCCTGGTGGCTATTTCCTAGAACTAAGTTCCTAGAACTACCCGGTGCGAAAGCCCCTTATATGGAGTTCCGTGCAGTAAACTGAATATATTTAAGAACTCCTTTGTGCTTCTATCTATTTATTTATCTATCTAAACTTGCTTTGTAAGGTAAACTGGGTTTGTCCTACATTATCCAACCATGGTCACTGTTATTTTGCCAAGTAAGATCCTGGAACAACATTCCTGTTTGGAAATATAGTCCTAACCCTATCCCTACCTCTAAACATAACCCTACCCATAACTTAACCCTATGATAGATGAATAAGAATGGTGTAGACTCTTGTTCTAAGCTTAAACTTGACATAAACTGTAAACTTGTCCCTCAAATCTGATTGGTTGTTTGGAATGTTGTTCCAGGATTAAAGGGGAACTATGCAGTTTTTTTTTTTTAGCTTAATTTACCTTAACTGAACAGCTTCGCAGTCATTTGAATGGTTATATGACTTTTTTCGGGTTGAATGGTGGCCGTCTCGCTTCCCCCTAGCACCTTTGAGCGGAAAAACCACCCTTGCAACTTTGGGCCAGCGGGCCGCCAGCGTCAGGAAGTATCGCGTGATATCAGGTCCCGCGATGTAGCGAATTGCTTTACGGCACTGCACACATACATTTATGCTAGCCTTCTGTGTATCATACATGCCTCAGTTGACATGGCTCTGTGCGTTCGCCGGCTTCTTTGAAAACAAATGCACATGACAAGAGGGAGAAGATGGGAGGGGGGAGAGTCGTCAACGAGTTTTTACGACAGTGTTGTCAAATATCTATTCCGAAGCTGTAGAGAAACCTGTGAGCAAAAAGCGAGAAAACAGCGAAGAAATTGCCAAAACTGCATAGCGCCGCTTTGACAAAGATATTGATCCAGGAACATGTTTTACTCCGTAAAATCAAGTTCACTGTTCAACCATACCCCTTTGTAGAACACAAGGCTCATTTTTTCAATGAACACTGACAAAAACTTTACATATAAGATGGTAAATATTTAATTGATGAGTTGTCAATATTAGGCCTAGGGCAGGGGTGGGCAATTAATTTCCACAAGAGGCCACATGAGAAACAGGGGTGGTTGTAGAGGGCCGGACCAATACACTTAACTCAGTTCTGCCCAATATATTATTTCTCTTTATAAAAAAAAAACAGGAAATGAATCATTATTTAATAAACATTTCACAAAAACAGTTTTGAAAATGTGCTTTTTTTGCAGTGTTTCAAAAACTAGCATCACAACTTTATACAAAAAAAGCAAGTATTTCAAAGACCAGCATCACATTAACTATATAAAAAAGCAATAAATGCCCCCAGTGTTGTTTGTTTGATTGTTTTACCCAAGTTTTTTTTTTTCTTGTTCAGTGAGAGAAATCTAGCCTGTGTTTGGCTTTAACAAGTGCACTGAAGTCAGGTTGCATATCTGAGGTGGATATGCGAAGGACAGCACACAAGTGATCATCACTGAGAGAGGATCTGTATCTGGATTTGTTAAACCTCATCACTGAGAATGTTTGTTCACAAATGTAGGTAGATCCAAAGAGAACCAACATCCTCTGAGCATGCCTCCTTATGTGTGGAAAGATTTCCTATTTGAGAGAAGAATAAAAATGCAGTAGTGATACTGACTTAAAGTGCTCTGCTAATAGTTTATCAGACTGCAGATCAATGAGTTCAAGCTGAACATCAATGGGCGCATTATCCACACTGCAAGTGAAGGGAGAAGAAATCATGTGCATTTCACCCTCAACTGTTTTGAAGTCTTCAAATCGCCTTGAAAACTCATCATGCAGTGCCCCTAACATGGATGAGTACCTGCGGAGTTGATTAGCTGATGGTGTGACTTCTTTCAGTGTTGACATGTGGGTAAGAACGTTGCCCTCCAATTGGCTTGAAAGAAACTTCAACTTTCTCATGAAAGCTGTCACCAAGCTGTACATTTCATGTACAAAGAGGCCCTTACCTTGCAGCTTAGTATTTAGTTCATTCATTAATGCAGTCACATCAACACCAAAAGCCAGATCTGCTATAAAGTCTGCATCTGAGAGCTCTGGGGTGTCCCTGCATTTCATCTCACAAAACTCCTGAATTTCTGCTCTCAAGTCCCAAACTCTTTTAAGCACCTTGCCCAGGCTGAGCCATCTGACAGTTGTGTGGTAGCCTATGTCACTATGTTCACTTTCACACTCTTCCAAAAGTGCAACAAACTGTCTATGATTCAGTGCTCTTGCCCTGATGAAGTATTTTAGTAACAACATCAATAACATGGTTGATTTTTAGCACTGACTTGCACAACACTTCCTGGTGAATAATGCAATGCAAAAATGTCAATTTCTGTTCTGGGTTTATTTCAGTCACTTTATCTTGCATCCGCTTCAAAAGTCCAACATTTTTCCCTGTCACATTTGGACAGCCATCGGTTGTAACACCTGTCAGTTTGTCCCATTTTAGTCCCAGTTTGTCCATGGATAAATTTACCTCTGTGAACAAATCACTCCCCGTTGTGGTCCCTTTCATTGACCGCATAGCTGCCAGCTCCTCCGTCATCGCAAAGTCTTTCGTTATCCCACGTACAAAGATAAGTAACTGGGCTGTGTCGCGGACATCACAGCTCTCGTCCAGAGCCAAGGAGAAATAGTCAAAATTGTCCACTTTGTTTTGCAGCTGAAGCTCCAGATTTCCCGCGATGTCCTCGACTTGTCTCGTTACTGTTCGCCTGGAGAGGGACACATTCGCAAATGCGTCTTTTTTCTCAGGGCATATTAGCGCTGCAGAGTCCACCAAACATTCTTTGATAAACTCCCCATCACAGAATGGCTTACTGTTTTTTGCGATTTTGTGGGATATCACAAAGCTGGTCTTGACTGCTGCATCCCTGGATCCGTGAAGCTTGGTAAAAAGTCCTTGCTGCTTTTGCAGCTTAGCTAGCAACGCGTCAGATGTCCGCCCGCTCTGCGTCCGTCAAATTCTTGTATTTTTCTGCATGTTTAGTCTCGTAATGGCGATTCAAATTGTAATCCTTGAGCACAGCTATCTGTTCTCCACAAACTAAACACACAGCTTTACCTTTGACTTCAGTAAATAAATACTTAGAAGTCCATGCCTTGTTAAAAACTCTACATTCTGCATCAATCTTTCTTTTTTTAACGTTAGCTAACATATTTCAAGGCTAACAGCAAACTCACATTTCTTGAAAGGTGTGCTGCATGATCGCGAACACATATGAGTGAAGGTGCATCACACACACTGTGACTGACATGTAAAAAAAAACAAAAAAAAAACAGTTACCTTGACTTTTAAAGCAGCAGTCAATAACTTTTGGCACTCTAGCGGTTAATAAACAGAACTGCACGTGTCTTGCAGAAGAACATTGCAGCCGGAGCTACTTCTCTCATGTCTATGACGAGTCACGCAGGCACTGGGCTACTCTGCAGCGGTTAACCCGACTGGCATAAAATAGTCCAAATATAAACACTGATTATAGATGTACCATAGTGATTCGGGATAAGACAAAAACACGGTTTGGAAAATTGATTCATGATGTAATCGCTCAATGTATAATTTTTGTAAAATTTGAACACAAAAAAAAGCTATGGACTCAAGCTTTAATTAACCAAATACCTCACGCGGACCGGTCAAGAACAGTCAGAGGGCCTGATGTGGCCCGGGGGCCGTACAATGCCCAGGTCTGGCCTAGGGTATGATTTTACCTCAAAATTCAACATATCTGATAAATTTAAAAAACGGTAACTGCATGTTTCAGCAACCTGTAAAAAGATAGCTTATTTCTTGTTGAATCTATTTATATTGCCAATCGCACAACTCTTTTGCGGCATTCACGCTTAACACCATCACTGCCGCTCAGTCATTTTGCCACTCAGTGGGTGTAACCGCAGTGACTCCGCCTACTGTGCATACCCTCTTTATATTTGAATATCATTATTTAACTTTCTTAAGAAAATGTACTTTCTTAAATATATGTATAATTGTACCTTTTGTCCTGGGCTGATGTGAGCATTGACCTGTTTGAGGACAGGCTTCAGGGTGCTGTCGTACCTCACGCTCAGATTCTGGATCTGAATCTCACCCCGCTGAGGCCAACCTTCTGGAAGCTGAGATGCAGCTGAGAGAGAAACATTTAACCAAAGAGATAAGAGGCGTACAATATACTGAGAAAGATGGACAGAATGTGAGAACACAGGAAAAAAAGTAGACAGATCTACTATATCCAGTGTTTAAATCAAGTCAAGTCACCTTCATTTATATAGCGCTTTTAACAATATAGATTGTTTCAAAGCAGCTTTACAGTGATAACAGGAAATTAAAGTAACATATTGTTTTGGCTTTACAGCAGCTCTAGAATAAAGTTATTATCCAGCTAAAGTTAGTTTTGATTGATTCACTTCCATTGAAAAGATCATTAATTATTTACTTAGGGGCCGCTAACACGACACCGTTCTAACAGAAAACCTTCATGCGTTTACTGATACTCACACATCAGACCCTCGTAGTTTTCAGGTTCTGTCCTCAGCAGAGCTTTTATTCTCTTCACAGCTCCCAGCTGCACCTCCATGTCTGCCAGATTACGCACCATCCAGTTCAGGTAGTTGGACACCTGAGAGAAAAAAATACAGTAACAGAAGTTGTCCAATATTGCTGAAGATCAGCATGTAGAAAGTTAGATGAATGTGTGTGTGGTCTTGCCATGAGGGCGTATGTGAGTCCCAGCCCCACCAGCCCAGTGGACAGATGATTGTATTGGGAGTTTGTGATGGAGGCCACAGCTGCTGTTAGGACAATAAAGGCCCCAATGTACTCCTGCGCAAGAGATACAATAGTATAACCATTACGGTTGAGTCGTTCAGGAGGTAAAATCTATTTTTGCTAGTATTTGATCAAATAAAAAATTGTTTAACTGAAACAAACAGTACCAAGATGTCACATATCACTTTTGCACCGGGTAGTTCTAGGAACTTAGTTCTAGGAGCTAGCCACCAGGGTGGTTCCCCGAGAACTAATGGTTCCCTTAGGAACATTTTCCTGGTTGCTTTCGCACCGCCAGTAGGAACTCTGCCGCATAACATAACATAAGCCGCGCTTGTTGATGTGACTTATTTTGACGCCGCTCAGAATGCCAGCCAGAGCCTGAGCACACAGTGCTAGCATTCTCTGTGTTCATTAGTTTACGATCTATCTAGCAGTCCTGTCTAATATGTTACAATATAATACATAGAAAGTAGACAGCATATGAAAATGTATTAGCGTATGCCGTGTGGTTGATGTCCAGTGTTGCTAGCTGAGCAGAAATACATAATCATGTTTCGTTTGTCCCCTCAAAGTTGCGTTGGATTTTCTTCTAAGCCTAAGGGTTAAAAGGCTGATCTATCACTGTTTTCAATGTTCGTAGAGTTAGTTTGTGAAGTAAATGTATAGGATATAATCTGTGTGTTTACACAGCTTTTTTAAAAATGGCGTGTGTTGGTGTTTTGCGTGCGTTCTGCCAATCAGCATTTACTAACGTCACTGGTAGTTCCTTTAGTGCTGGTTTAGACCCTACTCTGAAGTAGGAGCTAAATTAGTTCCTCCAAAAGGAGTTCCTAGAACTAAAATCATTCCTGCGGAGCGAACGCCAAAAAACGGGTACTTCCGCCAATAGTTCTAGGAACTATGAAAAGGTTCCTCCAGTGCGAAAGCCCCTATAGTAACTGACTTGAGTGGCTTATAAACTCACCATTCGAACCTCCAGCCAGCGGTTCGCCGCTGTGAGGAAGAGAGAGGCCATGTTATTGGCATCTGTGAACTCTAGAAGTCTCTGTCTGAATCTAGGCTCATACCTAAGAGGGAAAATACAAGAAGAATATGTTTAATACATTTATATGTCATTTAGCAGATGCTCCCCTCCAGAGTGACTGCCACGGTCAACAGATGAGCAAATAAAGCACTCAAACCCATCATTTTGCCCACCTGAAGGCTCTGATGGTTGTGAGCCCCTCTACTGTCTCAGAGAAGTGTGAAAGCAGAGGAAGCTGTGTGCTGTCTTCAAGCTGCTGGAGATCTCTGGAAATACAAGCACACAGCTCACTTACACTAAACATCTCAATAGAAAATAAAATTCTCTCATCTATGCCATCACCAAAGGACATGTCTTTTTGGTGATGGCATTGGGAAAGGACACATTTTTCAGATAAATACAAATGAAGATTTTTAGGGGGGAAAAAACACCTATAGGAAGAGAAACAAAATGGTTGTAGACGCACAGTCAACTTGCTCTCGAGTGTTGAGGGACCCTACTTTGACCATTCCAATATGTATAGATTATGTATAGCAGCCCATAGAAACGTCTGATAATGAGGCATCTATGTATATATGTATATGCCTCAAGCACCTGAGCTAAGAACAAACTGATTTGCAACGGTCCCTTGTCGCATCTATTGTTGACAGCCTCGACAATTGTCACATCTGCTGTAGATGCAGTGTCAGAGCGCTCAGAGTTGTTTATGTTCATTATTATTGTAATGCTAAATTTTTTGAGACATGAGGTAATGCAGACTCTGCTCTGGCTGTGTGTGTTCATGTGTTTTGAAGACGCTCTGAAGTGAGGGTGGGATCTTATGCTTTCAAAGCTAACTTGCTATTGCTATATATTCTGTATATATACATACTACAAACCATTACTTCTAGCTAACTGTTGTAAAAAAGTATAAAGTTTTCATATTTTAGTGGTTTCATTTCAGAAACCACTGGGGTTGTAGGTAGTACCGTCATGATGGTTGTTTGTGCTGTTTTGACCGTCAGCTTTTGAGAGTCCATTGACTTGCATCATACAGACACACAGATGGATTATTATTCTAAAAATCTATGTTTGTGTTCATCTGAAGAAAGTAAGTCATACGTCTGTGTTGTTGGGAGGGTGATTAAATGATTAGAGAATTTTCATTTTTGGGTGAAGTATCTTCGTATCAAGAATAAATTTGTAGCTATAAAGGCATATTTCTTACTATACAACATAAAACAAATCTGGACAAAAGTTGCGATGTAGTAATGGAGAAGTATATGCAATACTGTGGTTGCAATGGAGAAGTAAATGTCTTCAGATAAGTGATAAATTAATCGGATTGGTTACTTTGAAGCGACTCTGAAGTATTTCTGGATGAAGTAGCAGGTGATGGCCAGTGGTGCTAGTACAATGAGGAAAACCGGCGTGACGTATGAGATCACACCCAGAGCCGACACACACAGCAGCGTGGAGCGACTCAAACACTCCAGGGTTGCGGGAATGTGCTGAAACATAAATAGATAGAATTAAAAATCTATTACTAAATGCTGTGTTTGATAGTCACCAAGTGAGTAATACTGCAACACACAAACATTTTATGATTTGGGTATCGTAACATCCTACCTGATCTATCGTATTGGTATCAGAAGAGAAACGGTTTAATATGCTTCCTAAAGGAGTCGTTTCAAAGAGCCTGGAAAAAGAAAGAGGGAACAATTTGAGGAAATTGTCAATCTATTTCCAAGGTTGAATCACTTGACTCAAAGAAATAAAGGGTACTCTGCAAAAATATTAACATCCTCCCACTCTGCAAAAATATTAACATCTCCCCCCCCCCCCCCAGCAAATCTCTTATTATGTGTAAATATTTCATAAAAAGATTCAACAACTGAGACAAATGGAACCGATTTCAAAAGCATTTGACGAACACAAATGGAACAATGAGTCCCTGACCAGAGCAGTCAGTATCTGTTGTGGCTAGAAGCTGCTTTCAGTCCTACAGTGCATCTCATCTTAATGAACTGAGCCAGATTTGCCAGTTTATGCTGTGAAATGTTACTCCACTCTTCCACCACGGCACTTGCAAGTTCTCGAACACATCTGGGACATATGGTTACACGTGGTTTGGCACTGCAAGGATGATCAGCTGTCCTTGCTGTCTCCCTGTAGCACTGTCTCAGGCGTCTTAAGGGGCTTTCACACAGGAGGAGCGTTTTCATAGTTCTTAGAACTATTGGCGGAAGCAACCCACTTTTTGGCGTTTTCACACTGCAGGAACTGGGAATGAATTTAGTTATAGGAACGCCTTTTGGAAGAACTAAATTAGCTCCTACTTCAGAGAAGTGTCTAACCAAGTAGGAACCTTCTGGTCTCTCTTGAAACCAACACGGAAGTGACTTAAACTGAAATTCACAGACTGGCCGCTAGAGACAGGCTCCAAATAGAGTCAATCCCATGTTAATATGCCCAACTTTACAGCAGAAAAAAACTCATCAGTTTTTTTTATAACTCATCAGTTTAAATATGATTAAGCCTTAAAGGGGTGGTTGATTATGATTTCACTTTTTTAACTTTAGTTAGTGTGTAATGTTGCTGTTTGAGCATAAACAACATCTGCAAAGTTACAATGCTCAAAGTTCAAAGCAAAAGGAGATATTTGCTTTTAAAGAAATTTATTTTTAAGGACTACAACAAACGGCTGGTAGGGACTACAGGACATTCCTCCTGGGTTGACATCATAAACCCTAAAATCTACATAAACCCCGCCCCCTGAACACGATTTATAGATTATCAAGACCGAATATGCTAATCAATGACAAGAAGATAACTACACATAAGCTACATAAATTCATCAACTAACCATTCAGAAACATCCTGTTGCATTCTACATGTCACCTATTCTTGAATCTCTCCATTATTGTCTGAATCCGGTTTGAACATAAAAGGCTAAAAGTTTTAGAAATTTTGCAAGTCTGTGTGAGGTAAAGGGACACAAGCTGTTGAAGCTCCGCCCTCTGTGCTGGGAACAGCAGCTCATTTGCATTTAAAGGGACAGACACAAAGCGGTACGTTTTTGCTCGCCCTCAAAAATGTACAATTTTAACATGCTATATATATAAATATCTGTGGGGTATTTTGAGCTAAAACTTCACATACACACTCTGGGGACATCAAATACTTATTTTACATCTTGTGAAAAGGGCATTATATCACCCTTTTAAAGTTCATCATAATTAAGGGCGTGTCCACTTGAGTGACAGATGGATTGCCGCTGCTGTCACTACTAGCCGTTTGTCTGTGTCTGTTAGCCATCACGTCACCTCAGCTAATCCCACCTCTTTGCCCATTTTTGGTTATCTGGGAGTGACGCGCAGCCAAGATGGCGACGGCCGGCTCCGCCCACTTTGGGCTTCAAAAATGCTCTTCAGAAACCTACGGGTGACGTTCGGACACTACGTCCATATTTTTTTTTACAGTCTATGGGTCTAGCTCAGCACAATAGGAACTACAGCACCCACCATTTTTTAAAAGCTAATATTAATGGCATTTATCTGTCGCCTTTGTCTGCGCCGTTGTGTTCTTTTTTCAGCCAACACACAACACACAACAGAAACACAGCTCCGATCACGGCGTCCTCCATTCGCCAGTGGTTGACATTGCAGAATGCCACGCTTAAATGACGTCACTGTCGACCAGCTTAGGTCACTTCACTTTTTGCTGAGTTTAGTTTACCCAAAGTGTATTTTGTCATCTGTGAAATGAAAATGAAATATACTTTTTTGTTCTATAGGAGTTTGAGAGCTGCAGTTCCCATCCACTTCCACTGTATGTAAAAGAGCAACTTAGGACATTTGGCTAAATATCTCTTTTGGCATTCCACACAAAATATATTTACACAGGCAAAGAGCAATAAAACAAGACAAGTTCACATACATAAACTCCCTCTCCTATGCAAACACTGGCCGCCCACCTTGTATTTAATACATACCCACACACACCATGACGCATAACAAATTATACACAATATTCCATAATATTCCACATAAACACTTGATGATATAAAGGTTTAAGATGTACCTCATTGGGGCGAGAATAATATTACTGAGTAGACTGTGGTGCAGTTCTTTGGCCACCCGCAAGCCTGTCCACTCCACGGCCACTGATGTGGCCAGACACAACACGATACCCAGACAGCACAGCAAACTGAACACCATCAGGTATGACGAGTGACTGAAACCAACGACCTGTGGGGAGAACAATGGCGACACTTAAAAAAACACCAACTCACTTGGTACATAGTTCATGAGTTGAAAGACTGAATATTTCTACGCACAGGAAGGGTTGGTAAGCAATTCTATCATGCTGATCTCACTCTAACACATGTTGTCATGGTTATACTTTCATAACAGTGCAATAGCTGCCTATTTTAAGCATTTATTTGCCAATATTATTGTTGCAGCCTGTCACAGTATTGTTGCAGAACGATAGGTATAACAATAACTATATTAACGGCCACAGCAACAGATAATAATGTTTTGCACATGATGCAGTTTTGTCATCTGCCACTTTAAATGCTCAAGCTATTTAAGTTCAGGTGGATTCTGATTGGCTGTCAATGTTTTTATCGTTTATCAGCTAACGTCCAACAATATGGTTTCTCATGTCGTTATAGGTCTGGTCTTCCCCGCTTTCATAGAATTATAATGATTATTAAAACTTTATAGTTCTGTGGGGTGAACGAGCCTTAAGTGTATTTAAGTGACTCTGCAAAAAATCCATAACACTTCTAGCAGGCAAATCATTTCAATCACACAGGAAGACTGAGGTTTTTCTGACTAATTCTAATGTATGTACTGCAACCCTCCAAATGCTAATCGCAAACCCTGAAAAAATAACAAAGTGAAAGAAAATCAATCTGGCAATCAAGATGGCTAAAAGGCTATTCATTACCATAGAACTCCAGCAGAGAACATCAATAATGTGAACCAACTCAAAAACATAACTAATTAGTGGAAGTCTAAATCAGGGGTAAAGTCTACTTCACATTCTGTGTGACGGCAAAGACGGCTGCTTAAAATGCGTTGAGCAATTATCTCAGCAGTGATTGAGCAGTATTGATCGGAAAAAAATGGTTTGTGAAAATGCGGAAAATACGTTGATAAGATGTCTTGTAGTGTCTCTGCTAAAGAGGAGCATGTGGAGTGGATAAAATTAGATTTGCACTTTTTGCACAGAGCAGCTGTGTGTGGAGAGGATATTTAAACAAAACATTTGAGCTCAACCTGTGTGTCTATAAGAAAGATGGAGATCTGGGGCCTCATTTATAACCGTTACGTACGCACAAAAGAGGCCCTGAAAGAGGCGTACACCACTCACCACGAACATTTTGGAGACGGAGCAGTTTGGCGACACCGATGGTGAGCTGAGGGACTGACGGCAGATGAAGGAAAACCACTTTAAGTCCTCATCATAAATGCAGTGCATGTTCACAATAACAGTTTAAATAAATAAAAGAATGATTTACACTGTGTTTTACATCTGATATACAGTACACATTTGGAATAAATATGCCATTCTCATTAATGGAGTTAAGCACTTAAATTACATGAAATCATTACCGAGAAGTTACAACATTTTTTATATTCTAATAAATAAAAATATATGTAGTGGATGCAATGCTTTTGAACACTTTTCCTGTGTAATGCTGTGTTTCAATGTTTTAACCACACCGAGGATTGCTTAGCGCATGATAATAGGAGAACTCAATCAATAATGCACAATTAGGCCTATCTGTTTCCATTAAAAATACTATTTGGCCAGTGGAAAAGATATGTATTTTATACTATTTGATGTATTTATTCAAAAACAAGGCAAAGGTAGGCTACTAAATGATTTTTAGTAATGTAATGTGAAGGCACATCCGTATCTCATATGAATATGGATGAATATGCATATGCAAATGATATGTAGATGAGGATATGCATAGTAAAACTAGGCGTTGTAAGCTCCATATATTATTTCAGGGAATAGATGGGGTGGAAACGCATGTGTGCACAATCTTCCGCTGACCGGGATTTATAAAGGGAATTTTGCACAGGTTCTGGCGTACGCAAGGATTTATAGGTCTGAATATTTTTTGCCGTACGCCATTTTTGGCTTTCGGGAGCACTACACTTTTAGTAAGGATCCTACGCACAGTTTTATAAATGAGACCACTGGGGTCCCACTGGCTTCTTCAAAGTAGCACAATTTTAACAATCTGACTAACTCAAGTTGAGGTTTACTAAATAAACTACCTTGCCTCTAACTCTGAACAACTGGATTCTAGTCTCACTTTGTTATCTGAGCTGTCACAGCACATACTAGCTTAAGGCTGAGCTCTCCACAACATGCTCTTCCTCAGAGGCAGGGTGGTCTATTAATAAAGTGAAGTGTTTGTATCTGGCTCTTAACACCTTCTCTTGTTTTTTCCTATGTTCCATTCAACATTGATGTGCCTCCTGTAAATATAAAACATATCAATATTCAATCATCAATATTTATCCTGGATCATTTTAAAAATCAACCCAAGCAGCCAATGAAATCATACATCTAAGCTATCCGAGGTTGATGAACTGCCTCTTCAGCAGGTGCAAACCATAAATTATGTAAATTGGAGGCTAAATCATTCAAGAGGGGATCCATATGCAGAGTACATTTTCAAAGTAGAAATCAAATATGCCATACGTAAAAAAAATAAAAATAAAAATAATTCTGTAACACTTTACAATACGGTCCCACTAATATGCATTTATTAATGCATATTAGAGAACCTGCATTGTAAAGCGTTACCTTTTTTTCAAATTTAACAAATTTGACCATATCATAGAGAAAAAACTAACAACCATCCATAACACTTCTGCAACCTGCATAGCATAGCAAGCTCTGACAGCCACCCACAATGCAACAGTTTTAGCCAACCACCCACAATGAAACAGTTTTAGCCACTTACATTTTTCAGAAAGTGTATCAAGTTCACATGTATGTATAACCGTCTAACTTTACCTGCACTAGGGAGCAGTTGTGTGCAGCTGCGTCGATTTTGGCTGCGATGACTTTGGACGTCCAGTGAGCGAGCCAGTAGTCGATGGCCACCAAAAGGGAGTGTTTGATGAGCTGGGATAGCAGGAGCAGGAGAAGCAGGAGGAGGCCTGCAGAGCTCAGGTACGTCCCACAGGATCTCCAGGGAATGGTGGCTCTTTGCCTCATCACTTGAGACAGGTTATCTTCATCATCGCTCTCCACAGACTCTTCTATAGATATGAAAATAAAACATAGATAGATAGATAGATAGATAGATAGACAGACAGAAATAAATAGAAACAGACATAAACAGAGAGATAGAAACAGACATGAACAGAGACGATGGATGGATGGATGGATGGATGGATGGATGGTGTAACATACAAAACATGTCAACTTGTCCCATCTATATAAAATATCCTTGTCCCAAGAACACAATTCAACTTAAATGTGGAGAGCACACCCCACTTGCTCTAAATTTAAAAAGAAGCGCCACACTGGCATTTTAAAAACACAAGTGTAGGTGGATAGCAAAAGAAGGGAGAGATACTGAAAGAAGGAATAAACATGAGAATAACAACTGTAAAGCCCAGCCAAACACTTGCACCAAGCCAAGAATACCCTTGAGTGGCAGAGCAGTAATGCTGTGCGTGTATATATATAATGTTTAGGTCAGTAGAAGAGCATTTACACTCATTAGCACTCAGCACAATCTCAGTGCTGAAGAGACCATTCCCCCATTCATTATTCAGTCATTCCAGCATGGTCTGGTCCGTCAGCAGATCTTAAAGGAACACTCCACCGTTTTTTGAAATAGGGCTTATTGACCTTCTTTCCTACATTTAGATAGGTGGGCAAATGCATTTTTGTCTCAGTGCATGCATTGTTTTAGTTTGACAGGGTCGGCGCTAGCTTAGCTTAGCTTAATGAATGGAATCCTTTGTTGCCAGCTAGCATGGCCTGAGTAAAAGTCAAACACCCACGCACCCACCCAAAAAAAAAAACCAACACCCACGTAATTACTTCTTGTGGCCTGCGTATTCACAACGAGTACAAATAGTGATGCAGATTAACACTAGGCGATTTCCTAGGCAGATATTGACTTGGGACTATATTAGTGGGAAGCACAGGCGAAACACTGCTACTTGGGCGCAGAGATATCACACAACACAAGAAATCCCACGACTTCCGTCAACATACCGGCGTGAATAGTAGCTGGCTATTTTTCCTACAGATCGTGAATGGCAATGAACATGGCTGATTTTGTGAGAGACGAAGAGGGTGACTTCTCAGACGGTCAAGAGCCAGAGCCAGAACCATACAGAGTTTTCAGAAGAGGAGCTGCGTGCTTTGGAAATAGACCGACAGGAGGATGAGGTTTGCGATCGCTCAACAGCCTGAGGACGTGAGGATGAGAGCCAACACGAACTGGTGGTGTGAACGTGGGGGAATATGCCAATCTATCCCGACTGAAATAGTGTCTGTGCTGTGGCGAGTGGGACAAGTTTATTTGACAATTATTTTGTCAGTCATTGTAGTGAGAAGGCTAACCTTCCAATATAGCTTCAGTACTAGAGCATATGGACATTTAGCCAACTGCCACATTACTTGCACTTGTCAGCCATCTAGAGAATAATCAATTATGAAGGCGAGGGGGTGTAGAAATATAGAACAACTTTGGCCTTGGTGGGTAAAGCTTATACTGCAGTAGGTCAGGCCGTTGCATGCCTGCATACTATGTCCATCTTGCAGGCATACTAGGCCGACCTGCTCAGAGACCTTGATGAAGGCGAGGGGGGTGGGCCCAGATGCTATTAAAAAACTGCGCCAGGCCACGGATTTGTCTCTCCGGGCCACCAATGGAGACGACCAGTGCCATCTGTCATTCTATGGCAGCCCTGGTGGTCATGGAGAGGCGTTTCTGGTTAAATCTTTCTGGTTTTAAGGAGAAGGAAAAAGCATTTCTTCTGGAAGCCCTGTTTTCACTTGTTTTTCGATGCTGTCACCTCAGTCATCGAGAGGTTTCAGGAGGCGAAGAAGCAAGAGGTACCTCCCTTGCCGAACTCAGGTCTCAGGGTCTTATGGATGGGAGAAGCCCCAGATGGGTACAAGATCCTTATACAGGGTGCAGGGTGCAGGGGGTCGGGGGTGGCACTTTCAGCCAAAGCCTTCAAGTGGCCTTCACTTCGGCTAAGTGGTCCTGACACCAGTGGTTTCAGGCCTTTGAAGGCAGGCCCCTCTGGAGGAAGTGATTTACACCTCATCATACAGTGCCCGCTTCTCCTCTGTGCCCTCAAGGGACCGTTCTGCCAACCCTGCCACCCTTGATGCTTTGGGGCGCAGCAGTTTCCTGCGAGTTCAGGTCTCAGTGTCTGACCAGAGACACTGTGGCACTCGGAGACTCGCCCACTCCAAGGAGGGTTTTAGAGAAGCCAGTTATCCTATTCAGGACGCCAAGCTGACTACTCTAAATACACCAGAGACCAGTTTTTCGGGACCGGTTCCCTTTGTAGACCATCTGGCAGCGTGGAAACTTCTGCCAAATCTGTCTCAGTGGGTCATGCAGACATTTGGATGACTAGTAATTTCCTACCACTTAATTCTGAAAAAACAGAGGTTTTAATTATTAGACCAAAATCCTCTGCATGTAATAACCTAGAATACTATCTAACACTTGATGGCTGCTCTGTCAAGTCTTCGTCATCAGTTAGGAACCTGGGTATACCAATCTTTCATTTGAAAGCCACATTTCTAGCATCTGTAAATCCGCATTTTTCCATCTTAAAAATCTATCCAAATTATGACATGCTCTCAATGACAAATGCAGAAAAGTTATTTCATGCGTTCATGACATCAAGGTTTGATTATTGTAATGCTCTACTGCCGTACACCAAAAAATATTCAGACTTATAAAACCGTACGTACGCCAGAACCTGCGCAAAATTCCCTTTATAAATCCCAGTCAGCGAGATATTGTGCGCACATGCATCTCCTCCCCGAAATACCCATATATGGAGCTTACAACGCCTAGTTTTACTATGCATATCCTCATCTGCATATCATTTGCATATGCATATTCATCCACGTGATACCACATTTAACGGTGCAAGACATTAGGAAAATATGAGATATGGATGTAGTCACATTACATTGATAAAAATCATTTAGTAACCTATCCTTGCCTTGTTTTTGAATAAATAAATCAAATAGTGTAAAATACATTTCAGATGAAGTTTTTCTAAATCTTTTCCACTGGCCAAATAGTATTTTTAATTGATTTATATTTTTTATGGAAACAGATAGGCCTTGTTGTGCATTATTTGCACAAAAATATTTTCTCAATTTTCACAATCTGCTGTTATCATAAGCAATTCTCTCTGTAGTTAAATCATTAAAACAACATGCCACGGGAAAAGTGTTCAAAAGCATCGCATCCACTACAAATATTTATATTTATTGAATATATATTCTTTTTGTAACTTCTCAGTTATGATTTCATCTAATTTAAGTGTTTAACTCCATTAATGAGAATGGCATATTTAATCTAAATGTTTATATCAGAAGTAAAACATAGTTTAAATCATTATTTTATTTATTTAAACTGTTATTGTGAACATGCATTGTATTTATGATTAGGACTCATAATGAAGATTTACGCTGGCGCGGACATTTAAGAATGGATGATGTTTGCTTCACGTGATAGGCTTGGTGAGTGAAATTATATTTGTATTATCCATTTATAATTTTCTTAAAATGTTCTGTCTAAAAGTGACCAAAAAGACATTCAACTCCAGCTTACCATCGATGTCACCAAACTGCTCCATCTCAAAAATATTCGTACGCATGTGTCAGAGTTTGCATGCATGTGCGCAAATTTTCCCGTCAAGTTTGTTTTTATAAATCACAACTTATGCGTCGGAAGTGGCGTACGCCTCTTTCAGGGCCTGTTTTGTGCGTACCCAACGGTTATAAATGAGGCCCCAGGGACCTCAGCCATCTGTCAGTGGACCCTGGACTTCCTGACAAATGGTGAGGGTGGGCATCCAAACATCTTGGCATAGACCATTCACATCAACAGCTTGGTCAGGAATGCACAGCAATGACTATACTATCTCAGGAGCCTGAGTAGGTTCAAGATGCCACCCCAGGAGATCCTTTCCATGAGAACTTGAGAAAACAATTACACAAGTCTTCAAAAGCAGAGAGTGCTACAATCAGATAATTGAACTTTTTTTTTTCAATGCTGCAGTCAGCAAATAACTACGAAGAGGAACAAGTGGGTACTACCCTCGTGTCACCCAGATCTTTAATGAAGATTTATGAGGATTCCTACCAGGGGCTTACATAGTTAACAATGCCACAACCCATTGTCCTTTTTTGCAGATAGGTTGCAGGAAAAATAAAAAAATATTGTACCAGATGAGAATGTGATGTAAACACTGCTAAACATATATTACTGTATTAGTGTTTTGCTACAAGTTTATCTAATATTACCTTCTACTTCCTCTTCAGTTTTTATAGCCTCTCTGGAGTACATGGCTCGCCTCAAGTTTTTTCTTTCCAGCACCGTCATATTCTCATCTACTGTCTCCTGGAACACAACAGAAACATAATGCCTAAACAAATATGGAGAACAGGGTATTCTGTTTAGCATATTTGGCTAGTTACGCAGCCCTAAATCAAAAGTTCATTTTATTCTTTTCCAATTAATTCCCTGAGTATTTGGGTCTCTAAAAAAAGGACACTGGATAATAGTGACCTGTTCTGCAAGAACATCCTATATGTCTATATGGAAGGGGTCATCTGAGAATATCTCCTGACAGTTTGGACCAAATACTGTAAGATATATCATGTGGAAGAAGAATCGGAAGGGGCCCAACACAGTTCCTTTAGGTACTTCAGTGTTGTTTGATCTTTAACACACAGTTGTGTAGATTAAATGTATTTTTGGACACATAAAGACATTTTAGACAGTTATTTGACAGTTGTGTTGGCCACTAGATGGCATATAAACACTTGTTCAGAGACTTGAGTTTATAACAGTCATATTTTTGTCCAAGTCAAAGTTTCACATAGTGTATCCACTGTGTCCTGTCTTCTTGATTGCCAAGCCGTTTTTTTTTATTATAAACCTACAGATTGGTTTTCCAATCTTTCAAACAATTCAAACAAATGTCAATAAAAACGTCAAGTGAGTATTTGGCTTCACAAAGCTAAACAAATGAACTTGCCCTTTAAATCGCTTCCTCTAGTATCTCATTATTTTTTTGCAGACTACCTTCTCAAATTCTTTGTCTTGTCTGTGCATCAGACTCTTCCACTGCTCAAAGAGCTCAGGCTGAGAGTTTTGGATGTCCTTCAACGTTCCTTCTGCTTGTATGCTGCCGTCTTTCATTGCAATTATCTACAAATAAACAACAAACATTCAATTATTACTTCATTCTCCTGACAAGCCCATGACACCACATAAAAAAGTAGGTTTACGGTTTTTTATGTCCCATGAGAAGTAAAGCCAATATTTAAAGGCAAGCCTGTCCCTTTCTATCTGTCAGCAATGTCTAAATAACAGGGAATTTAAAAACTCTTGACCGCTGGTGGTTTATTGAGTGCCAGGAGGAGGAACACTTTAACAAAGCAATTCATCACCCAGAGCCAGGGTCAGAGAGATAAGGGGCCTCATTCATTTCTAATAAAAACAAGGTTTAGGATGACATCAAATTGGCTTGAGAACTGTAAAAATGTCATGAGTTTCATGAAAATGCACAGTGCCTGTAAGCTTTCTCTGGTTAGGTATGTATTCTCTTATGTCTCAATATCCAAAATGTACCTTCTAAAGTAAATTTATCTTGTATTAAGGATGTTTTGCTGGAAACAAAAGCAAAACAATGAAAATTAATAGGGCCCATTTGTAATCATTAAAATACCCACTGTTTCAAAAGTATGATCACAAGATTTTATTTTAAATCCTCCAAAAATTCAGCCATTTTTTTGTGGTAATCAACATTATGCCACAAATGTCCATTTAGCTAAACTTGTACCGAACCTGCAATTTTCCTTTAAAAATATATGTTTTCAGTTAAATAAATAATTGCAAAAGTCAAGCACAGTGCTTTCATTCTAAAAAAAAAGCTCCAATGAATGGATTAATTGAATCATGTTCCTTTAAAAAAAAAGATGTAGTGCATTTTTAAAATATCTAGTTACTTTTATTCAAATTAACGCTAAAATGTAATGTTACTTTTTTTAAAGTAATGTTTCCGCCCACTGCTACTGAGCTTACAATGTAGGTGTTTGATGCATTGGAAGAAGTATTTCAGAGACTGAGTAGTGCATTTGTGCTTGTATTGAATCTTATAAGGTATCGTTGAATGTGGAACATTTCTTGTCTGTGAAAAACAATATCAGGATAGGTAAAAGAAGATAATTATTTGTTTATTCTAAACCTGGAGTGACCTTATTTTGATTGAATGGCTTTGGTTTGGTCTCCAGTTTGAGTCTACAAACAGTGGCCAAATGGGGATTTAATTAGATTTTTTTTTTTCGCAGACCAGATGGTCTATTTTGCTCAATTCCATGTATAATGAATTGTTTCAGTAGGATAATTTGCAGTTGAAAACGTGACAGAAACTAAATGAATTAATCCTTTACAACAGACTCTTGCATTGGACTATAAATAAAATACGTTACGAGGTTCCTCTGAAATAATTTATATAGGTTCAGCGGGTAGACGGCAGATGATGAATGAAGGTGAATAATTCATAAGTATAACTCAAGCTTTGTGAGATTTGACTTTTAAATTAGGCTTCGACATCTCAGAGCTCACCCGTTCAATAATGTCTTCGCATTTTCACTCTTCATTTTCCAAATAAACAGAGACGAGTCAGAGGTCCAGGTCTACTGTTCAGCCTAAGAGCATTTTTAAACCAGATCTACCCATCAAAAGTATGACCAACTGTTTAATAGGGGAAGAAGTTTGAATAAGTGCATTCGCATATGAAGTACCCAGTCTGCGTGAGGGAGATACTGCAGTTTGTGTGTCACGAGCACCACCGTTCTCTTCTCCTCTCTCAGTAGTTTAAGAATACCCTCCTGCATCAGGTGATCACTCAGGTGAATATCCAGTGCTGAGAAAGGATCATCCTATGATTAAAGAAAAAAAAAAAATGAATTGAAGTCTCACTTTGTTACTTTTTGTGTGTGGATGGTTCTGAACTTACCAAAAACACCACATTGGTGGTTTGATAAAGAGCTCGAGCCACACTGATTCGCTGCCTCTGGCCTCCAGAAAGAATAATGCCCTGGAAAGAAGAATGAATAGGAAGAGGAAAGTTAACAGCAAGGCTGTACTGATTAAAATCCTCAAAAAGTAGGAGGAAGGTAGTAGAAGTTGTTATGGTAACCGTTACACAAACAAATGGCATGTGGATTGATCATGTTGACTTGGCCGACACTCTTTAAATGAGGCTTTTAGTTACAACCTGAAAGCCATTTACAACATCAAGCTGCCTTAAATGTGACCTGAGCTAAAAACCTGAATGAGCGAGAGCAAACAACGAGGCAGCGGTCTTTTAACGGCTACCTAGCTACTAAATCACGAGAATGTCTCAAACTAAATATGTACGCTTATTAGTGGAATTCAGTATGACACATCATAACTGAAACTCAACCATATACAGTTCATTCCAGATGGCTGGTAATGAAATGCGTCACAAGAGTCACATAGGCGGCACACTGACCCGCTCTCCAATCTCTGTCTGGTCCCCCTGAGGCAGGATGTCAATGTCCGGCTGGAGAGAACATGCTTCAATTACTGCCTTGTACCTGGACACAACAAAAGATGAGACAGAAGCACAGCTGGCTAGACACATAACACTACGTGGTAATCTATCTTTATTACTTTTTTTAAATATTGATGTTGAAATAAAATTCGTCGTTAATAATAAATTACTGATTCTCTGCATGGACTCATGGACTGTCATTGATATAATAGTGCTTAAAGCATTTGAACCGATATTAAAATTACAGACAAATGCTAAAAAAAGCCACCTAAGTATGCCATCTGGGACTGGGCCATAGACCAAAAATGCAAATTTCCCTCGGGTCATTTATTGAAATCTCGGTGTCCGAACAATGTGCAAGTTTTAAATAAAGTGCCTGCCCACAATGTGAAAATGTACATGACACAATCACAGTCAGTCAGAACATTTGTAATGTTTAGTATATAGAAATACTAAATGGGACAGTTGACCAATGAGATTTCTTTGTGGGTGGGGCGACCCAACAGAAAACAAGTGAGCAGCAAAATATCTGGTCTCTCATTGTGATCGCAGTTGGCTAAGAGAAAACTTAGAATAAGATGATAATAGTGTAAAATTTGATAGTACATAGAGATTAGCCAATCATAACAGAGATCCTTTACATATAAAAGTCAGCATGAAATAAATAAAAATTTCGGCGTTTTGGGAGCCTGAAAACACAAACTTTTGAAAACGTGTTTCAAAGTGCAAGTTTTTGAAAATGGTCTCCGTGTAAACAATAAAAACGTGAATCTCTGAAGACGATGACAGCGTTTTTAGTTGTTTTTGCTGATCCATTTAAATAGGTATCGTTTTGACAATCTGTACGAGGAAAACTCAAAGGAAAAACGTCTCAGTTTTAAGCATATCGTTGTCGTGTAAACGTACCCTAAATTACAGCAGTATTATAAGGGACTGTCGCCTAATTAGATTTCTTTGTGGGCGGAGCTACCCAATATCCTTTAGCTCATAGTGATCGCAGTTAGTTAGGACAAAACTTACAATAAAATGATAATAGTGTAAAATACTCTGATACACAGAGTTTAGCCTATCATAACAGAGATCATTTACATATAAAAGTATTAAAGGTATGACAGAAACAGCCAATTTAATTGGAAAGTGGAAAATGGTCAGAAACCTTAACCAAAGGTGCGGTTACATTAAACATTACTCGCCAAAATTTTTCCGGCAAAATACTGTATTTTTAATAGGAAGCTGCATAATCGGGAAACCTTTTCCCCACTCAGTTTTCACATTGTGTTTAATTTGTCATGCAAATTTGTGCATTGACCAACAGAATGCTGCTTATGTGTGAACGGTGCTTCATACACCACTACATTATCAACAGTTTACTTTTTTCGCCAGACAATTTCACTGAAACTTTGCTAATGGGACCGCACCTCAACAATATAAGCGGACTGTAAACATAGATTGTGTCCTCGTGTACTTTAAATACAGACACCTCAGCCAGCTGTTGAGGCTCCAGGGAAGGTGAATATACAACAGAGATCATGAGAGGCGTCGACTTACAGAGAAACACTTACTCAGGGCTACGGCTGTCTCATGACTGTTAATATTTATACTAAAATTTAAAGAGGCGAGAATGATTGCATGTCAGATGGAGAAAGAGGACGCATTTCTATTGACAAATGGACACTGGGGAATATAAACGAGACAAAAAAAGGATGGTAAACACTTGACTTTTGTACATCACCATGGCGACAGGTTGCTAGACACGGGTTAATGGGTACGGAAGGCACATTTGGCACAAATGTTGTACCCAGTCGGCATATGGTGGCGTTTTTGTAATATTATTATGTGGGCAGAAAGTACATGAAGTTCATTTACCTTTGCTTTATTAGAGGCATCTCAAAAGTGATGTTCTCCGCTAGTGTGGTGTTTAGGAGCCAGGGCTTCTGGGAAGCGTATGCCACAGCACCTCTTTTCCTGTCAGAGGGGTTGCCATAACATCAGTGATCTCCTTCACAACACCAATGTTGCTCTTAAATATAAAAGAAAGGCTTGTTCAAGCTTTTTTTTTTTTTATCTACACTAAGAATTATAATTTAAAGGTCACCAAAAAAATTATAATTCTGTCATAATTTACCTCATGTTGTTCCAAACCCGAATGCTGTTGTTTATAAACCCATGGCATGAACTCTAGATCTCAAGTCAAGCTCAACCTGCACCATAGGCACCATATTTTTTTAGTAAATAACATCTTAAATTTCATCTTCTACTTACACAAAGCTTAAATATGGCACAAAAGTAGTAACTTTTATGGGATTTATGTTTTTTCCTCCCTTATTGCTGGTTACTATGAACTGTTGTTTGGTGTGGTGATTATTAGGTTATTTTAGTGTTATTTATATACTATTAAAGTATGTTATATTTAGTGTCAGTATTTATTAATATTTTGAATTAGCTTTTACTTTTATAGTTTTAGTTTTCATTTTAGATTTATTTTAAGTTTTAGTAATTTTGTCATGTACTTTTGTGATTTCTATATACATTTCTAGCTATAATTTATTTTTATTTCAGTTTTAGTTTTTGTTAATAACAATAAAATACTGTAAAATTTGGCTTGTTAGTGCAAAATTTGTTCCAAAAAATAATTACATACTATATGCAGAGCCCCGCACACGACATGCGGACATCGCCACAAATTAATTCATTATCTCGTTTTAGTTGAATTATGGCCACTTATTAAGAATTTTTTTCCACGACTTATTAATCCGTTCAAATTAGTAAATCGTGGCCACGTTGTACTAGTTTGTTCCCTTGTTTTGATTAAACTAAAACATGGGAACAAATTATTACAATGTGGCCACAAATTGTAAAACGAGAGAACTAATTAACTCTGAATTTTGTGTTTCTATCTCAACACTATCAACGTCGAAATTAATCTGCAGAAGTCAGGTCGTACAAGTAAGAGCTCTGTAAGTTGTTTATGTTCATAATTATTGTGCGCGTTTGTGTTTTGAAGGAGACGTGGCTTTGTAGACATTCTGAAGGGAGGGTGGGATCTTATGCTTTCAACGCTAGCTTGCTATTGCTAGCCTCTCAGAAATTGCCTACCTTACCTTTAAAATGAGGGGTAGAATAAGTAAAACAGGCTGACGTATTAGGAAGTCGAACTGTTAATTAGTGGCCATGATATACATTTTTTCCTTACATGTCAGTATATAAGTTTGGAACGACATGAGTTAAAATGATAATTTGTGAACGGTTTCTTTAAAATGCACTGTGTGCTCTAACAAACAGTTAGATGTCAGTATCCATGTCCTAAGGTAAAACATGAACCTTTCTGATTGCTTCGTTTTTTGATGTTCGCATAAAAATTAAATACGAAGTATACAGTCTCAAGTGGCATATAGTGTGTGTGTGTGTGTGTGTGTGTACACAGGTTTATATTAAATTGTGGGGACCAAATGTCTCCACAAAAATAGTAAAACCTGAAATCACCTATAAGGTAAATGTACTAATTAACATACTACTTTTTTATGTAAAAAACAGACCGTTTTCTGTAATGGGTAGATTTATGGTTAGGGAATAGAATAGTCCCCACCAACACAGTGAAACCGAGTGTGTGTGTGTGTGTGTGTGTGTGTGTGTGTGTGTGTGTGTGTGTGTGTGCGCTTGTCTACACACCTGATATCCTCCTCTGCAGCTGCATCTGTGGGGCTAAAAAAACACAAATACATAAATACCACTTAAAGAGACTCCCCTAAAGCATCATAAAAAGACATTTACGCACACAATCATTGCCGAGCAGATCACAGTGACCTCTGCCGTACATCTCTCTCAGCACCACCGGGCTTCACATTAGACATGAAGCACTGCTGCTGATGCCATGTAATAGGAGGCTGAAGAAGTGCAGTGTAATCATGTATGGGGGAATCGCAATGCAGTGCAGCTGACCCAATAAACGTTTATATAGGGATGAGGACAGGGAGGAAGACTCTTAATGGATTTGTCTATTGAGCATTTGGGCTTTGTAATGTCATGTTGTCCTTGAGAACATGTAGAAAGCAGAAAAATACCATGTTTTATAGGAGTATTTATATGGAGAGTTGCATAATTATATCTGAAAACGATTCAAGGCTATGTTTGAAATCGCACACTATTTTTTCTGCATACTGCAGTGCACACTGTGCACTTTAACTGTTATAACAAAGTGCACTGCATGAAATACTGTGAAATACACTGTGCTTATTGCTTAACCTTCTATTTCAAATAAAATTAATTGATCAGCAAAATCAAGTCATTTTTAACAAGTCTTTTTTTTAAATACAGTCTTGCCAAAAGTTGTCATTTTTACACAAAACTGAATACAAAAAGTTCTGACATGAAAACCAACCCAGCAGCATTTCAATGTTTATTTACTGGTGGACCAACATCATGAATATGCCCTAAAGGGACATGGTGGTGGGGTGAAAAAAATGAGATGGGGAGGACAAATAATAAGTCCATGCTTTTGCGTTCTCTCGCAAATGTTTTGTGTTCCCCCGAGAAACTTCGCGTTCACTCGCAGAACCTCTTTAAATACAGTTTAAAATGCTTCCTATTGCATAATGCATACTGTTTCACATACATTTTTAAATAGTAAACATATACAGAGTGTATTCTGCACAGTATGCATAATGCTAGTATTCCATTCCAAACATTACCATTTTCTATTTGAGCTATGACAAGAATGGATTGTAATTGGTTGTCAAGCTTTATTGGAAAAACTGGCCTTAAAGAAGGCATGTAGTTAGGAAATAGCCCTTTTAAAAAAAAAATAAACCATGTGGCATTTTTTGAAGTATCAAAATTTCTTTTTCATTTCAGTGAATTAAATGAAATAACAGATGTCTCGTGTCCGGTAATAATACACCTTGGCTTTGTGATGTATGACATTACTGAGTGCTGCCAACAGTAATAAGAGACGTCTATTCTTGGCTTGCCATTCCAGCTCAATTGCCAAGAAAAGGACAGACACCTACACACTCTCACACACCCACATTCACACACTATGACAGCGCGTGTTGTTTTATTGATGACCAGGGGGACGCTAGCACATTTTATCACCAGCACCAACTGTCGACTTTAAAGGAAAATGCTTTTTAATAGCTATTCCCTACAGAGTTTGCGTATTTAACAGATAAACCAAACGAGTCCGCCCATTACAGTAGATAAGAGAACCATTAAAACTACAGCTGTCTCTGTTGGAGCCATGGCTTAGTGGTAAGTATGCTAACATAAAAGTGTAAAAGCTAACATGTAGCGCACATACAAGCCTCACATATCCAGCTGGCGTCATTTCCCAATCTGGTTTTCGCATCATTTTCTGTCCTTGCTCCGCTTGCCCTATAAAAAGTGGCCAAAACAACAACCGTCTCAAAACCTAGTGAGCAGTCTGACTAGACTGACATATATTAATAGCGTGAGGTTTTGATTCACAGCTATCGACTTGTTAGATTAGCTAATATGCTAACATTAGAATGAACTGAGCATTAATAAGGGGACATAATCATGGGAAAAATACAAGATGGAGGTACAAATTTCAATGCTTTTGCATTTTTTCACGTTCCCCGAGAAACTTTCGCTGGCAAAAATGTGTTCTCGCAAAAGTTTTGCACACCCCAATAATTTTGCATAAATTTGCACAACTTTTGCTTTGTTTTGTAAAAGTGCTGCGTTCCCCCAAGAAACATTACTTTTGCTCGCAAAGATGTTATCACACAAAAGTTCTGCGCTCCCCAAAATTTGTGCATTCGCTTGCAAAAATTTGTGTTCTCTCTCAAAAGTTGTGAATTCCCCAAGCAACCTCTCGGTTATGTATGTAATTACATACATAACTCATTACATACATAACTCATTACATACATTACTCGGCATTTCCCGAGAAACCTTGCATTCATTTGCAAAACTTTTGCTTTGTTTTGTAAAAGTGCTGCATCCCCCCAAAAAACATTTCGCAACATTTGATTTCATACATAACACACACATACTTTATATCTATTTTAATAAGGACTATGTTCATCTTTCTATGCAATGCTTTCTACACTTTTTCAATGCAATGCATTCTGGTATTGCCATGAAGAGTAAGTCTAAGATTTTAGCCAAAACATAATTTGTGGCATACCATTTCAAAAACTACAGTAATAAATGTACAGCTACAATAATGGCAGATATATTATAATATATTATGAATCGTAAAATTACAAAGACCTCATACTTGTAGCTGAGGGTAACTGAGGAAATACAGAGACCAGAAGAGCAAAGCCGAGGGATTTTGCCAAGCCAACAAACCACAGAGAAAAGGATCAGCGCTGCACAGCATGACGGGACTCATCCACACACCCTCATCGTGTGTACACAATAATTAACAGGCTCTCTGTGGGATGGGATAAATGGTTGTGCTTGTGTTTTGCAGCTTTGTAATAAAACAGAACCTACCTTTCACTTCCATCGCCATCCAGAGTGGGCAGTCTGCAAAATAATACACAGAAAATGAATAACTCAAGGAGGAGAAATTAACATGACAAAGATGGTAATGTTAATAGATTGTGATAAACTGCGCTGAAAAATAATCACTTAAAAAAAAAAAAAAAAACAGTCAAGGACTGTGAACATGAAATCAGAGCTAAAATCAGTAATAAATAATTTATCTTATTATTTAATTGCTATTTTACATTTCTAAGAGATTCCAGTGAATGATAAACATGGCGTATTAATATTGCAAAGATTCTGAAAGGCAATATACAATGGCATGCAAAATAAAACCCATAAAGTGCCACTGCTATAGCTCTGCGGCGAAACAAACAAACAAAACAAATGTCCTTAAAGTCAACAGGAATATAAATAAGAGCTTTTCTGCTTCCTGAAGGCATATGTAGCTCTTATGCTCTGTCCTTACAAAACTGGAAAAAAGAAAAAGAAAGAAAGAAAATACTAAGGCACATTTAAAGCCATAATATAGAGTACTCTTTAATGTTTTTCCATGTTGGCTTTGTAGTTAATCTAGGACTCAACATGTCAATTTAAGAGGCTGAAGTCTTATGCAACGTGTTTTGAATATTTTCACCTTCTTTATATCTTCTTAGTCATTGTTTTAATGGTAATGGATTGTAAACTGTCAATCCACATGATGGACAACTGAAGAAAGCAGATGATGTACGCAGGTCCAGGAAAGTGATTTTTTACACACCATACTGAGATGTAATTAGCCACTGTGTGGCAATATATAATTACTGAAATTTTTGACATAGCATTTGTAGAGGTGCCAAACGGTGCCAGTCCTAGACTTCTGGGGCCCTAAACACAACTTTAAAGGGGCCCCTGTCAGTGCATTCATAAAAAAACCCAAATGACCCCCGACCCCCTGTCAATATCATAATTTTACAAACTTTAATAATACAGAAAATTATAGAACCTTGAATTATTTATGAAAAAAAATCTTATTTTTTTTAATAATATTTAAATATTGCATTAAATATGAAACACTATATTAAAATATAATCGTGTTTACGAAAAAAGAAATCTGGAAAAAATTGAAATAAAAATGAAATTTGCTTGTTGATTTACTTGGAAGACATGTTGGCATTTATAGCTGTTTTAAAATCATTATTTGTGCAGATAACAGTTGTTTGATAAATGATCGAGATAAAAAGAGATGTTGATACTCTCGTGGGCTTGTTTGTAAGAAACAAACTTAAACAATACAGAAAATTCTGCAATCGTGTGTTCTTTAGCTGTTAAAAAACATAATTATTAGCGTGTAGAGTAATCTGTCTGTGATCTCTTTAATACAAAGCAAAATAGTTTACTAAACATAAAAATAAAA
Source organism: Abramis brama (assembly GCF_963993115.1). Lineage (NCBI taxonomy): Eukaryota > Metazoa > Chordata > Actinopteri > Cypriniformes > Leuciscidae > Abramis > Abramis brama. Next base: position 14,577,611 of record NC_139982.1, read on the forward strand.
ACAGTAAATGTTTACAGGCAACAACTGTCAGAGATCAAAGACTATTTAGCTTATCTATACTTTCCGCGAAGTCTTATTTCTGATGTTTAGGACATGACATGTTGAGATCACAAGCTTTGAGAGTCATTTAATGTTGACATTTGTGTGATAAACGATTCAGATAAAAGAGAGCTTTTCTTGTCACAGCGCCTGATACTCTCTGATCATCAGCCAAAAGATGTCGAACCCAGCATGAACATTAACACGTAAAAACCATTTCCTTTAGACAACAACTAGACAACACCCAGTCAACGCAGTCATTTTACTGTTTGTATAAACATTGGCTTTTCAAGACTCGAAGAGTTGACGACTGTTCAAGGAGATAGTTTGTGCCATAAGGCTTTGTAGTCTATTTTTAGAAAACATAAGCTTCACCCTCAGCTAGCCTAGCCATACTGGGCACACATACCATGTAAACCATTTGAATATCGGAGATGATTCTCATAGCGTTCTCAAATATCGCACGTGGATAATTAATCTTATTTGTCATTGTGCATGTAGAAAAATGCTTGGCCAATGCATTGTGGATTCATTAACAAGCCTCGGTACTCAAGGGGCGCTAGAGTTCTTTCAAACATCTGTGCCATTACAATAGATGTCATTATTCAGGTTTAACTCATTTAAAGAGTATCCCTTTTGACCCCCAAACAAGTAATTTGATTCAGGCAGCTCAAATGGGCAACCTTTCACTGACGGACCCATTTCATTTCACTGACTGCTTCTATCCTATTGATGCATCTATTCTACAGGGTTATTTATATTTCATATTTTAATCTACAATACTTTAAGTGGTTCCACATTGTCTGTCTAATCCCATTGTTATCTTAAGTAGGCCCTTTGATTTGGGCTCAATTGCTTGGTTGTTGCCAGGGAGGACTGGCACTTGAATAAACGTCCATCTGTGTTGTGCTTGACCCAGGATGTGTCTCATAAAAGGGTGTGCGAACATCAAAACACAAGCCCCAAATCAATGTAATCATGAATAGCCTGTAGGACAGCACAGGCTGAAGAACAGGTGACTCATTTGTGAAGAGGGCTTGATATGGTGGTGGATGGGTACATCGCAGCCTCTGTTTGACCCAAGGTCAGGTGTGTGACGTATTTCTGGCGCTCTAATGTTGATGTATTTCTGAAATGGCCTTGTTACCCTTGATCTACTGACATTTGAGGCATTGTAGGATGCAGTAACATATTTTGGCCTTTTTTTTCAGTGACCTTTGATTCAAGACCTTTTTGAGGTGATCAGGGATTGTTTCACTGGGATCACATTGGTGAAAAGTGCAGCTTGTGTGTGATTGGCTAGTTGCATCAATGTTTGATACTTAGGGTCATGTGATGCATGCATTAAATAAATGGCATGCATCTGTATAAACTTAAAGTTCAGAGGTCGGATTCACCAAGGTCTTGAACTGCTTAAAATGTAACAGAAACAATCTTAAGAATGTAATTCTTTAAAACTACTCTTTTATATTTTAACTAACTTTTATACTTTGCATTCCCCAAAAGAGCTCCTAAGAATGGTATTAAAATGTAAGAATTATTTAAATCCTGTAAATAATCTCTCGACGCAAGGATAGACTTAAATCCCAAAAGGTAAGATGTTTAATAAAATTAAGGATTACAACATATGTATATATATACACACATATATACATATAATGTACAGTTGTATATATGTTTGTGTGTGTGTGTTAAATGAAACTATATCAATTAAAATTGTGTTGTTAATTTAAATAAAGCTAAAATAAAATCTAAATACTAGATGAAAAACTTAAAATAGTTCTAAAATGACAAACTAAAATAAAGCTAAATAGAAATACATAAAACTTAAAATAAAATTAATAAAAACTAAAAATGTAAAAAAAATTAAAATAATAATTAACAAATAATAATAATGATAAAAAGGTTCATAAGAGATCTCCTAAGAACCTTTTTTTAAATATTTTTTTTCTTAAGATTGTTTATTATTATTATTATTATTATTATTATTATTAAATTAGGCCCCTTTTTGAATCTTATTTCCAAAAAATGCTCCTTCTTGCCTGGCTAGGAAGTTTTGAATTCTGAAAGAGCTTGTTTTCAATTAAACATTGTCAAAATATCAAGTAAATGTGATTCCTCATGATGACTCACATAAATCATCACACCCAAAATTGATTCTTTGTGGGTCCACTGATCCCGATAAAAATTTTGGCTCTCAAAATTGGGAATCAATACCAGCGGCAGTCCAATTTTTCCTTTATAGACTCTTTCTGTGTCTTACACAAGCCTGGAACTGAACAGCCACATGAGTTCAGATCTTTGTTAACAAGAGCTGGTAGCACAATAGAAAACTTTTATATTACCTAGAGATTGAGGATAATAGAGTTGTATAAGCGTACAAAACAGAACTGCACTAAACAGACCCTTATCAAACAATTTCTTTATATAATAGCGACTCCAGGAATTACCAATCCCCAAACCATCCACAGCACCATTAAAGCAATTTCAAGCTGTAAATGACAGGCATTACTCATTACATTGTGTTCTCAGCACACAGTGCTCTCCGTGTGCGCACTGATTCAAAGAGCTCTCATCGCAAATGGGATTCCATCCAGTGAACACACCAATCACTTCAACCAGGCCTGAGAAGGAAATTAGGGTGACCAGTTCGGTCATCGATTAGAGCTTTTCAATTCCCATCTTTTATTCAATCTGCCACATCCCAACCCAGTGTTAAACCAGGAAAGACACGGGGGAAGGGAATAAACCTTAGTGATGATTATATTATGACACTTGGGGCCCTATCATACACTCGGCACAATGCAGCCCGACGCAGTTATCATTTTCACGTCCTGCGCCACGTTGTTTAAATAGCAAATGCATTAAAATTGTATTGTGTTGTTAATTTAAATTAATCTAAACTAAAAAAAAATACTAGATGAAAAACTTAAAATAGGTCTAAAATGACAAACTAAAATAAAAATAAAGCTAAATAGAAATACATAAAATTAATAAAAACTAAAAATGTAAAAAAATAAAATAAATAAAAACTAATTAAATAATAATAATGATAAAAAGGGATCTCCTAAGAACCTTTTTTATAATAATTTTTTAGTATGTATTAAGCAACTGCATATGTTTCTCTGTGTCATTGTACTTGCGGTGTGGACTTCTCTATTATCATAGAATTAGAATGATTAATACAACTTTATAGTTATCGTTATAGGTATCGTCCTAGTCTCCAACACTGTCAAGTGCTCCAGAAGTTCTCACCTGTTCCATATAACTGTGCCAGAGATCTTCTGCATCTCGCCGAGCGCAGCCAGCAGCAGGGATGATTTCCCACAACCCACCTGGCCCACTATCATAGTTAACTGGCCTGCAGAGAGAATGAATCAAGAAACGTGGATTTCATGGAGCAACAAACACATCTGTGTGTCAAACTGAAACTGAAGATTATGTGGTGAAGGGGATAGTTTTACACACAAAAAAAACGGTTTAAATTTCATTCTTTTCCACACAAAAAAGTATCACTTGGCTTTAGAAACCTTGGAATATATTGTATATTGTAGTCATATGGACTACTTTTATGATACTTCATGTCCCTTTGGAGCTTAAGCAATCATCATTTTTTTTCATGTAAAAGAGCAGCCTGTACATTATTCAAAATGTCTTCTATAATGTTCCATATGAGTTTAGAATGTCGAATTTTCATTTAGTAGATCAGGTGATAGCACAAGCCAGATTGAAAGCCACATGAGTGCCATGGCTCAACATTGCCAGCACATGTAGATTTATTTTTGACAGGACTTACCAAAAGGAATCTTAATATCCACATTGGACAACGTTGCGGTTCCATCAGTCCAGCTGAAATATCCACTTGTTATCTAGAATGGACGTAAAGGAGACTGACAGTTATTCCTCTTCACATAGATGAAATTCTTGTTTACTGCCTGAGCGCAGAAATAACCCATCTCTCACCTTGATGCAGGTATCTTCATCCTCCACAGTCAGCGGCTCGTCCTCTTGCTCGCTCTGAAGGGCAAAGCTGTTCCAGTCCTCTCTGACTGGGTGCTTACGGTTCACCACCTTCAGAGGCTTTACAGAGGTGAGAAAAACAACACATCTAATAAAGCTCAGCATGAACATCCTCTTCAACACTGATAACCTCTCCAAGCCTACCAGGATTGTGATATTACAAACATAAATAATGTATAGTCTTAGTCATATGGCTGGATTACTGAAAGCGTGGCAGTATAAGCTTCAAGGCCTATTCACAACAAGAAAATGGTTTACTTTCAATCAAAATAATGGATTTCTATGGATCTATCTTTGGATCCATCAATCCATGGATCGATCCATCAATCCATGGATCGATCCATCTGTCTATCTGTCTATCTGTCTATCTGTCTACCTACCTACCTACCTACTCATTTTAATTGATTTATTAATTACAAATAATTTAATTTATTATTTATTTAATGATCATTTATTTATATTATTCACATCAAGAATGCAACACATTTCAGTCACATTTTCATTAACCAACCAAGCAACTAGCCAACTAACATTTGTCTATTTATTACACAAGCTTTTGTATCATGGTGCTTTTATGGTGAACTGCCTTGACTTACCAGTGCTTGATACTTGTTGTGATTGGTTGAATTGAGTAGGATAGTTGCTCTGGGCTCCTGTTCACTTCCAATCTCATCACAGGAGAAAAACTCACTGAGCCTCTGAACACTGGCCAAAAGATAACAATGGGAATCATTTTTTTGTGAGAAAATCTGCACTGCCTATTGTGTGCCAGTCAATTCCACTCTGAAATATTATCACCACGATCCAACATGCAGCACGATCCAACACGATCCAACATAATTCCTGAGAGAAACAAGACTTGGAGACCTCAGACAGATGCATTTTATTTTCTAGACTAGAAAGTATTGTTGCAAGTAGATAAAGTAGAAAAGAAACTGGAAACAGCTGATGCGCTATCATAAAAAAAATGTTGCTCACTAGCGGGCAGTCATTTTCCCTCTGGTGCCAAGTCATATATTGAGACCGGTGGCACATATGGCCTATTTATCCACACAGCACTGATTTATGATTTGTACACTAAATATACAGCCTGCACTCTCTAACATGTGTTCCGCATCATTGGGTTGATGAAATTGAAACTGAGGCACACAGACAGACACACATTTCCATCTTCAAAGGAGAGTCTATCGGCGACGAGAAAGGAAAACGCACACAGCGCACGGCTGATCTGAAGTGATTTACACACATTGACACCAGAATCACACAGAAACGATTCATTATATTCCTGGGTGGTTAATTAAAACCTGTAAAACCTGAACCCATGTCGTGGGCTGTATATCAGATTTGCTATCGCACAACACCGCACTGAAATGAAGCAGTAAATTGTACTATAATTGGTTCAGCAGAAAGAGTCTGTTATAAAAAAAAAAAAGGAGAATATAAATAATAATTTTAATGTTAAACCCTATAAAGCCTACTTGATACACACATTTCTAAGGCTTCTAAATGATCAACATGATCAAAACTGCTCAAAAACCTGTTGTACACAATCTAATGCATGCCTTCTGTTATCTGATTGATAGTTTATCATTTTTTAGCAAGTAAAAGGCCTATTAGCATAATTTGCTAAAACTTGTGGTTCACGTGTCTTTTTGCTGTGAAATCTTTACCGATTTTTATGAAGTAAACATAATAAATGTCAAATTGTTAGTAATATTTCAAGATGAAGCAACTTAGGTTTACTTGATTATCCATACACAATTTTAAAATAATAAAAATGGTGAAATATGAGTATCAAATATAAGATTTTTGAGGAATGTTTATTTGTTCATCTCATCATTGCATTATTATAAATGTTTTGAAACTACAGAGATTTGATCATAAAACTAAGCATTTAAATATCATCCTACTAAGACATATAGAATTGTTATTGGGAGATATAGAGTGACAACTGATATTTATATGCATTTTATGTAAGTAATCTGTATACTGTTTTAAAGATCTCATTGATTTACATGACAAGCTATAAGAATTTCAGCCACACAGATATCAGAGACAGCACCAAATTGCATATTTTTGAATAAAATTGAGCTGTTTTTTCCTCCTCGAGAGTGAGCTGGCTACGTATTCTCACTATACCATACTTTATAAATCATAAAAGCCTGATGTATCAAATATGATACTCAACAACTGGAAAAAAAAACACATATGCAAACCTTTTTTTATGTTGTCTAAAGGTTCAATTAACGGAAAAAAAAAAGAAAAAAAAACTATTATTTAAAAAAAACTACAGAGTTTACAGGATTAAAGGATCTTTTTTCAAAACCTACTGTGGCGGCTTTTAATTTTCATGTAATTTTTCATTTTATTTATCTCACCCTGTATCAATAGCATGCAACTGACCTGACCAGGGCTTTGACGGTGGAGCGCACGACACTGGACAGCAGGAAGAGAGGAGTGACCAGGATATGGAAGAGCGAGAGGGAGGCGAAGGCCACGGCGGGGGACAGGTCCGCATCATCCGACAGATGCACATGAGCCACGAACGTCTGAAACAAACGGGATCTTTTCATCTGCCGTGTTTACACTTTCAGTATGAACAGATTTCAGACTGAATGCTGTATACTTACAACGAGAACCGCTGCAATGGGAATAGCAGTGTTCATAAATACTGTGAAGACAAACAAAAAACACTGTTGCTCATTCATTTGCAAAAAAAAAAGATGCAGATAGGTATAAAAATGTCAGTGAACACACTGATCTGTCCATCTTCGCCTGTTTCTATCCATGTGTTCATGTGCTGTAACTTGATTTACTAGTACCTAGTAATTTCCCAGTAGAATATAGATTGAGTCAGATACATCTATGTAGTAAAGACATATTGAGATGTATAGTACATCATTTCTCAAGCGCCCAGGTGAGCATGCCATTTCAATAAAGAACATACGAACATTGACAATGATCTATCAGTGTTAGCTGAGATACATGGCTCGCCAGACACCCGTAAGCATGATTTATTTCTCCATTATCTTGGACCCAAAGCTCAGAGGATTTTCTACACTTGATCAGCTCTGATAGCTAAATGAAATGTTAATTGTTACATGACATTAAGGGCCTGATTTACTAACAAAAAAAAACTCTTTTGGCGTTAAAAAACTACTGTCAGGATTTACTAAAAATTAGCGCTGAAAAGGCGTAAACGGTTATTTTTTGCGGCTGAGTTTATTGCATATGCATTTGTAGGAGTTTCCCTTTCAGACGCAAAATTTATGGTAGGAGAGTATTTCACTGAATCACGCAAGGTGATTTACTAAGGTTTGCGCTCGTCTTTTACTGGTATTTGCACCATTATTTACCGCCCCTGTCTTAAACCAGACGCTAATTTGAGCTGCTCCTGGTAGATTGCGTTGGTCATTATGGAAATGATCCGTAGATCATGCGCACAACCTTCTACTTTCCATATTTTGGAACTGCGCTCACACACCAATTTGCCCTGTTCAGTAAATCTGGCCCTACATGTCATTGATAAATAAACTGCACAATAATATATATATAGTATCTGTATCTGTAAAATACATATAGTATCATTTATGCTACATAAATGTTGGGAGATCAACTTTGGTGATCTCATGCTGTCAGATTGAAATGTGCATTATGTACATGTATAATTTCCGTCTTGTCACATATGTATTTGTTTAATTTTTTTAATTACATTTTAATGAGTTTTTTTGTCAATTTTTTGTTAAGAACAAAACTTTTTGAATAAGAATAAACTTTAAAGAAAACTTTTTTTTTCCATTATTTTAATGCAATCTTTTTTTATTGCACAATAAAATATAGACAGTATCTCATTATGCTACATAAATGTTGGAGATCAACTTTGGTGATCTCATGCTGTCAGATTGAAATGTGCATTATGTACATGTATAATTTCCGTCTTGTCACAAATGTATTTCTGTAAAAATTTCTTTGTTAAGAACAAAACTTTTTGAATAAAAATAAATTTTAAAGAAAACTTTTTTTTGTCATTATTTTAATGCAATTATTTTATATTTCCAGCAATTAAAAAATACATTGCTAAATCTTATATACAATAAATACATATATTGTATTATGAAAATAAAAAAGCACATTAAAAGTAAAAAAAATAAACAAAATAGATAAATAAATTAAATGATTTATATATATGATGATATATATATATATATTTTTTTATATAGCCTATATATGTATATTATTATTATTATTATTATTATTATTTATTATTATTATTATTATTTTATTTTTTTTCTCTTCTCTCTCCTCTTCTCCCTTTCCCTCCCCTTTTTACTCTTCTCACTCTATACCTTGGTCTCCTGTCCACATTCTCTACTCCTCCTTTCTCACCCTCGACAAGGTCATGACAGGACCCAACGGGTCTGTAGACCAAGACAATATATGATACCTGGCTTGAAATGTATACCCTGCTATGACTACAATTGATGGTCAAATATTATTATTATTATTTTTTTTTTTAAACCCAAGCGCAGGCAGAGACGCGACCGGGTCATGCTCCAGTGATCCGGAAGGTCCGGCCAATGTGTTTTGGTGAGCCCTTCCAAAACATCTCTTAAGACGGCTTTACCCGAGTGCAGGCAGAAACGCGACCGGGTCATGTACAAATGATCCGGAAGGTCCGGCCAATGTGCTTTGGTGAGCCCTTACAAGACCTCTTGGAGTGGAAGGTGCATGTCCACATTCCACTGGAATGGTGCATAAATAGCAGGAAATCAATTAAACCATGCAATAGCCATTTTAACTCTCTAACCTCCCCATTTTATTTTCTATTTTACCTTTTCTGTTTTTTGTTTTCTATTCAATCTATCCCCATCTACATTCCCTTTTCTCTGCATATGCCTCTTATTATTTTTATTTATTTTATTTATTTTTCCCCCTTTTTTTTTTTTTTGACTAATATATATATATATATATATGTTTATAGATGTATGTATGTGCATATATATGTGTGTATATATATAGGTGTATGTAGCAGATACCGGTTTGCCCTTTGCCTCCTGTTTTATGTTGTTTGTATATTTGTTTATTTGTCTGATCATTTGTTTTCTTTTGCATTATGCACTTCTTTCTGGTTTGTCATTAACAAGCTTCCGACACTTGTTTTTCTCCGCATTTATATTTGTCTATACTTATTTCTTGCTGTTGCTTTCTTTATGTATTTATATGTATTGTATTGTTTGCTTAATTAAAATAAATAAAAAAAAAAAGATTTACTGGCGTAATGAAAAATATTTGTCTTGTAAAATACAATAAAATAAATAGTAGGTAGGTAGGTAGGTAGGTAGGTAGATAGATAGATAGATAGATAGATAGATAGATAGATAGATAGATAGATAGATAGATAGATAGATAGATAGATAGATAGATAGATAGATAGATGGATAGATGGATAGATGGATAGATGGATAGATAGGATACATCCATCCATCCATCCATCCATCCATGCCAGCAAGAGGGGGAAAAAACTTTTTTCTGAGTGAGTCCTGAACACAGAATCATGCCCGACTTCCAGCTTCCAACCTACATGGTGAAAAGTGCAATTCCACTAATGCTCTTGCTCTTCTAAACAGCTTGAGATGGAAGTGTCACAGTTGAGTGAATCCTACATTTGGCTTCATACAAAAAGTGCACATTCAAGCTTCTGATTACTGAGGGATGCTGTATCTGCAGAAAGTGTTTGCCAGCTGGCTGCTGACATAATTGAATCAATCTTGATAATTAATTAACAAAATTGGTTGAAAGTAAATTAACAAATACCAGAATCTGATTAGGTAATTGCAATTAAGTAATTGCTGATAAGTACGTGCTACTTGCTGCAAACCCTTTACTTTGAGGAACCGATATGATTGAGAGGTTTAAGCATGTTTCCCGCTATTGTTCTCACAAATTTACACCTTCACTTTCCATTAAATTAGACTTGACTGCATTCATAACTCATGAATGTCTGTTCAGGTCTTAATTAATACCCTATGGACTATCTAAAATCCCTACAATCCCTCATAGCTGACAACTATAAATCTCAAAGGTGTTTCATGTCATACTGCACAATGACGTGTTGACACATTCCTGCACCGGCCCACATTGATTCAGGCCCACATTGATTCAGCACCACGCATGTACTATTCTTTGAGATGCTTCAGATTCAGCTACACGTATTTTTGACCCAGTTTCATCCAGATGTTACTGAAATAGTTGTGGCTTTCGGCTCTAGGACTCTGACAGCTACTGAAAGCTCTTTTTCACTTCTTATACTGTACGTCTAAATACATACCACTCAAAAGTTTGGGGTTTTCGAAAGAAGTCTCTTATGTTCACCAAGGCTGCATTTATTTAAAAACAGTAATATTGCAAAATATTATTACAATTTAAAATAACTGTTTTCTATTTGAATATATTTTTAAATATATATTTTTTACTGTAACTCCAACAATATTCATCCAGAACAATTGAAACGAGTGAGTGAGGGAACACGGGTTTGTGTGTCAACTACCTGTCAGAGAAATTAGAGAGCGAAAAAACGCAGCTGGTATCATGTATTCTGCGGAAGAGTTTCAGATATTTCAGTATCAATATGTATCGAAAAATCAAATACAAAAATATGATAGATAGATAGATAGATAGATAGATAGATAGATAGATAGATAGATGGTTAGTTTTATCCTATCTATCTATCTATCTATCTATATTATATTATATTATATTATATTATATTATATTATATTATATTGTATATACACACCACAATCATCAAAAATATAGAAAATAACACAAAGTGAAAATAAAAGTGGTATTTTGGGTCAAGGTTACAAAAGTTACATTTACTATGGTAAATACACAAGTCTAACATTAACTTTTAATAAAATATATGGACACTGATCTTGATTAAAATAAACATGCAAATCCTTTCCAGTTAATACACGATGTACCACTTATGTAATTTATTGGCATAGGACTGGTTTCACAGACAAGGCTTAGATTAAGCCAGAATTAGGCCTCAGTTCAATTAGAACATTTGAGTAGCTTTTATAAACATGCCTTAGAACAAAAAAAAAAAAAATTACTGATGTGCATTTTTAGACAAAACAACTATATTTTAAGATAGGTCAGTGCAAGTTGCTTTTAGTTTAAACAGCTCAAACATGCATTTTAGTCAGGGACTAGGCTTAAGCCTTGTCTGTGGAACCGAGGGATACATTTTGATAATTTCATGACTTACTAATTGACAATGTAACTATGACGTTGCATGCTTTTATATATAGTGAAGTGATATACCACAATAAAAAAATAAAATAAAAAAAAGCGAAGGTGAGAGACTTTTTATTTCTTAACAAGTTATGAAAATAACGTTAGAATAATGGCACTGACATATAGCCTGAACCGCACCTCATACTGAATCAGGACACAGCGGTTTTCTCAAATACATTTTACTTAAACTGCGTCTGACAGAAGACCCAACAGCGTTCATGCATGTCTTTCAAAATAAAAGTCTTGCATCAGAAGAACATGTAGAGTTAAATTTTTTGTTGTCATTGTTATTTCTTTGACTACACACTCTGCGACCCACTCAAAATGATCTTGTGGCCCACCAATTGAGAAACACTGCTTTAGAGTCTAGGAAGAGTCATTGAATTCAGTGAATGCTTCATAGGAGTACATGGTCACTTCAGGCTATTAATAACCCTGGAGCTAGTGGTTTCTATGGAATTGTTCAAAATCAATATTTCTATGGAAAAAAATGAATGGGAATTTTGCTCTATAGAGACTCTGACATTTAACCAGAGACTGTAGTAGCTATCATCATCTCTCGCCTCTGAGCAAGTTTGCTCATTGCCTCCGAACCAAACTAGTATAGCAGTGTGTATAGAAGGAATGGCCTGGAGTCATCCCTGCTGACATGGTCCATTTCTCTGCTGTGAGGGATGAGCCACCTATATGACCTTTATATGCTGGGAAGGACTGATGACACCCAGAAATGCCATTAGAACTAAATTTCATTTGTGTCTACAATGGATTGCCAAGTTCAATCCACTACTAAATCTTCAGAAAAAAGAAATAAGTTTGATCACAGTACCTACAGGGTCCATGGGATGATACTGTCAAAGTGATTGTTTCCTTCGAGTTCTGCTGCATCAAGCTATCAGCTATTTTATTTTATTTTACTACTATGTGCTGCTGTGGGTCTACAGTTTAATAACACTGATGGGACTTCCTTCCTCAACTGTTTGCTGTCTGCCAGCCATTTTCTGCTGAAAATGGGAAAATTGGGTTTTTGGTGTCCTCTATTGTCCTCCAGGTTAGTATGTTATGCTATATTCTTGTTGAGTTCATTTGTGATTCTTTAACTTAGCTGTTGTTCATTGAAGAATATATGTTGAATTGAAATCTGTAGATCTTTAAAAAGAGCCATAGAAATTGAGTGATCCTCTGCAAAAATACCAGTAGGGAAGAATATTGATTCATATTGAATGTTACATGAACCTGGTGTCTCTTGGCACCACTGCATGCAGAATGTTCTCCTGCTGAGTAACACAGTCCTTCTCCTATTGCCAGTGTCGCAAAAAAAGCAGCAGAAAAAAAGATCAGAGAACAGGTCTTATGGTTGAAAGACTGCGTAACCTTGACATAAATCAAAACAACTTTAGAGAGCAGCACTGTTAGAGTCATATTCCACTTAAGAACTTAGCATTCTTTTCTTTCAAAAGTTAGTTGATGTTTTGCTTGCAATTTCAAGCTTAAAAAAAAAAAACACTCACGCATAGACATTGATGTGTTTTCTTTTTTCCCTTCTCTTAAACAGTTTTTGATAAGAATCGTATAATAAAATGATTCTTTTTATGCATAATGCGTTTTGACTTCCCAGCAAACTATTGTCATGGGTTGAGTTATGTTAACGCACACGAACACGAAAATGAAGGTAGTAGGCAGTCTTTTAATTAATCCACAGGTAAATCCATACAAGGAAAACAGCAAACTAACACAATCATACAACAGACGAGACTCGACAGGGAAGAACAGAAACAAGGGAAATTAAATACACCGGCAAACAAGGATAATTAGACACGCTTGAGTGTCGAAATCAAATCTGTAACTATGACAACAAGGCAGGGGAAATGGTAAGAACAAAAACAAAGTCCAAACTGATGTGACTGTGACATTATAGGCTTGTTCGACTTGTTCGACCAATCGGTTTATGACATCAAAGTACCGCGTAAGGCATAAAAAGCATAAGGAGCCATCTACTTTCTATTCGTCTCGCGGTACTTTGATGTCATTCACGATCAGTCTGTGCAGCGCCAGTTCAAGTCGAACAAGCCTTATGCCTCCTCCTGGAAAGGTGTGGTCTCGCGACAGCAGATAAATGGAGGAGGACAGATGGACAACGAGAGTCCGGGAGAGGGATCAAAGGGAAAGCTGAGGGTGGTACTAGTGGTGTGATCCAATGAATAGTCTTGAACAGGGACAGGCAGGTGATGACCCAGGCCACAGTCAGAACTGAGATCCATGGCCAGACGGAGGACGGAGCTAGCCAAAGCTGTAGGGGGTGGAGGGCCGGAGAACAGTAGACGGCCTGCAGGTCCATGTCGAAGGTGGTGCGATGTCTAACCCAGGTGGAGCTGGTGGTCCCAGGGAGCCCGGCGAGGTCAAATGCCCAATGGTCCTTGCTGGAGTCAAGGGAGGAAGGAGTGGCCAAGGAGCCAAGGCGATGGGTCAAGGTGAACTGGAGCATTCTGAGGCTGAAGGTGGAGCGACGGACTCCCCTTGCCCAGGAGGAGGTGGCTCACAGCAAGCACAAGGTATTGCCACAGCACTGAGATCCTGGGGTGGTACTGAGGGACTGATGGGAGACAGTGATGACTGGATGGCAGGAGTGGCTGATGACTGGAGAGGAGACTGAAGAGAAGCACTGGGATTGACAATAGACATTAATTCCAAGGTTGTAGTTTGGAGAGGAGGTGGGAGAGGGAGGTTAGGCAGGACCAGCGGGTCTCATGATGATGATTAGAATTCGGGCAGGATTAGAGGAGACAGGGGATCCAACTCTCCAAACACAAAACAACAGTACATTAAAGCTAATAGACTCTCACTCTCAGTGGCGGAAGGATGGACGGGGCTCACTTCCATACCCTCGTACTCCACAAGGGCTTCCACGGTGATGGATGGTTCAGCTGGCTCGCACACCTGGTCAGATGCGGCTAGCTCAGGCTCCAGGGTAATCCAGCTCAATAGCTCTTCTTGGCACGGGCTCAAATATCACGGCGGAGGCGGGCTCTTGGTCTGCGTTGGGCTCGTAAGTTCGCTCCTCCTAGCAGGGTGGTCTCTGGCTGGGCACTGGGTTGTGAGTGGGGCTGGTGTCATCATAAGCTGGTCCGTTGGTCAGCGATGATCCACAGGATACCAGCACCCACTCCACTTAATCGATAAAGTTCCCCCAAGGGCCCTCCCTGGACAAATGCTCTTTTGGTGTGGTGTTTAGGCCGGCATGTAGAAATGTGCAGAGGCAGTCATCCGGGAAGTTTGATAGATGTGATAAAAAGAGGAAATCCTCCAAGTGTTCCATGAGGGAACGATCCCTTGTTCAAGGCATATTAACAAAAAGGAGAGATTGTCCTTGGTGAAAAAAAAAATAAGAAAAAAAAAATCAAAAAGACAAAAAAATAACGAAAACATCTAAAAATCTTTAACGCACAGTGTGGATCACTTCTTGGGTCTTCTGTCTCGAGTTATGTTAACGCACATGAACATGAAGATTAAAGTAGTAAAGTAGCAGTTTTTTAATAAATCCACAGGTAAATCCATACAAGGAGAACAGCAAACCAACACAACCATACAATAGACGAGACCAGAAAGTGATTAACAGAAAAAAGGGAACTTAAAAACACAGGCAAACAAGGATGATTAGACACACAACAGAACTGAGTGACAAAATCAAATCTGTAACTATGACAACAAGGCAGGGGAAACGATGAGAACGAAAACAAAGTCCAAACTGAGGTGACTTTAACAGCTATGAGGCGGAAATATGAAAATGTTGATCTCAGAGGAGCCCTCACAACTTGTTGAAAATCATTTGGAATATTTATCCATCTATGATTTATCGAAAGGGCTTTTTAGCATTAAAATAGTAATAAAATAAATAATGAATAAATAATCAATCTGTCAAATAATGAAAAAATATAAACAATTATTTAATATTTATTATATACTTAAATATCATAACATCACATATTTTATATACACAAAATTATTAAAAATATAGTATTATTATTAAAATATGTATTGATATTTATAGAATTATAATATCTATATTATTTTAAAATTTATTAAAATGTACATTTATACAGTATAAAACATTTTTGATAAATACATACATATACGTATATTGTCTGCCTGTTTCTGATTAATGTGAAGTATCTGCCAGTCCAATGTCGGCCAAGACGGTCATTCAGTGAAAATTTGCCCGTTCCGTGTCTGTCCCTATCCCGTGAGTGATATCCCTGAGTAATGTGTCTGTCCTGTGTCATCCTAAAGAACTGATTTTAAAGTTCCTGTCTGCACTGCCCAATCCTGCCCTGCCTGTCTCTTCTCAGCCCTTCAGCTCTTCCCATGCTGGCTCCGCCTCTACGCCTGGTGCTTCGAGTTCATCAGTTCAGCCCCAGTGTTGACTGCATCGATCTTCCAGATCTTCCTTGCGCCTCACTCCATCTCAGCTAGTTGTCCAGTCGGCTCCGCCTTGGCACCTCACCCCTTAGGCTCCACCTGGGACCGTCGTCCCTACAGCTTGGCCAGGCTCCCGCCGGTTCCACCTTGGTCAGTCGTTGATTTGCCTGCACCACAGACTTCTGGGCTTTCAGATACGCTTCGTCCCTCCACCCCTTCGGCTCTGTCTGGCTTCTCCTTCCCTCTAGCTCCACCTTGGTCCTTGGTCGCACCACCTTCGCCTCAGGCCTCTACAGTCCCGGCTCCACCTCAGTTGCTCGTCTCTGCAGCTCCTCTGCATCTGACCATCATCTCCCTGAAAAAGTTGACCAAGTCTTCTACATGGCTCCTCCTGTCCTCGACTCCGCCTTGGGCCGTCGTCCTGTGACTGCTGCTGGGGGTTCCACCCTGGCTCCTTCTGCCTCAGCCTCCACCCTGGTTCCTCCCACCTTCTTCTCCGCCCTGGCCTTGCTTGACCCATGTCCCTGCTCTGCGTCCCCCACATAGGCCTCCTTCCTTCCTCCTCAGTTGGACTATTGTTTACTATTGTTTAAAAAGGACTGTTTACTGCTGCACCTAGATCCTTTCCTATATATATATATATACAGTGGTTAAATTGGGCCGGGGCTATCCGGGGCTCAGCCCCGGCACATAAGCCTGCTCGTTTGCAGTCAGTTGCCTACTGGAAATTATGTCACATAAAATTTGATGAAAGTGATGCTTTTGAAAACATATTTCTGATTATAAATGAAAGATTTTGAAATGGCATGTCTATTTTGTCTCGAGGGAGCTGAGATGAGAACGTATTCTTGTTCAGCTGCTTAATCTCGTTGTCAGTCGACCATGATCGCGCACCGCTCGCGCATGCCATGCGCATCTAGGTAGGCTACTACTCAGAACTCCGACACGGATAAATGTACGCAGCAATAATGAATGTTCCTGGGAGATCCGTAGTTGCGCGGGATGTGGAAGCGCGCAGAAGATCCAGAACCTTCTACTGCCTTGGAAAAACAAACAAAAAACAAAACTCACGAGCTGCTGGCCGCCGCCGCTGCAGCAGCAGATCAATTTTGTCAAGTTCAGCACAACGTTGGTTGTACAAAAAGTGTCCTGGCCTTGAATGACAAGGTAAGGAAAATATGTTTGGCACATTGTATGGGTCACTATATCATAACAAGGTAATACACTGTGTAATCAAGCGTTTTATATTTAATATGAGGGAAATAGGATACACATGCCGTGGACGTGACACAAAAAATCTTTAACTTTTAGGTGGCAAAATATTTTTTTGTAATTCTATGAATTACACTGCAAACCAAAGTAATACTACCCACCGGATGAAGAAGGGTTGGCTCTCCACAGAACATAACATATTCATTTTATTTTATTTTTCATGTTCGCATTTATGAGGAAAAAACAATGTTACGGACAGGACCGCTCTGAAAGCGGCACTAAAAGACTGTTTAAAACTTTCACTGAGACCTCAAACAGAAAGCACAAAGCCTTTCTTTAAAATTAATTTTGTTTTGTATTAATTGTATTTTAATTTTAATCAATGTTTCATCAACCAATTGCCTGGATTTAATAATATAGTATATAGACAATAGATAATCACGACACGCCGGCGCGTGAACTGGACTCTCGTCTCATAAATGATCCGAAACTCAGCGTATAAGGGAGCCTACTTGCCTGACAGACCTGATAAATATATCTATAGAAAGCTTGGAAGGTCTTCTTTTAAACAGAACAATTCAAAACGAAAGAAAACAGACTGCTGCTTGTGTAATCCGTATGAAATGTGCATTTCTCTCTGGCGCGTTCACTACTGCGAAGATTGCGAGGATAGCATCGTCAACTTCATCTATGCAGGGCACTGACACAGAAAACACTTGTTTATTAATAAATAATTAAAATGTCTCCTTGCTAAATTTTACATATTCGTAATCATTACTTTTGCCGGTTCTTTGTGACAGCTTTTAGGTGCTTTATTGGCAGTGCCACCCATGTTACATGAACGCGTCACCACCGCATCAGCACAGAAAACAGGACATTTTTTTCAATCCCTGTTTTGGCAGGGGGAAAAACTGATCAGAAAATGTAACGAAACGTTGTAGAAATGTAGTGGAGTAGAAAGTATAATAATTGCTGCAAAATGTAACGAAGTAAAAGTCAAAAGTATGCACTATTGATTCTACTTAAGTAAAGTAGGCCTACAGAAACGAAGTATTTGTACTTCGTTACATTCCACCACTGCTGATTAACAGTAATGTAAATGCTAAATGTCTTAATACCTGTTGATACTACAACAATGCAAATATGCTCTTAACCTTGCAGTTTTTCACATATCATGTAAGACTCAATTTCTCCATTTCTTAGCACAAAACTCTCCAGAAAATGCCATTTAATAGTTTATTTTTCAAAAAAAATTCCCGGGGGGGGGCTATTTATTTGATTAAGAGATATATACTTTATGATGTTTACAATTTACACTAAACATGGTAATTGTCTAAAATGAGATTTCTACATTTTGTCCAACACCATTTGCAATGATGCCAGTAGGCAGTGACCATGTTGTGTGAATCTGGCAAGCTGGGAGAATCAAGTTTTATATCTCTGACAAAAATGGTTGCTGATAAAGAGTGCAAGCTGCTATTATACACAGTCTTAACCATTATTTAGGGAAAAATAGGTGTTATTGTTGCTTTAATAATAAGAACCCTGAATGACATCTCTAACCCCACGTAACAAACATGTTTGCTCTCCGTCACTATTCTTCTGTGAGGTAACTGTGAAAGCTAAAGTGTCTTACTGGATATGGAGGTGTACAGGGCAAAGGTCTGCAGGCTAGTGAGCTCCTTGCCACGGGTCTCCTCCACACTTGAGCAGAAGATGTGTTCCCAGGCATACAGCTTCAAGAGTTTGATACCCCGTAGCAATTCATTGGTCTTCTTCAGCCGCTCGCTGGAATACTCCTGAGGTCGTCACATAAATTATACATTAGATACAATACATTAGAATCTCTATATTTGACAGGCTTACCATTTGGACAAGCTCTGGCTTTACTGCACAAATATCATTTGTATTTGAACAAAATCTGTATTTGCACAGTCACTTGACTGCATGTTATCAATAAAATAAACAAAGTAGCTCACCAATGTGCTTTTCTGTGCATCTGATAACTTGGTGGCCACAAAGTACTGCACCGGAGCCAGGAGGGTGATGACCGTGGCCCCTATCAAGGCACTTATTCCCAGGAGGTAGTAAAGGAGGATGACTCCCACTATGATCTGAAACCAAGAGGAAAATGTACTTCTGATATCAATTTTACATTCAGTGGCACTTTTGTCACAGCAAGTGATAAAGATGTGCCAGGTGTTTTTATCATCACAAGAGTCATTGGTTTTCATAGTTTTTGATGCCAAGAACCCACAAGTATGATGATCCCCCTTTCTAAAATATAAAATAAGCTATATATCGTCATGCATAAAGACGTTTAACTACCTGGAAAATGTTTACTTTTTATGTTGACACTGAAATATCATTAATAAGTATCAAGGCAGTCATATAATCATATAATCATATAATTTAATCATATAATCATATAATTTAATCATATAATCATATAATTTAAAACTTAACATTATCAAATTCTGTAAATGTGCTTAATTATTGAGTTAAACATAATAAACATATTTAACATTTTTTATTATATAATTATAAACATTTAATTAAAGTAACATTTTAACTTTTAACATAAAAAAAATAATAATAATTGGACTCAAATTTTTTCCAGACACCCTTGTGGACCCCAGTTGGAAAACATATACTTTTGTGTTGTGAAAAAGAAGAAAAAGGAGAAAAGATATGATGAATATTACATAATTAATAGTCTCACTATGGAGAAGCTGAGCACGTGGTCTGAACTACATATATGCAGCAATCAAAAAAAAAGAAGAAAAGTTGACTAAAAATAAAGAAAGAGCCTTAGGGGACTAATCAAGGTTTGCACAAAGGCAGCCAGGAGTAACCCCAAGAGCGGTGTACGTGCCATGCTCAACGTAAGGACTGACTTCCTAGTTTTACTTGATACTTCCTGCTTGTGAGACTTGTCAAATGTGTGTGTTATATATATATATATATATATACACACATACAAAAACTCTACTTTTCTGGAAATGGAAAAAACACTGTATTTTTAAACAATTAAACACTGAGAACTCTGGACATACGTGTTTTGTCTGTCATTAGATAGGATGCAGTAAATGCATCGCATTATGTTTTCAGCAACTTACAGGTTATAAAGTTTATTATAGTTTGAATTATCATTCACGATAGAAGTGTGTGGAGTTATGAGGTTTGACTGACAGTTTGAGGAGCCACTGGAGTTACAAGGTTTAGTCAAAAGCTATTTTTAATACTTTTCATTGGTTAAATATTTGCAAAACCCACAGACAGACGTAAAGGGTGACCAATTATAATAATTGAAGAGAACATTTTTTTAAATGACAAAATAGAGATAGCAATAGCGCCCGACAGTGACGATATACACACACACACAATCTGTTTTACAACAAACGTTCTCTAGGACTCTCATTATTTCATGAGTAATCTGATGACTTAATTGTTGGTGTTGTTGAATTTTTTGCTCTGCCACAAAATGAGTGTATTTTTATTACTAATATACACTAATACACTAATATCTTCATTCAAGAGCCAAAAAAAAAAAAACACCTTTCAACAAGTGGCACTATACATTTTACAAGATGAGGATTTTAAGGACAAAAATACTGTCATACACAGTGTGAAATATCAGGATCTATTTTTAGTCTGTCTAACCTCAGGAGAAACAGTCGATAGCAGAAGCAGTGAGAGGAATACTGAGTGGGTTTGCAACATTTTTATATTTTGTTTTCTTCAGCTCAGAATCTATGTGTATCCAGCTCATGTCATGCCATTCAAAGGTAGGTAAGAGTGAGCTTGTTTATGGGGGAACAAACGTGAAAACGATTGA
The DNA here is from genome assembly GCF_963993115.1 of Abramis brama. NCBI lineage: Eukaryota > Metazoa > Chordata > Actinopteri > Cypriniformes > Leuciscidae > Abramis > Abramis brama. The sequence goes on from NC_139982.1 coordinate 14,598,435, forward strand.
AAATTACTGGAAATCTGTTTTACATAATAATTATTTTAGGAAGGTGACGATATGTAAGATTACATTCATAAAGAGTAGAGGAAGTTCTTTTTATATGCATTGAATAATAAAAATAATTGTAATTCAATAATATGCATTGAGTTCTGTTTGCATTCCCTGTGCATTCTGATACAGATAGAGAAAACAGAACCTGATTTCTTTTTTTCTTTTCTTTTTTTTATGTGTGTGTGAATGAAAGAAAGAGCATTCTTGCTTAAATTTGCATTAATAATGTAATCTACACAAATTGCCAAATCCAATAATTAAACAAAGGAGAGAGAAAAAAAATCCTCCTCTAAACTTGAATGAAGTGAAAAACCGAATGTGTTAAAGTGTTATGATCTACAAAACATTTAAATGGTAATCACAATTAAATGTATTAATTGACGGACCGAAATCAGGCGTTATATAAATGTATTTGTATAAATGACAGGGCAATTAAAAAATAAAGCAAAGACAAAAAACACAAAAAAGAGCAAAGCATAGCACAACAAATCAAAACAGTAACACAAAAAGAAAAATACAAAAGCAAAAAAAAAAAAAAAAAACTGCAAAGCAAAACAAATCAATTTTGCTACAGTGTTTGGTTGCCATTAGATATTGAGAATCTCTGATCTAAATAAAAGAAAAGGGCACTAACTATACATCATCCTTAGATACAGGGAAACAGATTAAGAAGTCTCTAAAATAGTTTAGTTAAAATCAGATTATACTTCAGAATGAATTGACTCTTGCTGGGATTGGACATGTTGCACACAAAATATCTTCCTATGTGGGTCAAATGCAGTTAACATCACAGATAACAAATCATGTGATGGAATACCACATTCAGCCAAGACAGCTGAAGGTTTCAAACCCATAATTACACGAGGAGGTGTGCAGTGGGGAGACGGTATGGATGCAATCCCATCATGCATTCTGAACAGATACAGTCCCATAATTAAAATACTAGAACCTCAGGCTTACCTGAACTGGCATTGCGAACAGGTTGGGACACAGGAAGAAGAACCACATCAGTTGGTTAGTGTCTATGGCGACGAGGTTGCAAATCTGGCCCACCGTCATTCCCCCCATGGACATGTTGGAGGTGCAGAGACGCATTATTTTATTGAAAATCTTTGTCTGGAAGTATAAATGAAAATCATTATTATGACTTGAACAGTCAAAAGTTCTGAATTCATTGATAGATCGATAGACCATTGTGCTGACCTGAATGGCTCCTCTCAAATTGATTCCAGTCTCGATGGCAACGAAGTAGGAGGCCTGGAGGAACGTTCTCTGGAGGAGCAGGGCGAAGAACAGGAGCACGGCGAGGACGTAAGCATTGGCGAGGAACTCCTGGGAGGAGATGAAATACATTCCAAGATGCTTCACCTGCAACACACCAAACCAATTAGTAAGTATGTGAGTAAGTACAGATAATATAATTATAACTCTATTATATAAATATATAATGTAATTAAAGATTAGAGCAGCCAGCAACACATAAGTCAATTAAACCAATGGAAAAGAAACACTGCTGACAGAACAATAAGTCTTCAGACAACTTTTCAACCGTAACAATTTCGTTTTCTCTATTAGAAGACATCTATGAATATGACATATTTATAATTGAATCAAGACGTTCAGTTATTACTTTCAGAAGTGTGTCCCCTCAAATAGGATTTAAAATTTTGTTCTTGAAACTTTTGTTGAAAATGATTCTTATCTTAATATCTACTACATTGACTGTAATAATAAATACTTTAGTTTAGGGTCAACTACTTGCTTATTAGCATGCATAATACTAGGATACTGGCTGTTTATTCATACTTATAAAGCACACATTAATGTCTTATTCAGAATGACCATATTCTACATCCCTACCCAATACCTAAACATTAGGAGTTTATTGAGGCAAAAGTCTTAGTTAATAGTGAGAATTAGACCCTAATCTAAAGGTGTAACCATATATATATATATATATATATATATATATATATATATATATATAGATAGGCAGATTTTCTCATCCATTCATAAATAAATACATAAATAGATAAATAAATACAGGGACATGATGGCCTTGGATTTTTCTACGCCATTTTTCTATGTTCATTCATCTCACATCAATGTTTTGCCATCACTAACTCTGAAGTAGATTACATCATACAAAGACGTCCAAACAGGCCGACATCCGAGAGCCAGACAGAAGGCTGTTCAACATTTTAATAATTGACAACAGAAGGCATTGCGATAAACCGCTTTGTAACACAAGATGAAAATGTTACATGAAAAGACGCAGCCATGACCTGAAGTCAGTCCCTCACTGCAACGGTTTCTATTTTTACCTTCAAAATACCTCAGAGAATAAAACAGCATGTCCTTGACTAGTAAGTAAACAACACAAATACTGAAAACCCCCCCATAAATTTCAGTGTCAGTGATGCTTTTGCTTTCGGGCCGATAAAAATTCTGTGCAAATTCTTGGTTGTTTTAATGTGGCTTAGATGGGTTTAAAAGATAGAAATGCTCTCACTGGTGGCTGAATGGTGTGGTTCTCTTTACTGAGATGGTGCACGATGCCTGAGATGCAGAGCGGGCCGGCAAAGCCAAGAAGATCCGCCAAGAAACGGTAGGTGATGCTGAGGAGCAGAGGTCTCCCGAAAGCCTGTCGCAGAGCCGTCCAGATCCACTTGGACCCCTGCGGCTGAGAGCCGTGGGGCCTCTATAGGTAACAGAATAATAAAGACATCAGCATTATTTTAGCATTATTACATTTTTATTCATGTTTTATATTAGTTTTTATATTTACAGTTGAGTTTACTTTTTAATTTTAGGGTTTTTTTTCCATTCAATTTTGTTATGTCCTTTTGTAATTTTTATTAGTTTTTTATTTTTTTTATTTTATCTTGCCATTTAGGTTTGATTTATTTTTAATTTATAGTTAAGGTATAGTTAAGTTAACTATAAGTTTAGTGCTTCAGTTAATCAAAACAAAAAAAAATTTTTCATAAAATGTTTATATTTTATTTTAATTCAGCCTTATCTCAATTAACAAAAATGTTTTTAACAGTTTTACTTTTAGTTAATGATAATAACCCGGAGACATATGGATAGAATCAAGATTTTCTTGAATGCATCTAAATTATTCACTGCACTACACAGGTGGAAGACATAATATCTCTGTCTGAACACCTAGTGAATGTGACGCAGGCGAATTCAGAAACGAGGGAGTGATGGATCCAAATGCGTAGGTTTATTACTGTAGCAAGAGAATACAAATAACTCAAATGCAGGTAAACAGAACTGAATGCAACACCACAACAGCTATAGAAAGAGAATACCTGACAAACAACATGGGAAATACTAGGGCTATATACAGACAAGCAAACAAAGGTAACAACACACCTGTGGATACAATCAATGAAACAAAAGTACTATAAAACTAAATCACAGGAAAGAGTAAACTAGAAATAAAACATAAAAGTCCAGAAAAACAGGGAACCTTCTAAGACAGGACTAATCAATGTTCTACATAGACAGCAACTCTAGCCATTGTTCTTGTCGATCTGGATGCCAAGATGTGAGTTAGCATGTTGCTAAGCTAACTATGGGCTTCTTGAAGCATAAAACATGACCAATTTTTTATTAAATTAAACAATGATATAATTTTTTTTTGTATTGAATGAGATACAAGTATATTTATAGACATATCTCTCGACTATAATTACTTTAAAATAATAGTTAAGTGCAAACTGAATGCAATGTTTTCAAACACTTAACTGCATGCTAATTGCATTTAAATGAAAATATATTATAGTTGAAATTTATATTAAATGCAATTAGCTGTTAAGCTTGCTTTTTTTATTGACCCGGTGCATCTTTATTTGTAATTTCTTAATCACTTCTATTGTCTTATATTTTTTATTCAAGTGTACTGCTGAATTTACAGATATAAACTCAAATATATTTTAGTTATACTTTATATGTGCTTTGTTATGTTAGTCAACACACCAAAATAAGTGTAGGCAAAATAAGTGTTGCCTTTAAGGCAAAACAAAATTATACTTAAATGTGTAAAGAAACAGTCATGAAAGTCTACTCTCTAAATACATTTAAGTTTTATTTCATTAATATAATATTACTGTCAAGTACAGTTTTTTAAATATACTTTTAAGATCTGATAAACACTACAAACGTTCATTGACATTCAATTCAAGCGCACTTCTTTTTTACAAAGGCGAGTTTGTCACAATACACAAGGGCCTCACATGCTTTATCAGCAAATTATATGTGTGGCAAGGTGGGTGACGTAGTTCAGTTTCATTGGCTCATTGGTACATGATTGTCACCCACCATAGCCTATTGGAGGTGGCACTGATGGTATTTTAAGGCTGGAGTTAGATCGCCTGGTGTGCGTCACGACTGGGACCGCCCATACTGAGCGCGCTGGTGTAGACGGTACGTGGTTTCTCTTGGTTTGTAGCTGTTTGGCTAATAGACGTGAGCATGTGGATTTTAAATGTAGACTTTCTCTTTTCTCAGTGCGTTTTATGCCTGGTTGGGTCATAGGCTGTCCACTGCATGTTAGGTATGTGCGCGATTCTTTTTACCTACTGTTATTTTGGCGTCGGGTGATTAATTATCTGTTTAACTCTTAGCCGTGAAATCAGTGAAAAGTCTTCCTGCATGTTAATTCATTATGAGCTGTGAGTGACCTTACACCCCGCGTGGCACGAGGAATTGCGTGGGGTAAGTGTGATTTAATCTGCTTCCTCTTTTTCACAAGACCAGTATCTAATTAAGCATTCTTCCTTCTTAGTGCGCTGAGCTGTCTCTTCCATCGCGTTTCTTGAAGGCGGAAGTTTATATCCGTTGTTAAAGGAGGATGCGCTGCTGTTTTTCCTTTCCTGCTGTTTTTGGGGCTGGTTTACATCTAGGGCATTATTAATGTCATCGTTCGTGCCCTGTTAAGTGTTTACGCTCAGGGAACTCTGATTCTGGGACCTGCTTCAGTGATCATTCGAACTGTTGCATTCATTTCATTTTTGTGTTTATGTCGTTGTTTACTAGTATTTTGTTTTGTATATTTGCAATAGTTTAAGCTTGTTATTGTAATAGTGTTTCTTTATAAATGTTTGTGTTTACTTTGATGGAAATATTTCCACTGTATTATTGAACTTAATTTGTTTTGTTTGCTTTGGTGTATTCTAGGCACTGCTGGCTCGAGGCTGGGAGGCTAGCTAGCTAGTTTGGAGTACTACAGGTGGTGGTGCAGTTGTGTGGAGTGCAGTGCTGCTTGGATTCACCTCTCACTGTGTGTGCGTGTGTGTGTGTGCGTGTTACACAAATCCACAGATAGGGTCTTCACTCCATCTAGCCTGCCCCAGCCACTGGAAAGCCTGTGTCTTTTATGTCTTTTGTTTATTTTTTTGTTGTGACTATTTTCCAATTGACATCTTTATTTTTGTCCAGTACACAGAGTATCTGATTGCGACAGTGCTTGATGGTGACCAGACATTGATTATCATGGAACATTTTAACTATTTATGATGATTTGAATAAAGTCTTTTTGTACATTGTTCACACGCCTCTCTCGGATTATTTCAGCCTACGAACCTGTGTCCCTTATTTTGGTCATTTCCCCGTTTCTTTACGGGGTGGCGTAGTCGGATTGTATTTGTTCAAACGTACTTATAACGTTGATTTTCCCCTCCCCCCTTCCTTCAGCATTGCCACATTTGGCGTATAGTCGGCAGGGTTGGCTTTCTTTTTCGGGAGAGACGTGGGTACATGTATATGGTTTGCTCTGTGTACTGTTTGTTGCTTGTTTTTTTCCCTTAGGACTGAGTTTGTGGTGAAAACATTAAGACGAAGGAAAAACAGCAGCGTATATCCAGTGAGCACTTTTCTCTTATGGTAAGTGAGATTTGTAGTTAAATATGGAGGAAGAGTTGCGAGAATTAAGAGAAATCGTAACTCAGTTGAGAGCAGACAATGACAGATTGCGGCAGGAGCAATCATTTGCTCATCCGGGTCCTAGTGGGCCGTCGGCTATGGCGTCTGGCCCCCCTCTTTCCACTCCACAGTCAAGTAATGAGGGCGCTGCCCCACCAGAGAGGTACGTTTTTGTACCACGAGATCGAAGGTGCCCAAAATTTAGTGGCAGGTCTAGTCTTGATATTGAGGAGTGGATTGAGGAGGCTCAGGCCTGTATGCAGGCCCGTTATATGTCTGCATCTGATAAAGCATTCTTCCTCTTTGACCATTTGGAGGGAGAAGCAAGGGAGGAGATTCGCTACCGCTCCGACGACGAACGTAATGATCCGGTAAAAATTATTTCGGTGCTTAGGGAGTTGTATGGTTGCTCACGGTCATATGTATCTTTGCAGGAGGCTTTCTTCTCTAGGAGGCAGCAGGAGGGGGAGTCTTTGTTGGAGTTTTCCCTCGCTCTGATCGGCCTCCTGGAGCGAGTGAAGCAAAAGTCGCCTTATGCCATGCCAAATTTTCAAGTTTTGTTGCGTGATCAGTTTATTGAGCACGTGAATGATAATTCCCTTCGGCGAGAACTTAAACAGTTGGTACGAGGTCAACCTACTCTGACTCTTTTAGACGTACGTTGTGAGGCACTTCGGTGGGAACGGGAGGGCATGCTAGGGGTTTCAAGGGGTCGTAGTCACTCGCTCCCTTCTGCATATGGTATCCAGTATGGGGTGCGGAGTGAGCCTCGTGAGAACACCGTGAGGTCTTCTCAGGAGTCCGAATTGGGCGAAGTTAAAGAAATGTTGAGGTTACAGCAAGAACAAATTAGTAAACTGACTCAAAGTATCGCCCGGTTACAGGCCCCTCAACCCCGTAGTCAATCCCCTCGTCGTAATCAGATTGTGTGCCGTAGATGTCAGAAACCGGGCCACTTTGCTAGGGAGTGTGATGGAGAACGCGTACTTACCCGTTTTCCTCCAAGTGCTTCATCACTAATGGTTAGTGGACAGCCTGACTCAACTAGGTCGTCGGAAAACTAATTCCCACCGCGTTGCAGAGCCAAGGCGTGGTTGGGGAAGAAAATGGCTCAAGTACTATTTTATCCCATTTGATGTCGTCATGCCCACATCTTCTTGTTCATATGGGTAGTGTTCCAGTGCCCTGTTTAGTGGACACAGGATCAATGGTATCTACCATTACCGAAAGCTGTTTCCAAACTCATTTCCAAACATGGGGCGTAGACCGTTTAAAGTCGTGCCATTGGCTCCAACTTCGTGCAGCCAACGGCTTGTCAATTCCCTACATTGGCTACATGGAATTGGATATTGAGATGTGTAACCGTTTGATTTCTAAGTGCGGGGTCTTGGTGGTCAGGGATCCTCCTGGGGGCATCTGTACTCAAGTTCCTGGAGTACTGGGAATGAATGTCCTTAGTCGATGCTACCAGGAGCTCTTTGGACAGTATGGCCCCGGCTTATTTGATTTTCCCTCTTCCGTGGAGGCCCCAAAATTTGTTTTACAGGCGTTACAACATTGCCATCTAGTGGGAGACCAGTCTTCTGTGGTGTGTATTGGTAGGGCTAAATTGCGGGGTCGTAAGTCGTGTCGCATTCCAGGTGGCATGCTGAAGCTAGTGCCTGCCACTTGTTCTGAACAATATGCGGATGGAACAGTGTTGTTTGAGCCTCCAGTGTCTGGATTGCCGGCTGGCCTCCTAGCCTCGCCTGCGCTGGTTAGAGTGGTTCGGGGTACAGTTTATTTGCCCATGGTTAATGTGGGGACCGCAGATGTAATGTTGTATGCAGGTGCGACATTGGGAACACTTAATAGTGTTCAAGTGGTAAGTCTGCCAGCTGGGATAACTGAGGTAGAGCCGATGAGGGTCTTAGTGCGTTCTCAGGTTGCGGAGACAGTTGCACCAGTTCAAGAACCCATTGATGCAGTTGATCTTTCAGTCCTGTCTCAGGGAGAGCAGGGTGAGGTCAGGGCATTGCTGAAGCGATATCAATCTGTGTTCTCAGCTCATGACGGTGATCTGGGTTGCACCAACTTGATTTCGCATGAGATACCACTGTTGGATGCTGTGCCCGTTCGTCAGAGGTATAGGCGGATTCCGCCATCAGAGTATGAGGTCGTGAAATCTCATATTAATCAGCTATTAGAAACCAACGTGATCCGAGAAAGCTGTAGCCCGTATGCGTCACCCATTGTGCTGGTTAGGAAAAAGGACGGTAGTCTACGCATGTGCGTTGACTACCACCAGCTAAATGCGAAAACAAGAAAGGATGCTTTTCCCCTCCCGCGCATTGAGGAGTCGCTAGATTTCTTGACGGGGGCTGGATGGTTTTCCACCATGGATTTGGCTAGTGGTTATAACCAGGTCCCCGTCAATGAAAAAGACAGATCGAAGACCGCATTTTGTACACCATTTGGCCTATTTGAATTTAACCGTATGCCCTTTGGGCTCTGTAATGCTCCAAGCACCTTCCAGCGTCTGATGGAACGGATGTTTGGAGACCAACAGGGCAGCTCGTTACTGTTGTACCTAGACGATATTGTAGTATTCTCCTCTTCTGTTTCGCAACATCTGGAGCGTTTAGAGGTTGTGTTGGGTCGCTTGGAGCGTGAGGGTTTAAAGGCCAAATTGACAAAATGCGCGTTCTTCCAGAAAGAGGTTAAGTATCTTGGTCACGTGATTTCGGCTCAGGGTGTATCTACAGATTCCAGCAAGATAGAGGCCGTATCACAGTGGCGGTGTCCTACCGGGGCCTCGGAACTGCGCTCATTCTTGGGGTTCGCCAGTTATTACCGCCGTTTCGTCCAGGGATTCGCGAAACTGGCAGCCCCCCTGCACCGTGTGGTGGCTGAGTGTACTGCTGGCAGGCCCCGGGTACGGGCTGGTAAGAGCTTTGCTGATGTCTGGTCGGAACAGTGCCAACAGAGCTTCGACGAATTAAAGGTGAGGCTTACAACAGCACCGGTGTTGGCATACGCAGATTTCTCCCTACCTTTTATCCTGGAGGTGGACGCTAGTTATGGTGGTTTGGGAGCAGTCCTCTCTCAGGAGCAGAATGGGAGAGTAAGACCTATTGCGTATGCCAGCCGCAGTCTTAGGCCCACTGAGCGCAACATGGTTAACTATAGCTCCATGAAATTGGAGTTTTTGGCGCTCAAGTGGGCCATGACCGAAAAGTTTCGCGAATATCTGTTAGGGCACAAGTGTACCGTTTACACTGATAATAATCCTCTTAGCCATCTGTCGACCGCTAAGCTTGCTGCTACTGAGCAACGCTGGGCTGCCCAGCTGGCAGCGTTCGATTTTACTATCAAGTATCGGTCGGGTAGGAGTAACAAAAATGCGGATGCCCTTTCAAGACAGGACCCCTCTGGGCAGTGTGAGGTGAATGCACTCTTGTTGGGAACTGAAGTGCCAGCCACTGTTAAGCAGGTGTTTGTGGCAGAATCGCGTCCACAAGCAACTCAAGCTGTAGTCTCTGTGTTGCCTGGTTTTGAGGGCGATATGGGCGCTTGTCAGCAAGCCGACCCCGTAATTGGTCAGATTCTGAAGCTTTGGAGACGAGGCGTTCCCCCTTCCCCAGCAGAGCGGAGACAGCTGTCTAAAGCTGCCCTCGTGTTACTCCGCCAATGGGATCGGCTGGTGGATAGAGAGGGTGTTTTGCATCGCCGTGTCTTTCGCCCAGATGGAGGTGAGGAGGGTTTTCAGTTGGTTCTTCCAATTACTCTGCGACGTGAGGTCTTGGCCCAGGTTCATCAAGGGCATGGGCACCAGGGCATTGACCGCACCACTGAGCTGGTTCGACAGCGCTGTTATTGGCCAGGCCTTGCAGCTGATGTAGCTCAGTGGTGCCGTGAATGTGAGAGATGCCAGGCTGCCAAGGACACCCAGCCTGTAGTTCAGAGTTTTATGGGTCACCTCTTGGCAGAAAGGCCAAATCAGATCTTGGCCATCGATTTCACCTTGCTTGAGCCCTCACGTTCAGGGATTGAGAACGTATTGGTAATGACTGACGTCTTTACTAAATTTACGCAGGCGGTCCCTACCCGGAACCAGCGAGCTGAAACCGTAGCCCAGGTACTTGTGTCTGAGTGGTTTTGTAAGTTTGGTGTTCCTGCCCGCATCCACTCAGACCAAGGCCGTAGTTTTGAGTCCTCCCTTATCCAGCAGTTGTGTCGCTTATACCAGGTGGAGAAGTCTTGCACTACCCCGTGGCATCCTGCCGGCAACGGGCAGTGTGAGCGCTTTAACAGGACACTGCACAATCTCCTGCGTACCCTGCCTAGGTCACAGAAGGATGATTGGGTCTCTGCATTGCCCCAGCTACTCTTCTGTTATAACACTACTCCCCATCAGGTGACTGGAGAGTCTCCCTATTTTCTCATGTTTGGACAGGAACCACGATTACCTGTAGATTTTCTGTTGGGTCGTGGTCCGGGGAGGGGTCCTGATAGTGTTAACAGTTGGGTGTTGGAGCATCAGACGAGACTGCAGGTGGCCTTTGAAGGGGCCCGGGAACAGTTGCGTCTAGCTGCAGAGCGCCGCAAGGAGATGCATGACTCTCGTGTCCGGGACGCACCCCTGAGTGAAGGCCAGTTAGTCTATCTCCGTAACTATGGTCTAAAGGGTCGTCACAAGATCCAGGACCATTGGAGTGCAGTGGTGTATCAGGTACTGAAAGCACCTGGAACAGGAGGCTCGGTATACACCATTGCACCGGTCAACGATGTGAGTAGGGTGAGACATGTTCATCGCTCTCTGTTAAAGGCCAGAGTGGGGCGGGAGCCCTTGGCACCGCCCCCAGAGAATAGGGCGTCGGTTGGCGAGGAACCACTATTGGAGGATCCTTCCTCAATGGAGGAAGTTGACCTTTTTAGGGTGGTACCTGAGACTTTTCCGGCTGCCATGGAGTCAGGGAGTCAGGGCCCCGTTTTGGCGGGCTCTAGTTCACTGGAGCCTGTGGTGGATGTGGAGGTTGAGGCTCTTGTGGTTCCTGGACCATCAGGGCAGGGCGCCGTAAGTCAATTACCCTTGACGGATCTTGGCCCCTTTGGTCCATCTTATGTGGATGGGGCAGTGAGGCGTACTAGGCGAACTACTGCTGGTCATCATTCTAACCGTAACCATCTTCCTAGGGCTGTAGGGAGGGTGGTAGGTTTGGAGGCTGTTGAGGCCTCAACTGGTTCTATATCCGCATTGTTTAGACCTTGGGATTAGGGCTATTGGAGTAATCGTCGGGGCGACGATTCAAGAGCTGGGGGTAGATTGTGGCAAGGTGGGTGACGTAGTTCAGTTTCATTGGCTCATTGGTACATGATTGTCACCCACCATAGCCTATTGGAGGTGGCACTGATGGTATTTTAAGGCTGGAGTTAGATCGCCTGGTGTGCGTCACGACTGGGACCGCCCATACTGAGCGCGCTGGTGTAGACGGTACGTGGTTTCTCTTGGTTTGTAGCTGTTTGGCTAATAGACGTGAGCATGTGGATTTTAAATGTAGACTTTCTCTTTTCTCAGTGCGTTTTATGCCTGGTTGGGTCATAGGCTGTCCACTGCATGTTAGGTATGTGCGCGATTCTTTTTACCTACTGTTATTTTGGCGTCGGGTGATTAATTATCTGTTTAACTCTTAGCCGTGAAATCAGTGAAAAGTCTTCCTGCATGTTAATTCATTATGAGCTGTGAGTGACCTTACACCCCGCGTGGCACGAGGAATTGCGTGGGGTAAGTGTGATTTAATCTGCTTCCTCTTTTTCACAAGACCAGTATCTAATTAAGCATTCTTCCTTCTTAGTGCGCTGAGCTGTCTCTTCCATCGCGTTTCTTGAAGGCGGAAGTTTATATCCGTTGTTAAAGGAGGATGCGCTGCTGTTTTTCCTTTCCTGCTGTTTTTGGGGCTGGTTTACATCTAGGGCATTATTAATGTCATCGTTCGTGCCCTGTTAAGTGTTTACGCTCAGGGAACTCTGATTCTGGGACCTGCTTCAGTGATCATTCGAACTGTTGCATTCATTTCATTTTTGTGTTTATGTCGTTGTTTACTAGTATTTTGTTTTGTATATTTGCAATAGTTTAAGCTTGTTATTGTAATAGTGTTTCTTTATAAATGTTTGTGTTTACTTTGATGGAAATATTTCCACTGTATTATTGAACTTAATTTGTTTTGTTTGCTTTGGTGTATTCTAGGCACTGCTGGCTCGAGGCTGGGAGGCTAGCTAGCTAGTTTGGAGTACTACAGGTGGTGGTGCAGTTGTGTGGAGTGCAGTGCTGCTTGGATTCACCTCTCACTGTGTGTGCGTGTGTGTGTGTGCGTGTTACACAAATCCACAGATAGGGTCTTCACTCCATCTAGCCTGCCCCAGCCACTGGAAAGCCTGTGTCTTTTATGTCTTTTGTTTATTTTTTTGTTGTGACTATTTTCCAATTGACATCTTTATTTTTGTCCAGTACACAGAGTATCTGATTGCGACAGTGCTTGATGGTGACCAGACATTGATTATCATGGAACATTTTAACTATTTATGATGATTTGAATAAAGTCTTTTTGTACATTGTTCACACGCCTCTCTCGGATTATTTCAGCCTACGAACCTGTGTCCCTTATTTTGGTCATTTCCCCGTTTCTTTACGGGGTGGCGTAGTCGGATTGTATTTGTTCAAACGTACTTATAACGTTGATTTTCCCCTCCCCCCTTCCTTCAGCATTGCCACATTTGTTTTGCAAATTTGCAATTTAGACAAAATTAGGTCTCACAGAAGGCATTTATTATGGTGCTGCCTACATTTAATAGCAATCTTTGCTTTGAAGGCACTACAAATTAAAATGCTGTTTAGATAGGCAGCTGTCAAGCTTTTTTCCTCTTATTAAACAGCTGCTTATGGATTATAATTACCTACTGAGAAATTAGGAACTTCCTTGTGTTTTGTTATCTTTGTGCTTAGTTACTGCATACAAGGGGTGATATTTCCTTAAGTCAATGTGAAACCCTGTTTATAACCTGTTTTTTACATCAATACAAGTGCATTTCTGAAAAATGTAGGACATGAATTGATTTTATCATTTTGGGAATTGATTGGATGGTGAAAAGTGGGTGTTACATACCAGAACGGAGCCAGATCTGATGCAAACCGTGAACTATTGCACTGGAGGATGGAATCAATCATATGTAACATTTATCATGTCCTTTACTAATGGAGCGCATCACATGACACTTGACAGATGTCACAACGCACTCGTGCCGCACGTGAGAACTGTCACGTTACAACCTCACAATATCCGTTTACCTGGAGCTGAACGCACAAACACGTGACTGCACACATCACATGCTATTTATTCTCATGAGCACAAAGATACAGAGGTCTTTCACTCCGCTGAGGGTCAGAATGTCACTATGTTCACAGCCCAAAAGGAACATCTTCCGTCATTCAGTGTTTTGAAGACACGTACGCTCATTTAAGTAGTATTCCACATCTGTCTTGCTGTGGTTTGTGAAGTACATGACTTTTCACCTTATACTCATCATCATCAAAGAGAGAGCAGCAATCCCCAAATCCACAGAGAATAGACTACCGAATGTGTGTGTGTGTGTGTGTGTGTGTGTGTGTGGGAGAGAGAGAAATAATTTAATCATTCATTTATGAGTCTGGAGGGAGTATGACCAGGAAGTATGAGGAAGTATGACTATTTATGAAATACTGTAGTACTTCAGCATTATTTCTCCAGTATATATACACACTACGCACAGCATGTGATTCTTCATATTTGTTCAAGTTTTTTCAAAGTTATCTGGTCTTTAACAATCCCAAAACGTTAGCACAAAAACATTATCTATACAGTTCATGGAACGTTCGTCTAACAGTTTTTAAATGTTACTATTGTTTTACACCTTTCAGAGAACATTTTATTATATTATAACCTTTATTTTACCAGGAAAGGAAGCACAATGAGATTAAGAATCTCTTTTACAAGAGCGTCCTGGCCAAGACTGACAGAAACAGCTCATTTGAGTTTAACAGATAACATCCATCAATACAATCCAATCAAATTTCACTATCAATACATAACTAGTTAAAACATCTACAGCCCGATGCTTCATTCTCCAAATCATTTAAAACTACTTTGAAAATGTCCAATGAAACCAGCTCCCTAAGTTTCAACGTACTTTGCAAATTATTCCAGGCAGAGGGAGCAGCAAATTTAAATGCCATTTTCCCCAATTCAGTACGTACCACTGGAACAGACAGTAAGAATAATTCCTGGGACCGTAAGCTATAGCTACAAACATACTTTTTACAGATGTATGTATAAAGATATGAAGGAAGTAGACCCAGGATAGATTTATAAATAAAAACATGCCAGTGTTTTTGTCTTCGGATGGACAAAGCAGACCATCCAATCAGAGTATACAACACACAATGATGAGTGAGGGTTTTAAGATTTGTTATGAACTTCAGTGCACCATGATAAACAGTGTCTAAAGCATGTAAACACTGTGACAATGCATGCATATATATAACATCATCATAGTCCAGTACAGACATAAAAGTGGCTGCAACAAGCCTTTTTCAGGAAGCCTGAACATGCAACATGTATATGGAGGCCTCAGCGGTATAACTCTCATAAAGAGCAGAAGCCTAGCACATATATCAGCAATACAATAAGTATATGGAGGCCTCAGCAGTACGACTCTCATATGGAGAGGAAGCCTACAACAAATACTTGACACCAAACTAGCTTGCTATTTGCATGAAGGCCTCAGCAGAATGACTCTAAAAGTAGAGGAAGCCTGAAACATGCAATATATATATGGAGGCCTCAGCAGTACGACCCTCATATGGCGAGGAAGCCTAGCACATATATCAGCAATACAATAAGTATATGGAGGCCTCAGCAGTACGACTCTCTAGGGAGAGGAAGCCTACAACATATGCTTGACACCAAACTAGCTTGCTATTTGCATGAAGGCCTCAGCAGAATGACTCTAAAAGTAGAGGAAGCCTGAAACATGCAATATATATATGGAGGCCTCAGCAGTACGACCCTCCTATGGAGAGGAAGCCTAACACATATATCAGCAATAACTATCCCGCTCAATAAAAAATATGGAGGCCTCAACAATACAACCCTTATATGGAGAGGAAGCCTACTACATATACAGACAAAAGCTAGCTATTTGCATGAAGGTCTCAGCAGGATGACTAAAAAACAGAGAGAGCCTGAAACCTGCAATATGTATATGGAGGCCTCAGCAGTACGACTCTCATATGGAGAGGAAGCCTAACATATAAACCAGCAAAAACTAGCCCGCCTAGGCTCTATAAGTACATGGAGGCCTCAACAATACAACCCTTATATGGAGAGGAAGCCTACTACATATACTGCCACGAAACTAGCCCGCTATTTGCATGAAGGCTTCTGCAGGATGACTCTGAAAGTAGAGGAAGCCTGAAACATGCAATATGAATATGGAGGCCTCAGCAGTACGACTCTCATATAGAGAGGAAGCCTAGCACACATATCAGCAATACAAAAAGTATATATGGAGGCCTCAGCAATACGACCCTCATATGGAGAGGAAGCCTACTACATATACTAACAGAAAAACTAGCTTGCTATTTGCATGAAGGCCTCAGCAGGATGACTCTAAAGTAGAGGAAGTCTGAGACATGCAATAAGTATATGGAGGCCTCAGCAGTACGACCCTCATATGGAGGGGAAGCCTAACACATATGCCGACAATAACTAGTCCGCCTAGGCTCTATAGGTATATGGAGGCCTCAACAATACGACCCTCAAATGGAGAGGAAGCCTACTACATATACCGACACAAAACTACCTTGCTATTGCATAAAAGGCCTCTGCAGGATGACTCTAAGAGTAGAGGAAGCCTGAAACACACAATAAGTATAAGTATATGGAAGCGACTCCTATATTGAGAGGAAAACTACTACATATACTGTTTACAAGCTAGCTTATTAGATAAAGAAACATATCTACTCTGTTCAGCTATACACCAAGCCCGATGCAGACCGTCAGATTAATCTTTCCCCATCATCATAGGTCCGCTGGGCCTGATGTTACTTTAAAATGGGGAAAGAGGGAAGGCGGGCTTAAAAGAGGAGGAAAAAAGCCTATCTGCTCCTTCCAGGGTGATCCTCCTCACGCCTAGTCTGGAAGTCCTCTCTCCTTACCCCCCGCCTTCTCCTCCTGGACTCGCGCCGTCTCATGGCCTTGCTCCGTACAAGAGGAGGGGCACGAGCGGCGACCGAGTCCCGCTGGTCCTGCCTACGCTCCTCGAAGCGAGGCGGACCAGGACCCCAGGGGCGTCTGGGTGCGGACCTTGACCGGAGCGGTATACAGGACCTGTATGCTGCCGAGCGCGCCTTCGCCTCTCTAAACTTTCCGACCACCGCCTCGACGGAGGTTCCAAAAAGTTCAGAGGGCGAAACCGGGGCATCGAGGAGAAAAGTCCTCTCTTTCTCCCCAATGCCAGCCAGGTTCACCCACAGGTGCCTCTCCGTGACCACCATGGCAGCCATCGAACGACCGATGGCCGCCGCTGTCTGCTTAGTGCCCCGGAGAGCCAGGTCTGTGGTGCGGCGCAGCTCAGCCACCGCATCAGGGGATAAGCCCTGACCCTGGTCCAGGTCCTTCAGCAGGTCAGCCTGGTACGCCTGCAACACAGCCATCGTGTGCAGTGCACCACAAGCCTGACCTGCCGCCGCGTACGCCCTGCCATTCAACCGAGATGTGGTCTGAAGGGGTTTGGATGGCAGGGTGGGAGTCCTCAGCATCGATGCCCCCTCCCCCGCCAAATAGTTGGTGAAGGAATCTTCAATGGGAGGCATCGACGCGTAACCATGCTCCTGCATCGCCTCCACGTTTGCATAACTCAAACGCTGGAAGCGATGAATGCGCGAGGAGTATGGTTTCTTCCATGCCTTCACGACCTGAGAATGGAGGTCGGGAAGGAATGGAAGGCTCCCAGGAATCGATGGGGTGTGGCCAGAGAGGAAGCGCTCGTCGAGCCTCCCACGAGCAGCTTCCTCTCTTACGCGGTGCCAGGGCAACTCGAGCCTGGCAGTGGCACGCTCCATCACCTCCATCAATTCCTCATACATGGGGCAGGAGGGCTGGGCAGGCTCAAGCATCTCAGCATCCTCGCCCGCCTCTCGCTCCTCCTGCTCGCCCTGGCTTGACGCCAGAAGAGCACTGCCTGCTGGCCTAGAAGATGCCGAAGATGCATCATCATCGGCCAGCAGCTCGTCCTGGTCCCGCGCTGACGATTGAGAGAGATTCACCCCTCTCTCAAACTCGTCAGCGAGGTCTCTTTGTGATCCCCACGATCTGAGTCTTCTCTTGGCCTCGGCGCGAGAGGGACCCGATCCGCGGGGCAAAGAAGACTGTCCCTCTTCTCGAGGGGAGAGGGACAGTCTTCTTTGCCCCGTGGATCGGGAACGAAGCGCCCTCAAGGGAAGACGCTCGCAGTGAACGCACTCCGCCCCCTCGAGAGCAGAGCGCGCGTGCTCTTCACCCAGACACCAAACACACAGGTCGTGTGAATCACCAGGTGCGAGACACCTCTCGCACGGGTAAACAAACTTCCTAAATGTTTTCTTCGCACATTTCTCCATACCAACTTACAGCACTCAGTAAATCAGTCCCTGAAGACGAAAAGAGGATGACATGTTCTCTGGGCGCTCTATTTATACTTCCTGGGCACCCCAGAGCGTCACGTCACGGCTGACACGGGCCAATGCGATTGGCGGGTTTCCACAGGTACTTCAGTCATTGGTCATGCTGAGGCGATTCCCCATAACGTCGATGACGTATTGTCGAGGTTCCCTTCGAAAGGGAACTATATATAACTGTATCATCAGTGTAATAATGAAAATTTACATTATGAACATTTTGATCAATATTATTAATATATAGAGTAAATAGGAGTGGTCCTAGGACTGACCCCTGTGGCACACCTTTAGTTACATTGAGTGAACCAGAGATAAAACATTCTGCCTGTACAAATTGAGTTCTGTTTGAGAGATAGTTATTAAACCAACCAATAGTATGTTTAGATAATCCAATACTGACAAGTCGTTGTATAAGTAAGGTATGATCAACAGTATCAAATGCTTTTGATAGATCGATGAATAAGGCTGCACAGTGTTTCATGTTATCAACAGATTCAATAAAATCATTTAGTACTTTTAAGGCTGCCGTAGTTGTGCTATGTTGTTTTCTAAAACCAGATTGAAAATCAGACAGGGTATTATTAACAGACAGAAAGTCCTTTAATTGCTTGTTGACAAATGTTTCCAGGACTTTGGCCAAGACTGACAGCTTGGAAATTGGCCGGTAATTATTTGGGTGTGTGGGATCTCCACCTTTAAACAGGGGAAGAACAAAAGCTGATTTCCTTATAAGTGAAATTTCATTTAAGAAAAAGGTTAAAAATATGAGCCAGAGGTGGGGCAATAAAATCAGCTGCTAGCTTTAAAAAGTAAGGTTCCAATTTTCAGGACCTGCCAATTTTGAAACATCTAAAGATCTAAGGGCTTTGCACACCTCAAAGATTGTAATTGGTGAAAAGCTTTTGCCCATGCCAGGTTGCGCTCATAAAGCATATTTGGTAAAGGATGAGAAAACCATGCATTATTCCGACCCTTTACCCTGTGCCTTTTGAGAGGAGCATGTTTGTTGACTAAAGCAGAAAAATTTACATAAAAAAAATTCCAGACCAAAAATTAAACCAACCAGGTCTACCATGCAAAAACAGGACTGGAGAGATTAAAACATTATTTTCCCATAATGTTTGCAAAATAATAAAATGGAATGTTCCCTTAATGTTCACATAACCAAGATTTTCATAATGTTAGCAAAGAACATATTTTCATCAGCTGGGATGGGACTACAGAGAATGTCTGGGACATTAAAAAACATCACAGGGAACAGGGAAACTCTCTACTCACTAGTTCACTTTCACAGCCTTGTTGTCTTTATAATCGTGCTTTTGCAAACTATTATAACTCAAACTTAAGGGAAAATGTTATACAGAACGAAAGAGTTGTCGGAAGCTTAATGACTGTGACACTGAAGTCATGTGACCATGGCGTAGTTCGTTTTTTTTCTTTTTTCTACGTCTAGCTTTTTTTATTTAATTTTTTTTTACTTCTGGCGATTTTATGATGAACAAAATGTGTAAGAACCATAAACTTTTGTTGGTCCAAGAGTCTCCTATCCTTGTATTGTGACAAAAAAGACAGACATTTTGCCTGAAAATAAGATTTAAAATAAAATAAACATATGACAGATTCATAAAATGTACCTTCTGGGTTTCAAAGGCCTCGCGGAGCCTCAGGTAGTTTGTTAGAGCTCTCATAGCGATTGGAAGCTTGCCAATGACCTTCAGGTCGATGGGGCGTCTGTGTGCTGAAGTGATGAAGGTGTTCATCCACCAGTATGTGCTTTTGGACAGCAGGTTTACAAACGGCTGCAGGAATCGAACCCCCAGGTCCTGTAAATCCTCCGGGGGCTTCACTTCAGGGGCGTATGCGAAACACATATAACGCTGTAGAAAAACGTGAGAAAACTGTCAAAATTGTACACAAAAGAAAATGCCAGTTCAAAAGCAATGTTTCCAATCTCAACATTAAAGAACAGAAATGAAAGGGGTCATGACACGGGAAATCAAATCAAATTTGCCTTGATCTTTTTACATATAAAATGCCTTTGTACCATGAATACATCCTGCAAGTTTCATAGCTTAAAACACCCTCATTATTTAACAAAGCAGTTATTTAATCAAACTCCAAAAATGGCTCATTTGGATATTGTGGGATACATTTACATATGCCTGCCTCCAGAGCAAGACATCAACAAATAGTTTTACATCATCGTACCATAGCTACACCAGACACTAACTTCATGTCGCGTCAAAAGCAAACAGAACCCATTATAAATCACAGCTGTCTACACTGGAATCAGTATGCAGATGCCCATTCACTTTCTGACATCCTTCACACGCTTGCGTCTGGCGACAACAGGACAAATGGAAGAATCAATGGAAGCATAAAGCAACATTTGCTTTGCAAACAATGTGATAAATCTAAAGATATTTCACAAAAAACATCCTCATGGAAAAATATGTTATCCATATTATGTCATTTCATAAAATCATAACACATAACACTCTCTGCGCTCATACTGCCTATATTATGAGATGCATTTTCATCTGTCGTAAATAAGAAATATTTAAGCCTATAATTTATAATAAAGCAGCCAACATTTATGCAGCTTGAATATTCTACCAAATATCACCTTTTGTGTTCCACAGAAATAAGTAAAGCTTACCATTTACCATTTAAAACCCAGATTAAAGATCGGATTGCATTCAGAGCTACCCAAAAGCAGGCTGACAAAAGGCTGACATAGCAGACTTTTTATATTATCCGAGACTGCAATAAGAGTATATTGCAAGAAATCGAAAGCCAGAGGCTGAAGAATAAGAATGGAGAATCAACGACTAAGAATACAAATCACAGACACACAATCATTACCCTGGTCATGATGACATTGATCTCCACGGCCAACAGCAGACCGTACAGCAGGCTCAGTAACCCAGTGATCCCGAACCGCAGCTGTCTCAGGCCGATCCCATGCTCCGTGTACTTGGCAAACTTGATCGTTTTTGAGACAAATGCCAGAACCCAGTAAATGAGCAAAGCTGTGAAAGAAAAATAAAGCAAAAACAAATTATTAATTATTATTATTATAATTTTATTATAATAATTTATGCTATTTTAACGGTTCCTAATTTTGTTTTGGAGATCTCCTACAATAAGTTTATATGCATCCATAATATACAGTGCAGCATCACCTCTTTTCTCACAGTGTCTGAAACTGTTTGATAAAGGATTGTGTCTCTCTAAACCCCGCCTTTTTGAGAGCTTCCTCTGCTCTGATTGGTCAGATGGTCCAGTCTGTTGTGATCGGTTTACCGTGTTAATTTGAGCTCTTTGGAAGTGAAACAAAGTATATATGTCAAGGAGACGCAGAAAACAGCGTCTCCTTGACATGTCGACAACACGAACCAAACTCTTCAGGGCTCAGCTATGACTACAGTGTTTGAGGGTCAATGTAGAGTAGTTTGCTGGCAGCCAATGAAGACCATAGGCCGGCATTATGCACATTTGTTACAAACCAATGTAAGTTTGTGAAGGAAGTACGAATCGGTTCTTTCTTTTGGGAGACAAAAATTCCATGTATCTGCCCTTTGATCTTTGAAACTTTGCAGACCTTTACCAAAAGCTGTATTGCTGTACACACTACATGAAAGGTAATATCCGAAAAAAGCATAATAGGGGGAACTTTAAAACGGCTTCACACTCCAGATGTTAGATAAGGTTAGAGTCTTTTAAGAGGTCCTGCCATTCTCAAAAATATTACAGTCGAGGAATGTGATTGTAGGGCTGAAACTTCAATCTCTTGACGTTCAGATGATTTGAAGTCATTGTGACAAACCATTTTATTCTGGAAATTACATTTTTGTCGGAAAATAGCATTGGACCCACCAAGTCTGTACATGGGATCTGTGTGAAAGGAGCTGTTGCAATTCAAAACATATTCCAAAGTACACATACTTCTTAAATGTACATGCCACATCCAAATAAAAAGAAAAGTCAATCCTTAAAAAGCAAAACACACTATAAAGTTGACACATACTGATCAGTAGTTTGGGGAAGTTGGATGTCTCGATGTTGTGGTAGTAAATGATTGACGTGATGGCGGCCATGAAGGCCAAACATGATGGCATATAGAGATGCAGGTGGACCGACTGATTAAACCTGAGAAAGAGAGAGACCGTATTAGATATAGATCAACATTTCCAATTCCATGAAAAAATAGGCTATATGACACAGACTGATGTACGAATAGGTTAATGTCATGTCCATGTAACATTACACGAAAAAATAAATTATATACATACTGTATTTATAGAAATTTTTGCATTAAACAATAATATTTTACACATCTTTTGGAGTGTGACGTTTTCATTACAGTCAAATTGATTTGGTTTATCCTTTATTCTCCAGATTTTCCTTTATACATAATGCCATTTTTGTTTTTAAAGAAATCAATACTTTTATTCAGCAAGGACACATTAGATTGATCAAAAGTGACAGCAAGACATTAATAATGTTACATTCTATTTCAAATATGTGCAGTTCTTTTGAACTTTCTATTCAAAGAGTCCTGAAAAGAGGTGTAATGGTTTTAAGCAGCACAACGGTTTTAAAACACTGATAATAATAGTACATATGAAGACTTCAGATGCAAAAGCCTCTAAGTGCCATCTGAAATTTCCTTCTAGAATGATCATTTTTATCAAGCTTGTATGTTTATGTTCACTTTTTTCACTTTAATGGCTATTGAAATTACTGTACTTAAATATACGAGCTTGATAAAAATACTAATTTTAGAAGAAAATTTTTTTAGATGGCACTTCATATCTTCATATTTTCTTCATATTTTTTGTGCAGCAAATCAGCATATTAGAATGATTTCTGAAGGATCGTGAGACACTAAAGACTGGAGTAATGATGCTGAAAATTCAGCTTTGCATCACAGGAATAAATTAGGTTTAATATATATTAAAATAGAAAACGTTGACACATGTTCAGTCATGTGATGCATATTGAACCGATAGATATGCATGTTTATTCTGCTATTGTGCTTATGTTCTATTTACTTTCACACTGCTGCTAAATATATGTTACTTTGTACACTCTATATATCACAGTCCTGCAAAGATGACAGAAAATTGACTCACAATTGTTGTCCTGCGGCAAAACATGAGAGCAGTTGTGTTTTAGACCAAACATGTAATGGTGAGTGAGTGTGACCTGGACGCATCAGTGAGAAGATATTTCTGCTAAATAAAACGATCCTGCTAGAACAATAGCATGAGAACTTTCCGATGTCTGTTCCGTCTGTATCATCTCAGTGAGCTTTCGTGAGGTTTTACACATGCGCAGTAATGTGAATTTAGATTTTCCGACGTTTCAGTGTAAATGAGACATTTTTGGAAAACGCTTGAAAACACTAGTGTGGACTGAAACGAAAATGCCGTTTTCAAATGTATCTGGATTAATGTAGACGTAGACTTAATTGTCATAAAAATCTGTCATTTGAGGAACATGTCCAGGGCATGTTCCTCAACAGGCTTAATGAGCTTTTATCTCACCCGTCGGACACGATGCCCTCTGCTATTTCACACACGACGACGAAGAGCAGGATGAAGGTGAGGATCCAGCGGAGGTTGTGTCCGGGGAAGTGTAGCCAAGTGCTGTGATGGATGTGCACCTTGGAGCTCTGACTCCCCCAACCTACAATTCAATGATTACAAATCTGTGACTTACAGCAATATATTTCTCCATGTCAGGAAGTGATGTAAACTATCCTCGAGGAATAAATCGTTTGTCCGTATATCATCATCTCAACTAAAGAACATCACATTCGTATTTGGCCGGTGCTTTTATGCAAACTTTTTATATGGGGCAAATATACCGTGTGGCAACGGGAAAACTTGTTCCATGACACAAACAATCTGTCTGATTTGTTGCAATATAACTGGGACAGATTTTACCCTAGATATCCAGAAGAACTGGACATTAGGGATATGGGGAAGCTGAATTTTTTTGAAATATCATGCATAAAATTGTATGGAATTTAATGATTCTGATTCACTAACAATTCCATTAACAATTGCTTTGGTAACTTATATTGTATTTATTCGGTTGAAATTCCAACAGAACAGATAACAAATCAGAAATAGGTACATTTAATTATTTCAAAAAGTATTTAAACAGACTGTTCCAACTGATTCATAAGAGTTTTTGATTCACTAAAAAGAAACAAACCATTAGAGATTTCTTTTGGAATCGGACAATGGAAACACATTGGTCACTATTTCTTTTGCAACATTGCAGCCATCAGTAGGATTAAAGTTGTGAAAATCAATCAATAGAGGTGAAATAACTAACCATGGTTTTATTGTAGTAAAAGTGTAGTAATCATGTTTTTTTTGGCGGATTGATAACTATTTGTATAACCGCAGTTTTACTACAAATACCACAAATACCATGGTTAAACTATGTTTTGTTTTTTTAGTAGTAAAACTATGGTTCATTTTTGAAGCACAAAAGTGTTAGCCAATCAGCTCTTGGAGTGAATGGAGGCGGGGCTACTTGTTTTACCAATGAACCCTTTTCACCGACTGATGACACGTTTCCACAGTTATTCAAATTTACACAAAACATACACGTTTATAACACTATACATTGTGCTATATTACCTTGACAGTAAATGACCAAACCAAATTAATGCTGCTGCTTGTTTCTATAAAACGGCTGAGGGAGTGACGGAAACTATGATATATTTCCCTCTTTTGGAAAGTTGTGGAAACGCTATCATGGATTTTTTTTATTTTTCTATTAGAGCAAATGGGAACACAAACAAATATGTTTGCTGTCATCTCCCGTTCACCGCTATTGAAGTTTACCCATCTATGAAGACTACCGCTTCTGAGAACACCGGAAACTTGGCACAAGGGGGCAGGACGTAAAATAAAGCTTATCAAAAATCAGAATTGATTCAGAATCATTCGGAAAATTAATAATACAAAGTATGAGAGTAGGTGTCAGGTTAGCTCATTTTAACATTAGTGGGATTGTTGAATGTTGACTCTTCTGGTATGGCAAAACGAACAGCGACCTTCATGTAACTCGACTCTCTGACTCTCTTCGGCTCTACATTCCACCCCTAAGGTCACATTTGATTATCTAAAATTATTTCCCACACCAGGATGCCAAACTCTATCCAGGTCTCCCAATGTGGTTCGCCAAATCAGATTTTCTGGCGAATGACTACTTGAGTGCAAATCAATTATGCAGTGTTTATCTCATAATGAGTGAGCCCAATGTTCAGAAATGATTTTCAAAGAGCTCATTAATCATTTCCTGTCTGTTTCTCTGATATACAGTCAAAACAAAAATTATTCAGACACCAGATATATTATTTTTTACTAGTGGGTGCAAGACACTATAGTTCATTTATGTAAGTGAGGATAGCAAAATAAAGTAAACCGTGACAAATTATACCCAAAATTTCGTCATATAGTGGAATACCAGTGAAATGAATACCATGTTTTGCTTAAGTGTTTTTTCTTTAATTGCTAATGCAACCTTTTTAGACCACAGACTGAACAAAATTAAGCATTGCATGGTAATCGGTTGACCTAAATTGGTATTATCTAATTGTGTACTTAAATTTAACAGCTGACAAATATTCAACCTAATTCATCTGTGAGACAGTCTAACAGAAGGATGGTCAAAACTGAGTTCTGTCTGAATAAATTTTGGTTTGACTGTATATAAACCTGCATGTCTGTCTGTCTGTCTGTCTGTCTGTCTGTCTATCTATCTATCTATCTATCTCATCCATCCATATTAAAGTTAGAGTATGTAGTTAAAGTATATTTAGTCACTCCAGCCTTTCAGTATTGTGACACAAACATGCACTAGTTCTCACCTGTCTCTGACACTCACCGATGAAGAGGATAGGAAATGTGATGAAGAGCAGGAAGACGTGCGGCACCACTGTGAGTGCGTCCAGGAAGCAGCCGTTGTTGAGGACACCGGCATCCACATTGTAAGCGGCTGAGTTGTTGTCGTTGCCGCAGAATGCCAAGGACATGGTGGTATCGGGTCTCTGGGTTGATCCGGCAGAAGAAAGACAGAGGCAGGTGGAGAAAGAGGACAAAGAAGAGGGTTAAAAGCTGAAAGAGATCCTCTCAGAGCATAATCGGTCCACAGAGGAGCCGTTACATCCTTGCTGTAGGTGGAGAAAATCCTGAAGTGAATCACTGCACAGGTAGAGCACAAAAACGGCTCCGGTCCGGCATGGGATGAGCACATCCAAACAGCTTCATTTCGACAGGGGGGCGCCTGCATCGGATTCCACCCACATGCATGCTTTTAAACACCGCCGCGGCTTAATGGCATTAAAAAACAAAAAAGCATCTCAGTGCGTGCGCAGACTCATGCGTGTGTTCGGATCTTCCTGTGATCAAAAGCTCACAGTTGACCTTGTGGGAGGAAAGCTGGATGGCGGAGTGTGTGCATGAGAGTATGACGAGGAGAGAGAGAAGGAGCGAGAGACACAGCATGATGGAGGGGAGAGGGAGGAAGGGAGGGAGGGGGAGAACTGCATAGCGGGCGGCATTGAAAAACCGGCACACATGTCACAGTGAGGTTCACGCTATGAGACGTCAAACATTATGAGCGGTGAACTGACTCACAGTCACAGCTTGGTCGGATTGTCAGGAAATTCAAAAACCAAAGCGAACCTATGAGACGGTTGAAGGACGAAAGGCCTTGTAACAAGGACAAACAGATATGGTTTGTTCTGTGGCAGATGCTGAAATCTAGAAAGCAGTGTGGCTGATAAAATGTCAATATATAACAATTTAAGAACAGTAAATTATATTTATATTACATAATATTTGCAATATTTGGAAAGGAAATGTAATGATCTAAGATCTGAATGTAGGTTTTATTTAACTCAACAACTGCCGATAAATCACTAAACAAAATGGAAACAAACAAACAAACAAACAAACAAACAAACAAACAAACAAACAAAAACACAGAAAAGACGAACAAACCAAATACAAAACAGAACAAAAACAGAAAAGCAAATAAAACTAAATAAATACAAAACAAAATGAAGGGAAAGGAAAAACATTAAA
The DNA here is from genome assembly GCF_963993115.1 of Abramis brama. Taxonomy (NCBI): domain Eukaryota; kingdom Metazoa; phylum Chordata; class Actinopteri; order Cypriniformes; family Leuciscidae; genus Abramis; species Abramis brama. The sequence continues at coordinate 14,625,261 of NC_139982.1, forward strand.
CAAAATGAAAACAGAACACAAATAAAAACAAAAAACACAGAAAAGACGAACAAAACAAATACAAAGGAGAACAAAAACATAAAAAAACTAACAAAACTAAATAAATACAAACAAAAGGAAAGCAAAAAAGGAAAAGCAAAACAAAACAAAATGAAAAAAAAAACATTAAAAAAACATATTTACATGTGTGCTTGCAAATATACTTGTGCTTGCGTGGATACATGCACACGAGCAACTAAAACATGCACACACAATTTTATTGCATGCTTTCTTTTTCAGAGATAAACTTTAACCTCAGGTCAATGAGGCTCAGATCAATGAGGCTTACGATCAATCAGCTTCAACAATAAATACAAAACCTGTCCTAATTGAAAGAAAGTCTGAATCCGATATTTGGTGATAATGTTGTGATGTAATGTAATGTAATGTAATGATAAAACGAGAGATTTATAAGCTATTTTTTTTTAGGTCGGTCATTTTTGACCGGGAACACCACAAGTGTGACTTTGTTCCGCTTTGAAACAAAAGCATTTCAAAACAAACTTCCTGGTTAAACATTAAAGCACACTAGCGTAATAATAAACAGTGCAAATGTCATCCATATTTTGTTGAACATTGACAAAATGATCCATAAATAATGTTTTTTTCACTCAAAATCTGAGGTGCATGAGTTCAGATCAATGAGGCCTACGATCAATCAGTTCCAAAAAGAAATACAAAAACTGTCCTAATTGAAAGAAAACAAGCTGGCAAAAAGATTGAATCCAATATTTGGCGATTATAATATAGGTCATTTTTGACCGGGAACACAAAAAGGTCTCTAACAGGGCTTTTAAACACGCTTTTTAAATGTGAAAGCGAATAAAAAAGGCTATGTCAAAATTTGTGTCAATTCAATGGTGCAGTTTGAAGAATTACCCCTTTCTGTGTATAGACAAGCTACCTGACCCATGCTGATATTAGATCTAAAGTTTATATGAACGGTGACCCTTATTACAGTCCAGAACTAAAACAACCACCTATTGCCATAGTGTGATAACCTTATGACACAGAGTGGTGAGAAGATAACGTGGTGGACCTATTACTCAAAGGTGTCAAGAACAGACAGGTGTGGTGTGTTATAGAGAAGTTATTTCAGTAAGGCAAAATGCAAATTCACTCTCCTGCCGGACCAGCAGATGCAGCAGAGCAACAGTTAAAATGCACCACAACTGAATCATAATGCAATTCCCTTAAAAGCAGCATTTTCTGAAGATTAAATGAGTAGCATGAGCCTATAATCTGCAGTACATGGCAGGTCAAATCAAAGGTGGGCCTAAAGGTTTATTTCTTTCAATATGCATTCATTTCTATTTGGACTGTAGTTAAAGTGTCCTTTAATAATCATCTAGATAAAAGCTCTTAGCTATGATCAGGTTATAGAGAGTCTATGTAACTGTATAACACTGGACATGTTCAAGAAATGTTCTCCTTCTTCTCCACCCCAAATACAAATAACATAAAAGATAAATAAAAGGTTATAGTTAACTCCATATTTTAAAGGCATACAGTTAAATAGTTGGGGTCATAAGTATATTAATAAAACATGTTGCAGAAAATGTATCCTATTTTCAGGACGCTTTCATGAAAACTAGGCAAATTTCCCTAATTTCATTCTCATTTATAATTTAAATAGCTAATTATTATATTATTAGGTCAGAGAGATAGGCTATTTGTTGTACAGTACAGTATACCTGCATGTAATTTATACTGATTTTGATTAAAAATTTAATTTAATTAAATAGATCTAATCAGAATGCATATAAACAGTTTATTTTGACTCCAAATGATACTGGACCATGAAAATCAAAGATTAAGGCCAATCACATTAACTGACTTCACAGATGAGACATCCTTGTGCATTTGCAAATAAAAAAACAAAAAATAAAAAAAAATAAAAACACTATATCTCTTTATAGAGCTCTGACACAAACACACCAAGATAAATGATTACTGTGGAGAACTGGTTGTAGTATATCGATTTTTTTATGATTATCTTTTGGGCTTCATCCCATTGAAACAGAGGATCAATTCCAAAACAACTGCGCATGCGCACAACATTTCCGTGTACTAACGGACAATGAATTCTATCGCATCCTGTCACAAGCAAAAACGTGTTAAAATTGTAAAGATGTCAAAATTTAGTCTAAAGCGAATCAGGTTCATATGTGGAAAACGTTTCATAAAAAGTTACAGCATCTTTCCTTAATATAGCTGCGTGACTACCATGGTGAAAAGCTCATGGTTTTCAACAACTCCCTCACTGGAAAATAGTCGAAAAACTGTATCAATATAGGCTACACAATTCAATACATCACTTCGTGTTTAAAGGCAATTTTCAGCATGTAGGTAAAACTCTACTATCATTGACATTTCTAATTAAAACCACTTTTCCTATTAATCAAAAAAGAAATTTGCATACCGGTCTGTAGCGCGTGATCATCATCCTGAAAATCCAGTTGTTCCCAAAACTGCGACCTCATATGATGATTTTCAATCCAGTCCAGAAACCTCACCGTCAAATAGAAGCGCCTAACTCACGCGGGAATATGTCAAGAATAAAAAATATCTGAAATGTGTCCGTTTCTTTGCCATATGGTCCGAGTTTTTCCCCAGAGGAACTAGCCAAGGTGCTGAAAAGAGCCTTTACACTTACAGAATCTGACAGTTTCACATTCCCAAACATCGATTTGAAAGTTGGTCGATGAATCCAGTCCATCCAGTCGTCACTCGTCACGTACACACGCGCGACGCAAACAATCAATCACAATCAATGATGCAACAGAACAAAGCGACTGGTCAATCAATCACACAATAGAAGAATACTGTAACCGACATGCAGCTGATTTTACAGCGTGCAGCGGTATTTCATGATAAACCAAGAGGATACAATTATAATTGGCCTATAATTTCTAATAATTGTAATAATAATTTGTTTCTTGGTTGAGACAAAAATGACCTAAAATTACTGCCTTCCTAAGAAAGTGATCCACTGATCCTTCGCTACGCGTAAGCTATTATGGCAAATTCGACAGGTGCTGAAGATGAAAACAAGCCAATCAGGACGTCAGCAGAGGATGTCGTCATCACAGCACAGCATTCCGCCTCTTTATGGCTCGAAACAAATCATAACAGAACATATCAGAAATCATATTAAACAAAAAGAGCGTTTTGTTAATGCATATTTGTTGCTTTGCAAACAACAGCATGTCTTAAATAATGTAGGCCTATTATGTATTTCTAAAACATTGTGCTTGATTTATAAAGCATAGGGGAATAACTGCATTTTCTTATAAGTGTTAGTTTAAATTTATGCTAAATTATGTGCTTTTTACTAAATGAATACTAAGGAATGGCTGTCGATTCTGTGGTCTGTTTTAAAATACCATTCTGCAATAAGAGCTACAGAAATATAAAAAGAATATAGATATTTATTGAGAATTAGTATATTACATACACACATGAAAAAAGGTAGCACACTAAATAAGGAAAAGGAAATCAACAGCAAAGACTTAAATTATCAGTTAGCCTATATAAGGGATGGGCAACATCGGTCCTGAAATGCCGCTGTCCTGCAGAGTTTACAGAATATAATATATATATACCGAATATATACAGTTATAGGTTTACAGAATGTGCAAAAAGTACACTCTAACTGATGTATAAAATAATATCTTACCCTCATGGTCTTTTCCCCCCTATCTTCTCCTATTTTTCCTTTGTTATTTTAAAAAAATGTAGCAAATCATTGTTAACTTTTTTTTTCTCCTGTATCTTCAGATCACATTGAACACATTGTTGATATATTTTGTGTATTGTATACAACGTTGTGTATCATTAATGTCATCTCTGTACGGTTTGCAATCATCATAAAATAAAAAAAAAAAAAGAAAAAAAAAAGAAAAATGAAAAAATGCTTAAGGGCACAATTACTATCTGCTGCAACCAGCAGGCCATTATTGGCAGTGCAGGAACAAGCGCCTTAAAGCACAAATAGGCTATTGTAGGCCTACGTTTCCAATGGATTCATCATGTCAGCTCGTCTAAAGAACCAATGAAATTAATAATTCCACGCACAGTAGTGCTGTAGACATTTATAGAAACATGCAGAAGCAAAAGGACATATCAAAGCTGCAATAATCATGCAGGAGTCATGACATGTAAGAGTCCCTTTGAACAACATCAACCAAAACGACCGTACAGCCTATGAATCACGGAAGAAGAATATATTGTGATATCTAAAGCCTGTTCCTTAAGAAATTTAATTAAGAAATTTATTTTTTTTAAATTACTAAAAATGATGTTAAAATTACTAAAAATATATGACTAATTATGACATACTTAGTGTCATGTCTAGTTTTGGTTTTATTTCATGTTCATGGTTCATGTCTTATGGCTTCTTTGTTTCCTGGTTTGTCATGTGATTCCTTTATCCCGTCATATGATCTTGTCATGCGCTTCCCTTGGTTCATGTGTTATATTCTCATTAGTTCTTGTTCTGTTTTCTCATTGGCTAATTGTTTAATTGTTCTCAGGTGTTCCTTGTAAGTCAGTAGTCTTTGTGTATATAGCCCTCATGTTTCCATTGTTCCTTTTTCATGTATTGCAGTATGGTTATACTTTGTTTTATGTTTTTGGATCTTCGAAATTATGACATACTAAGTAGTGGTGGGCAATGGAGGCTTTATGGATCACTGAAACAGTTGAAACAAATGTGCCATATTGTGTCGAGGCTTCGAAACAATCCGACACCCGTCTCCATGGTGACCCCTAGTGGTCAGAACTGTATAAATGCAATAAAATGCATTCTTTGTGTTCTTTTTGAAGAATTTTCAGAGCCTGATGAAATCGGTATAAATATGTGTTTAATACTGCAAAATACGCTCAATGTTACAGTCACTGCCCTTGCCGTCCAGAATAAAAGAGAACATCCCAATCGAGTGAAGGGATTTGTGGAAACTGTGGTTCCTAATTATTGTGATCCAACATTTGCCTCACATTTCAGGATGAAAAAAATATTTCAGGTGAAGGATAATTCACTTCTTACCGGGGAGACTGTGTTATGATCCATGACCTTATTTTTACTATAAAACTCTTACGACAAACATGTCTTCTAATGTCTTCAATTGTTGCGTATACTGAACTGCAGCAGACACATTGGTAAACGACTTTACTTGGACCCATTGTGTGAACTGTCTTTTTAATACCGCGTGGTTTATATACATGTTGCTTCTGATTGGGCTGACATTTTTCACACCCGCCAAACAAGAGAAAACTATCTCAAACCCCGTTACACACGGTTTCCAGGAAACATGTCGTTCAACCCGGAAACCGTAGCAAAATGTTGCGCACAGGTTTGAGATTGAACGTGCCACAGTTAAAATCCACAGACACTTGTTCATTGGTTCTCATGATTCATGGGGTGACCGAGATCATCGCCCCCAGCGGTGAACCATTGAAATTTCGAAGTGTTTCGAAACAGTTATGACGTAATGAAGCCTTATTTACTGAAATCACGTGACTCTGGCAGTTTGATACATGCTCTGAAACATTGATTCAGAACAAAAGATTTGTAAAGGTTTCAAAGCTTAATGAATCAATGTTTTGAAATTGCCATCACCAATACTAAGTCATAGTTATGACATGAAGTCAAAATTATGAGGTAAAAAGTCTAAATCATGACACTAACCAGAATTTTGACATAAAAAGCTTATAATTATTACATACTTAGTCATAATTGACATACCAAATTGTAATTGACAAAAAAGACAAAATTATGACATGCCAAATCATATTAATGACATAAAAAGTCAGGTTGGGGGGGGTTAGGGGGATGATACAGTTTTGCGAGAGATACTTTTGTAACTGTGCATATCATTGTAACACAGTTAGTAGCTCAGGTCAGGAGGAGGCTGGAACTGGCATACGTTCATCAAAATTAATCATTAAATAAACAAACACAAAACAATAGTTAAGAGTCAGCTGATGTGAGCTCCACAGCAGACTTCTTCCCGACAGTCAAAGCGCGTTACGTCAAGAAAGTGCGGACCGCAAGTGTTTAGGGGTGCCATTTGGGACAGGGTCAGAGACGAGAGAGGTAAACAAAAATTCTTGGTCCCGTTCCCGGACACTGCCGCTCGGTCCTCAACCAGCCGAGAGGCCCTCACTTGTGGTGCCATGTGATGGTACCTCCGCCTCCTGGCGGGCGACAATGGCTCCTCCGTTATGAACGGCAGCAACTCCTCCGTCCCCTAACGGACGGCAGCCACCCCTCCTCAACCCAGGAGCATGGCAGCCAGCTCTTTGTCCCACCTGTTGTTTAATCGCTCCAGCAACACCGCCTCGGCCTGCCACTGGCAGTCATAGCTCCTTCGTCCCGACCTCCTCAGCACCGTGATCCCCCTTAGCAAAAAGGGCTCTCCGACAGCGTGTCCCTCCTTCCTCCTGGGTTTCGGCACCAGTGTAACACAGTTAATAGTTCAGGGAAGAAGGAGGTGGGAATCATCAATCATTCAACAAATCTTTAAACATAAAATAAATAAGCACAAAACTAAAGTAAAGTGGCAGTCCCTCGCGAACGACTGCCACACAAACATAAACCAAACACATTGTAAAGTCCAGGCTTGGTCCTCTCTCGTCCTTCCATGAGACTTGAGACTGGTGGATGTTTCATCTTCACAGTTCCATGCTGGTGGAATGCTCTCCCCACCCTCATCCGGAATGCAGAATCCCTGGCAACATTCAAAAGACAGCTGAAAACCCATCTCTTCCGTGAGCACTTTACCTCATAAAAAAGAAGAAAAAAAATCTTTCCTTTTCCTTTAAATCCTCGCTTATCGGGCTTATGCTATTCTGAACAATGCCTGAACTTCGTATTTTGAGCACTTCTTACATTGTTTTTTGCCTCTTCACGATGACTCGCTTAATTTAGTCCTAATTTGTAAGTCGCTTTGGACAAAACCGTCTGCTAAATGACTAAATGTAAATGGAAATGTGGAGCAGGTGATGCTTATTAGCAATGCTTATTAGTTCCCACTGCTCTCGGCCTCAATAAAAGAAGACTTAAAGTCGGCATGAAACAGAAGTCGTGTGACACCCTGTATGTAAAGTCACAGGAATATTTTTTTCCATGTATATAATTATTTTATTGTGTTTATGATTTTGTGTACGATTGTTATATGAATGCTGGACTGATGACATGGAATGCCCTGGATGAACAGTAGGGGGAGACAATGTGCTATTGGGAGTGTGTAAGGGTAACTGTGAGCCGGCTAGAAAAGACTGCCATTACAAGAGCAGCTCCATTGTGAACAACAGCACATCTTGGGATGAGCTCACCTAATGTCTAAAGGTGGAGTTAAACGCAGCCCTATTAGCAGCGTCAGGAGGCGGCAGCTTGCACTCTGGCTGGCTCATGACATGAGAAACCACTTCTTTTTTTTATTTTTATCTTTTGACATAGAGTATAAAAGGTCTTTGTCCTGCAAAACATCTGCAAGTTTTATATCTTAAAATGTCCTCCTCATTATAAACAAAGCATTTCTTTAATCAAGCTCTAAAAAGGGGTTGCTTGGATATACATCACATAAGCAATTCATTTGCATATGACTGCCTCTAGAGAAAGACATCTCTAGAATCATTGCACCATATGCAATGCATTGCCCACTGAAGGTCAGATATTAGGTGTGTTCGACTTCGGTTGGATGTAACCTCTCGGCGAGAGTTGACGCGTACAGTCGGGGAGGAGCTGAAAACTGAGCCGTCAAGTCTGACACTTTCTGCTTCCCATAGAGAGGCTCGTGCTATGTTTGCATACTTTATCACAGCTGAAGTGAAATCAATGCAATATTTGACAAATACACCAATGTTTCAGAGACATTTTCATTCAATATGTTATGTTCTGCTTAATACAGCGTCTGTTTGTACAAGAATAATGTTCAACATAAGCCTATACTATTTAAATACCAATGAAGTTGAAGATGAAGAACATGAATGCAATAAGGTAATATTTAATAAATCCATCTGGTAATTTGAACTGGAACAGAGTGACATACAACACTTCCACTGTATTGTGGAATATATATTCATTATAAGTGAACCTCAAGGAACATGTATCCAATATGTTTTTTTTTTGTCCATTTATTATTTTATTTTTTTGTGTAAATTATACAATTCAAATTATACAATATTAATCAAGATTTTGGCTTTACTATTTTTGGTAACACTTTCATTCGATAGTCCACTTTAGACATTCTACTAAGTATAAGTAACTTTGCAACTACATGTCAACTAACTGTAATTAGATTATTAATAGACTGTATGCTTAAATCTGCTAACACTTTATTGTAATGCTCCCCAACAGATATTCTACTGACTATTAGTAACATAGCAATAGGTAGTAGAATGTCTAAAGTGGACTATCGAAATAAAGTGGAACCCTATTTTTACATACTGTAGTACCACAGCAATTCTATAAATCTAAAGATGCTTTCAATTTAAAAAAAAAAAAAAAAAAAGTATGCTGTTTCTCTTTTATATTATACATATGCTGATTATATAATCTTTTCCCTCCAAAATGTTTAGTGGAAAGAAAATGGATTCCAAAAAAAAGAAAAAAGAAAAAAAAAAGAAAAAAAAGAAAAGATGTCTCAACATGGAATGACATCTATGAATGTCATTCAGAAACTTTATGATGACCACAGGGCTAGCCAGCGACAGTTTGAACGTAGCTTTGTATTAAAACATATAAATGTGTAAGTTGTATGTACTCCTATGTACTGCAAAGGAATGGCAGATATCATTGGCTAATGTGCACCGATGGCAGTTCCTATTTTGGTAAGATCTGCTATGACAATGTCATACCGCCTTTTCCATTCCTCTGGTGACAGTGAAGATGGGTTGAATTCCAGGAACTTATACGCATCTTTATTCTGCAAGCTAAAGGCCTTCTTTGCCATCAGACAGGATTCACCAAAGGCTTTCCAATTCTGAAAGATTTGAGATACAAAATGAATCACAACATAGAAAATGCAATGAAATTAACTGTCATAAACTGCAACTGAACATTTATTCAGTGTGTAAGTTACCTCTTGCGCTGAATCAATATGCATCAGAACAATCTCCTTCAGTTCATTCTCCTCAATGAAGTGTTCATTAGAAAAGGTCTCGCTTTTGAGAGATTCCAGAAATACTAGCACTGATTTCCAGAACATATTATGCTTAAGCAGAGTTTGTTGGATTTGATAAAGGTACTTTTGGACATCGCTCAGATGGACAGTTTCGGGTATTGAACCTTGAAAAACAATATGAAGCAGACATTGATTATGAGAGATCACTCTGAGGTTTTTGACCATTGGCACACAGAGATCTTGAAAGAATCTCACCCTTTTCCGTCTTCTTGTTTGCCAACTTCAGCTGAACATCAGTCAGCCTGACTTGGATATTGTGCTCCTGGCTTTTCAGGTTTGACTTCTGAGCAATGAGTCGAGCTTTTTCATTAGCAAGAGCCTGGTTTTGTGCAGGTTTAGCTTGAAAAATGGATTTAAGAATGTGTCCAACAAATGGTACAACGACAGCCAGGAAACTCAAACCAAACATTCTTCCACGGGCAAATCTGGCCTGACACCGGTTTATCTTTGATTCAATTTGTCCGATTTCCTCTAAGGTTTTCCTCAGTTCCATCTGAAGATCTCTCACCACCTTCTCTAGAGCCTCTATCTCCTTGGTAGTTTGTGCAATTTTTTTTTCAGCCTCAGCCTTTTCAAGAATCACATCACTGGTGCAGGAAGCCACACTGCGGTTGTGTTTCTCATATCTGATGACAGATTTCAGATAAACCATCAGTTCAATCACAGTAAACTTTGTTCTGTAGGTTCATATATCATAATGCTTTTGATGTGTAACACTTTGAAACATTTCCTAAAATTTTACCTGTCCACCATCTCTTCTACTCTGTTAACAATTTCTGCGATCCATTCTCTTGCTTTTTCCAAAGAACTTGTAGTCTGAATGTTTTCATTATTTTCAACAGCGAGTTTCAGATGAGGGAAGAGTGTGGAAACCATTTGGTTACTTGTGTCCACACACTAAAAGACAGCAAGATGTTATGTCCTTGCATGTGCCCCCTTAGATTTTTGAGCCAACATAAATAAATAATTTTATATTAGATAATTAAGTTCCATTATAGATAATTAAGTTATTCTATGTTCAAAATTAATCGTCCACCAAGGTCATGTCCTTTTGATGAATTTTGCTGATTTCAAACCAAAATATGCAGGTGGATGGGGGAATCTGTAATAATGTGTAATGTCAAACATTTATCATACATATTTTATAACTATCATTCCCCTTATCTACACCAGAAGACAAAAAGTCTAACAGAGTTAGATAAAAATAACTTTATTTTGCATATCAGACCTGTATTAAATTCAATGGACATTGTTTTTCTGCTGCTGATAGCTACTACTGGAACTACTGAAAATGAGAGAAATTATCTAAAATTTCCAAAAGGTATCTTTTTCTCTCATCCCAAAAGTACAAAAAACTATAAAACTCATGAAAGCCTGTGTGACCTTGACATGAAATCTTGAATCTCCAATGGTGCATACAATGAAAATTAAGTTATTAATTACAGTGAAATATGTACATTTCAGACATTAATGTTTTAAACAAAAAATATCTCATTTGCTGTGTGCAAGAAAACACAATAATGAGTAACTCATGCAGAAAAATCAAATGCATTATTACAAGCTACACTCACAACATTTCTATTAATTTCAATGCATTTCAATGCTACCCCTTGAAATTCTTCTTGTTTTGTACCTGTATTCAAATTCAATACAAATCTATCCTCGATTTCTACTGTTGATGGTATTGTCTTATTTTAATCTGCCTCTTTAGTTTGACCTTAAAAAGAGAAAGGTCAGAAGATCAATGACTTTACCTTCTGCAGAAGAGACTCAGAGGAGGCAAAGAGATTCTGGGTTTCAAGAGCACACTCTCTGAGAACCCTCTCCAACTTGGGGAACTTAGCCAAACAGAGATAGGAGAGATGGTAGAGCAAAGCCGTACGCTCAGCCGATGGAAGAAGCTCCTGAAAGAACCTGAGTTGATTTTCTTCCATCACTTCTGTAGAATTACAAATGTAATACTTACTACATGATGGTTTTGCACAGGCTTGTGTCAAATACCAGAACATTAAGCATGTCAATTTGTGAAGACTGAGAGAAATTTTGATTACATTTTATTGGTCAAAAACAATTCCTATACTTTTACTCACCTTCGGGGACTGGTCTTCTGCAAGCCATGTTCATTGTCCTAGCCTGTAAAGAAATTACAAATTTCAAATTTGTCTGAAAAACAATAAAAAAAAGTAACAAAATGGCAAGAATTACTACAACAACGATGGATGGAGCATGTCAGTAAAAGTTACCTGTAAGAAGAATGCCTCTCTAAGCAATGCAGTTGTTGGGATCAGCATAGGGAATTTATACTCTCTGGTTCCTCCTTAAAAATGTTAGGAACAAAGATACATAAAACTGATTGTCAAAGGAAAGAGGGAGTATCCTTTGGGGGATTAGTAGGCATCCTTAAAGGAACAGTTCACCAAAAAAAGAAAAAGAAAAGAAAATTGTAGATTTACTGACAATGGACATTGGATCTTTCTATATGTTGTATCTACCTATCTGTCTGTCAGAAAACTGATTTGGGTGTACTTTAGACATGTAATAAGTTGATTTTTCTCTGCCAGCAGTTCCTGTATGGGCCTGTTGATGACACGCTTGATTTATCTACACTTTACAAACCTGCACAAACCTGCCTTGCTTTAGGCTAGGTCAGTGGTTCCCAAACATTTTCTGCCGGGCCAGCCTTTTGCAGAGAAAAATATTTTCAAGCACCCACAACAAGGCTGTAACCATGTCTTGAACATTGGGAGTGGAGGGGGGGTGGTCTTTTTTTAAATTATAATTAAAGGATTAAAATGGATTTAAGGGAATAAAGAAAACCTTTCTGTTGAGAGATGTAAATACATTTTTCTATAGTTTATTGTGCATTATATTTAAAGTTGTTAAGTGAAATCAATGAGTTTATAAAACAGATTTATGTTACAGATTTCTTTCAATATACTTTAGACATGTAGATCATATCCACGTTTGTGCATCAATGTCTGTAATGTATGCTGTAGATGCAAAACCTTTAGGAATCGTTTACAAGATTTAGGCTACTCAATATTAGTCAGTCGTATCCGACATAAAAGATCCGCGAAATTAACTTGTGACCACCAAATGCAATAACTACATAAAAGTTTATTAAAATAAAGAAAAGGGAAAATGATCACAATCATTAAAATTCATTTAGTGGAGGGCAGTAGAATTCTTGCAGGCAGTCGAAATTCGACACAACGCCTTTTATCATGTAGAATTAAAGTCTCAGAAGTAAATGCAATTAAAAACATAAGCTACATATCTACTGAGTAAAATGTAGTCATTGCAATAAACACTGAAATATGTAATTGATTATCCAGTGCATAAACCAGGAGCTTTGTTCTGATGACAGAGTCTTCTTGGACATAGGTGAGCAGCTACTTCAAGATTATTAATTTTAAATTGGATAATAGGAAATTATACATATGCATTCTTTAATTCCACATATTGTTTTTTGTATTTATGTCACCATTCTGTTCTGTTTAGTTTGGTTTCCATGGACTTTCAGTTGATTTTCATTTGTCATGTGTCTTCTTTCACTGCATTTTCGTCAGTAAGCGGCACTGTAGATTGTCGTGGAGATTCCCACCACTCAGATTCCCACCACTCGTTTGTCTCCTTGGTTACCGTTAGCTTTAGTTCATACAGTGATGGTCAGAATTAATGGCACCCCTGGTAAATATGATCAAAAATGGTTGTAAAAAAATAAACCTGCATTGTTTATCATTTTGATCTTTCATTCAAAAAATTCGCAAAAATCGAACCTTTCATTGAAGTAAAATAATTGAAATTGGGGGGTAAATCACATTAGGAAATGTTTATCTCCAAAACACGTCGGCCACAATTATTTGCACCCCTAGAATTTTTTATGAGTAAAATATCTCTGAAGTATATTCTCATTAATATTTACCTTTATTTAGCACACCAGGGTGACTAGGAACATGAAATTGTCCAGCTATGACTTCTTGTTTCACAGGAGTTTAAATATGACGAATACACAAAGGCCAAATTCCCTTAATCATCCATCACAATGAGTAAAACCAAAGAATATAGTTCTGATGTGCAGCAAAAGATTGTTGAGCTTCACAAAATAGAAAGTGGCTGTAAGAAAATAGCTAAAGAATTGCAAATCCCCATTTTGACCATCAGGACAATAATTAAGAAGTTATAATCAACTAAAGATGTTACGAATCTGCCAGGAAGAGGACGTGTGTGTCATAGATCGCACCTCTGTGGCTCTCTCCAATCACCAAAGATCAAGTTCACCTGAGTATTGAACTTCAATTCCCATCAGCCCCGTACCTAGGTCTAATCACCTGCTCAGGTGCATCCACTTCTCCTCTCTATTTATACTGACTCTGAACTCTTGGTCATTGCGAAGTCTTGTTTTGCCACGGCTGACATTTCTGAGCGGTTTCTCTGCATTGTACTGATTCCTGTTTCCTGACCTCTGCCTGTTTATTTACTCACGTGTTTTGTCTGCTGCCCGCCCTGACCTCTGCCTGGTATTGTTTATGATTCTCTGCTGCCTGCCCCGACTTCTGCCTAACACTGTTTGTGATTCTGGATTGCCTCTGACATTCTTAACGCTGTTCCCTGATTTCTGCCTGTTTGACTATTCTTCTAATAAACACTGCAAATGGATCCGAACGTCTCTGACCCATCATTACAGTGTGTCTATATTGTCTTAATGCACGGTGAGGAGGAAAGTTTGAGTGGCCAAAGACTCTCCAAGGATCATAGATGGAGAATTGCAGAGATTACTTGAGTCTTGGGGTCAGAAAACCTAAAAAAGGTCAGATGAAACAAAAAAAGGGCTTTTTGGTAGCAAACCCACCAGATGTGTTTGGTGCAAACAGGGATAAAAAGTACCCCATGCCTACGGTTAAATATACTGCTGGATCTTATATGTTGTGGGCCTATTTTTTAGCTGGAGGTCCTGGACATCTTGTTCAGATACATGGTATTATGGATTCTAGCAAATACCAACAGATAAAAAATCAAAACCTGACAGCTTCTGCTAGAAATCTTATAATGGGCCATGGTTGGATCTTCCATCAGGACAACGGTCCAAAACAAACATCAAAATCAACACAAAAATGGGTAACTGAGCACAAAATGAAGCTTCTGCCATGACCGTCCCAGTCCCCTAAACTGAACCCTATAGAAAATGAGTGGGGTGAACTGAAGAGAAGAAGCACCAACATGAATTTGTGAATCTGAAGGATCTGGAGAGATTCTGTATGGAGAAATGGTCTCTGATCTCTTGTCAGGTGTTCTCCAAACTCATCAGGCATTATAGGAGAAAACTCAGAGCTGTTATCTTGGCAAAAGGCGATTGCAAAAAGTATTTAATAACAGGGTGCCAATAATTATGGCCAGCGTGTTTTGGAGAAAAACATTTATTTTATAATGTGATTTACCCCCCTCTTTCAATCCTTTTACTTCAATGAAAGGTTTGATTTGTGCGGATTTTTTTTAATAAAAGATCAAAAGGATAAACAATGCAGATTTATTTTTTACAGCCATTTTTTATCATATTTACCAGGGGTGCCATTAATTCTGACCACCACTGTATGTGTCAGCTGTATGTGCTTAATTATCCTCTTTTGTGTTCCTTCTTAAGTTGTTCTCTCACCTGCATTCCTTGTTCGGTATTGTTTGTGTCTGAACGCTGTTTTGCATGTTTGCTGTTTGGATTATTCTAATAAACCTTGTGTGCAATATTCCTCATCTTTATTGAACTTAGGTGTTACAGAATACCGGACAAAGAATATAGAGTGAGATTTATCGTTCTGGCTCAGGAGAGGCATAATTTTTTTTTGTTTGTTAAAGACTTTTGTTGTCTTGCGTCTCCAGGCCCCTTGATGATGAGACACTGAAGACATTGTTTTGGATCGGGGCAACCTTTCACCACCCTATCGACCTCTGGAGAGCGTCATATTCCGATCCAGTACACAGCCAGACCCAGAGCCCGGATTATAACCCTAGACCACGGAGAATTCGTGTGTGCCCCCCGCAGACGTTGAGCTACCATACGCCATGATGCGTCAGCCAGAGCCAGAGGAGAAGAGGACAGAGCTGACCCTAGCCCTGGAAGTGGAGCCCCATCGTGAGTCTGACCAGGGGTCTGAGCCCACGACATCAGAGGGAGTCTTAACTATGGAAAATGAGGACTGGCTGATAAACTAAATAAATATTGTCTCCCACCCGGTACCTTCATCATCGCTGTGTTTGGATGGCACTAAAGACTGTATAAACTGTGAGTTCCCCATCTCATAGCTCTACATGTACTGTGCTATTCTTACCATTTTTCTGCCATGTGTTGCTGCACCACGAAGCTCAGCCAGTCCACCAGACCCACCACTGCCAGATGTCTACAGCCCTGCACTGTCTCCGGGGAGTCCCCGTCACATAGAGTGGCAGGTTGTGCATCTACCGTGCGTGCAACTCTGGCCTTCGACCTCTTGGCTCCATTTCGGCCTGTTGGCTCCGTATTTGCTCCTCTCACCTTCGGCTCCACCGGAGACCCTTGGACTTGTGGCTCCACCGGAGACCCTCGGACTTGCGGCTCCACCGGGTACCCTCATCCTGCCGGCTCCCCCTTGGTCAGTAGTCACACCACTTCCACAACAGTATTGGGGACCATCTGCTGCACACCGTCCCCCCAACTGCAGCGGGTTCCTCCGTCCCCTCAGTGTCGCCTCTGTGAGAAATTATGAGAAATGGTAAAATTGTTTTAGTTGATTATTAGAGCTTTGTGCTGTGCAAGAAAACCTATTCATGCATTTTCAAGTGGTTTGGCTTGAGTATGTGATAAAAACGGAGAATACAATGGCCATTTTCGCCACTATATTCAAGAACCACTTGGCAAAGTCAAACAGCCTCAGTAAAAGTGACCAAACAATAGGCAAAACCAAATATTTTTTTCCATACTGCCACCTACTGTGGAGTATGACAAGGATTGCAAACCATTCACTCTAGTGGCCTTATATAGATGCACTCAAGGATCTAGACAAAAATAGTAAGCCATCCCAGTATTTCTCAGTAATGTTTCATGAATGTTAAAAATTCAGAGATACTACTCTTCATGGCTAATAACACATTTTATAAAATTGTAAAAATCTATAAAAAGATGTGCTATCCTCTCCATAACACAACAATAAAAATGACAAAAAGAAAAGAGCAGTCAAAGAAGCTTCTGATCACAGGAATGGATATGTTTTTACCATCCAGGTATTTCTCAGTAATGTTTCATGAATGCTAAGAATTCAGATATCCCTGCTGAAAAATCCAGCATTACTGGTCACCAGCATAAGGTATGTTTTGCACACTGTGACGACTTTGGAATGCGTATGTGTTACATATGTGACCCCTAGGGGGCGCTCCAACGCACACAATTTGGATATTTAAACTAGAAAACCCAAACCGCGCTCCCCTTTGAACTATTTAGGCAGGTTGTATCCAATGAAAGGATGGATATGGGACTGATGTACTCAATTATAGTTTTTATTAAACACTAAACAATACACTGATTGGCAATCAGAGCAGACAGTTCCACATATGGCGCTTTTCCACTGCATGGTACGGTACGGCTCGGTTCGGTACGGCACGCTTTGGCGCTTTTCCACTGCATGGTACGGTACGGCTCGGTTCGGTACGGCTCACTTTTGGCGCATTTCCACTGCATGGTACGGTACGGTACGGCTCGCTTCGGCTCGCTTTAAATGGTACCACTTCTGTTGAGGTTCCAAGCGTACCGTACCGATACTAAAATGTGACGTGAAAACACTGCAGATCACAGTATAAACTTCAAAAAAAGAAATGGCTGAATCGTGGTCAGTGGACGAGGTGCAGACGTTCCTCTCGTTGGTTGCCGAGGAGTGGATGGGGAAACACGGAATGAAAAATTTGCATTTAATATGATGATATCATGGCAGTAGAGACGGCAACTATAACGATCAGTCCCACCCACTTTGAAGCGGTACTAACTGCAGTGGAAAAGCAACCGAGCTAAAGCGAACCGAACCGTGCCGTACCGAGTCGAGTCGTACCACGCAGTGGAAAAGCGAAGCGAGCCGAACCGTTCCGCGCCGAGTCGAACCGTACCGAGCCGAACCATGCAGTGGAAAAGCGCCAATAGGTAACAGTGAACAATTCTACAATAAATAAATCACAGTGAATAAAAGTCTCATAGCAAATGAGTTACAAGATATAAAATCTAACAATACCTAGACAAAAGTGAATAAAGTCAAATAAATAGATACTGTTCACATATACACACTGCAAGAAACACTTCAAACCAAATCGGCCGTACATACATACATAAACAGCATTTCACACAACACACTAGTAAACATTGCAAAATAGACACTGTCCCCAAAAGAGATATTGCACAATGCCCCGAATGTTGAATTATAACGATTACCAAACAGACAAAAAAACAAAAACATTTAAATTAACAATCTACCATTAGCAGGACTCCATCCTAGGCCCACCTAGGTCCAGGTCATCAAAAAACAGTGGTGGCAGATCCCCAAGACACACACACATACATACAAAGAAATAAAAAGTAAAACCAGGATGAGCAAGTTTCTGTAGACTCGTAACTGCTGGCACCATTTACTGGTCACCATACACGCAGATGCCAAACCGAAGTTCTCCCGTTTACACAGCCGATACACCAAGAGGCTCACTCTTCAACCGTATTGTTTTTCTGTTCATGTCTCACGACACATTTAAAGGGCCATTATTATAGTGGACACTTACACCACCTGATCCAAATAATCAGTGATGATGAGCAGGCCTTAAAGGTACACTTCCCATTTCAACCACCCTACCCGCTACACATATAACATCTTTTAGTGTGTGTTCATAGTTAAATAAAGACCAAGACAATTTCTCAATAATTTAAATAATTATTTGATGAACAAAAAAAGCATGTTGCAGGTTACATGTTTACTGGTATGCAGCAAACTCTTTAGTGTTAAACAAACACTGCTCAGTTTCCATATGGTCCCAATCTATAGAGAGTAGAAGTAACACTGAAGCAGTGTTGCAGTTTGTGAAATAAAGTAGTTCCCTGTCGAATAGGAACTCGCACTGTGGCTGAACAAGATCATGAGTAATGCCTCAGCATGACTGGTGTCTGAAGCATGTGTCTAAATGCAACAATTACATTGGTTAGCAACAGCCTATGACGTCACTACCAGTGCAACCATAAGTATAAAAGGGCACATGAGGAACACGTCATCCTCTTCCTTGTTTTCTGGGGCCGTTTGTTTGTATGTGCAAGTAAGACAGAAACTTCACGGAGTGTTTGACTCCTCGAGCAAGCTGAATATGCTCATTTTATGCATTTGAGAGACTTCTGAAAAAGACTGGTAAGAAGCTTTGTGGATCTTTGATCTCACCTGAAGGTTAATATTCAGCGTTTGCATGAGTGCGTTCAGCTCTTGAGGAGTTGAAGGCACACATAATGATGCATTCATTGCAACATAATCTGTTCTTGTTTGTTTCTCGATAGAGCAGTAAGAATCTAGTGTTGAACAGAGCACGTTCAGCTCTCGAGGGAGTTGAATGCATGCTTTGTGTTGCAGTCGCAGTGAAAAGCTCCAACCATGTCAGCATTTGTACAAGCACATTCGGCTCTTGAGGGAGTTGAAAAATGCTTGTAGCGATGCGATCATGGCAGTAGACTCTATTCTTGCCAGTTTCTCGTTTCAGATAAGAATCTAGCATTTGATAAGCTTAGTTATAGTTGAGCATTGATAGTACTTCCCTCATTTTGTATGATTGTTAAAGTGAGTACTCACTCCCTAAATGTTCTGTATATCGTAGAATCAAGTGAGTGGCTATCTGTGAGCCTCTTTGATAAGCTTAATTTCAGTTAAGCATTGGTAGTACTCCCCTCGTTTTGGAGGGTTGTTATGTTTAAGTACTCACACCTTATATTAGCTCCTTTCATTGTTAGAGTCAAGCTGGAAAGCTTTTTGGTGAGCCTTACCTTACCTTAGCTGCTTTCATTGTTAGAGTCAAGCTGGAAGGCTTTTTGGTGAGCCTTACCTTACCTTAGCTCCTTTCATTATTAGAGTCAGGCTGGAAGGCTTTTCGGTGAGCCTCCTTGACAAGTTTCAGTTGAGCATTGCTAGTACTCCCTTCATGTTCTAGAGGGTTATCAGCTAAGTACTCTTCTCCCTATAGTTATTTTTCAGCTCTGTGTCAAGCTGAATGGCTTTATGAGCCTCCTTGACAAGTTCAGTAAAACTAGTTGAGTTGTATGGCTCTCGACAATCCACCTTGACTAAACAATATTGTTGAAATGTCACCAGTGCTCCCCTCGCTTTGGAGGACCGTCATGCTGAGTACTTCACTCTTTAGAGCTCTGTTTAACTTTAGTGTAAAGAGGAATGGATCCAGGTGAGCTTCCTTGACAAAGAGTATTGTTAAGTCTCCTCTCGTTTAGAGAGCCGACCTTCAGAGGCTTCCGCTCCCCAGAGCTATGCATGGTTAGATACCAGGGTTTGTTAATTAGGTCCCCTCTTGTTTTAGAGTGGCATCCTGCTGCTCTCGATAGAGCTCCTCCCTCTAGTTAGGGACACTATGTCGCAGAGCTTCCATAGCTGCATTAGAAGTAGCACTGGGTCTTCTCTCATCCTTGAGAGTCGTCCTGCATTCCTTTGAGCCCTGCAGCTTAGCGATGTCGTGTCGCAAGGCTCTCTGTGAGCCTCCTCGATAAATATGTCTTTAGTATAAAAGGTGATTGTATTTCCTCTCATTTTAAAAAGTCATTCTACAGAGGCTTTCACTCCCTAGAACTCTGCTTAGATGATGTTGCCAAGTGGTACAGCTCACAGTGAGCCTACTTGGTGGGGCTGTCTTTTTGTAAAATGGTGTAGTTAGGCCTCCTCTCATTCTAAAAAGTTATCCCGTTGAGGCCTCCATTATCTTGAGCTTTTTCCTTACAGACAGTAGCACTTGGCTTGATATGAGTGTCCTTGGCTGTGGTCCTAAGGGTAGAGTGTTGTTAGGCTCTCTCTCGTTTGTTGAAGGTAGTTCTGCTGATGTCGCCGCTTCCCTGAGCTCCGCTTGGATAGCTACTTGGATTGGCTATTTGGATAGTGTCAAGCATCATGGCTCTCTGTAAAGCCCCATTGATAGAGCTGTCCTAAGCATAGGAATCAGGCCTTCTCTCGTTTTAGAGAGTCATCCTACTTAGGTTTTCACTTTCTAATGGTGCTAAGACTCTTTTTAAACCTCCTTGGCTGCTCTCTCTAGAGTAGAGGGTTGCTAGGCTTCCTCTGGTTTTTGAGATGTTGAGAGTCATTATACTGAGGCATCCGCTCTCCTGAGTTCTGTGATATTGAGTGACATGGCTCATGTCATTCTGCTGAGGTTTACTCTTCCTTAAGCTCTGCCTGGATATCGATATCTAGTGATATGGTTCTCTGGGAGCCTCCTTAGTGGGGCTATCTAGTGTCAGGTGTAGTTAGGCCTTCTCTTGTTCCAGAGAGTCATCCTACTGAGGCCTCTGCTCATTATTAGAGCCCCTTTCTAGGTAGAACAGGCAACAACACTTGCGCAAGAGGGTCGTTATACTGAATACTCTGCAGAATTCAGTGTCCTTTTGTATCAAGTAGTAAGGCTCTTTGCAAGCAAAGTACAAGTACAAGTCATTATGCAGAGTACTTTGCTCTCCAGAGCTCCGCACAGTCTACATTTTATACATTTTAGAGGGTGAGTACGCAGAGTGCCTTGCTCACTAGAGCCATTACAGCAATATTGTCTAGACAAAGTCTGGAGGTCTGTAGCTATTGAGTCTGCAGAAAGTTGGCGACTTCTGCGCACTGTGCGCCTCAGCATGCGCTGACACCTCTCTGTGATTTTACGTGGCCTTCCACTTTGTGGCTGAGTTGCTGTTGTTCCCAATTGCTTCCACTTTGTTATAATACCACTAACAGTTGAACATGGAATATTTAGTAGTGAGGAAATTTTCACGAATGGACTTATTGCACAGATGGCAACTTATCACGATACCACGCTTGAATTCACTGAGCTCCTGAGAGCGACCCATTCTTTCACAAATGTTTGCAGAAGCGTCTGCATGCCTAGGTGCTTGATTTTATACAACTGTGGCCATGGAAATGATTGGAACACCTGAATTCAATTATTTGGAGGGGTGCCCCAATACCTTTGGCAATATAGTGTAAGCCTTAGTTATCCCCAGAATGTGTCTGTGGAGTTTTAGCTCAAAATACCACACAGATTATTTATTACACCATGTTGTAAATGTTCATTTTTAAAGTGGAAGGAGAAATATGCTGTTTTCATGCATGTATCTTTACATACAAATGAGCTGCTGCTCCCTACCCCACTTTTCCAGAAGACGGCGGAGCCTTTATAGCTCGTGCCTCGGATACTCTGCCAAAAACTAACAAAACATCTGTTTGGTTTGATTATCATCTCTATCGCAGTCACACTCACGTGACATTGCAATTCTTCATCATCATCACAGTTTATTATCTGCATGCGTTTTAAAGCCATATCAGTCTAAACTTCTGATATATGAATTTCTGAGTGCACACATTCAAAGCACGTCAGCTGTCAGACGATGCGTCCTGTGAGTATTAAACTAAGTTCTGCTTCATGTCTTATTGTGCTTAAACTTAAATACACACAAGGTTATGTCAAAAACACACAAAGCTGACAAACACAGTCGGTTATGTCTGTGAATGTAAACAGCAAGTAAAGAAATCGCATGTATATGTACGATCTGTGTATTAAAGTGAAAGCAGCGTAATATACAGTACTGCTATATATGCTATTAAAATGAATCAAAAAACAAAAGAAAAATAGAAAATCTGTCACTGCTCTTGATTGAATAACTTTAGTAGCTAAATAAGAATACATATCTTACTGCTGCTGAATGAATGCTGCTGTTAAATGCTCTGGTGACGAGACAAACATGGTGGACTGTGTACAGCTCACCCAGGGCGGGGTTTATAGTCCGTCACAAAAATCTAGAATCTGTAAACGGCTTGTTCTGAAACATTTCTTATGATTTATGAGGATTAAAAAAGAGGAGTGGGTGGATTTTTACCATTATAGGGTGGTTGTGCACACACACTGCTGACACACGTTTATGTTCAAACACAATGTAAAAGTGAATTTTACATAATAGGTTCCCCTTTAATGCTAATCGAACACATCTGAACCAGCTAACAAAGGGTATTAGGATCAATGAAAACATCCAGGCAGGTGTGTTGGTGCTCAACTCTGCAAGGAATAAATACCTCTGAGCAATGGCCATTATTATAAATTATATCTCAGTTCATTTTACATGTATAGCTTTTTTTTTTCTTTTTTTTTTTTAATGAACATTTCATAACCGTATAATATATATAATATAATCGTATCTAAAACAATAACAATTTTCTACTTTTAACAGAGGGTGCAAAATAAATTAGGAATTTATAATTATACATTTTATAATTAAATGAAAATATTTAGAATAAAACATTTTTGATTTTTTTTTAAACATATTTTACCAGTCTTTTTTTCTACCAAAAACAAAACAAAACAAAACATATATGTTAAATATAGAAATATGCAAGCAAAAACAATGCTTGTCTCCAAAGTACTGCTTGCTTACAGACCTCTGGCCAATTCGTCAGGCCACTGGGAATTATCCCAAGGCTCCTGATGGCCAGTATGGTCACAAATGCACAAACTTTGGGCAAAATCAAGAGTACAATGCCAGCTCGTGAAGAGCAAATGCTGTTAAAACTGTTGCAGAAACACAAACAGATGCTTTTATTTGGCTTTTTTTTCCTTCATATTTCTAAATGTTTTTGTTTTGCGATGTAAAAAAGCTCTTTTTAACTGATTTGTATACAAATCCTTTGAAACAGGAGATAGATTCTCTGATCCTTTGAAATGTTTTATCAGTCTGAGTTTTTTCTTTGTTATTCAAAACTTCAGATGACATTGATCAATAACACAATCATAGCTAAAACATTTTAAATGTTCTATTTTCAACAGAGGGTGCCAAAGAAATTAGGAAGTTATAATTCAAATCAAATCAAGTATATTTGTATAGCGCTTTTCACAATACAGATTGTATCAAAGCAGCTTCACAGTATTAAAATAAAATAATACAACAAAGTTTGTTTCTAGTGGAATTTATTGATTGATAGAATAAAATTAAATATCCCCAAAATATCCCCAACTGAGCAAGCCAAAGGCAACAGTGGCAAGGAACCGAAAAACTCCATCAAGTGACCTAATGGTGTCCTAAAACTCCATCAGGTGACCTAATGGAGAAAAAAAACCTTGGGAGAACCCAGGCTCAGTCGGGGGCCAGTTCTCCTCTGGCATTTATGAACTAGAGGCCGGATTGTAGTTTGAAACTGTGAGATTAACAATATTATATGAATGCCTGGCTGAAAAGATGCGTCTTTAATCTAGTTTTAAACTGGGAGAGCGAGTCCGAGCAACGAACAGTATCAGGAAGGCTATTCCAGAGTTTTGGAGCCAAATGTGAAAATGCTCTCCCTCCTTTGGTTGATCTGGATATCCTAGGTATGACCAAAAGCCTTGAATTTATTGATCTTAAAGAGCGCGATGGATTATAGGGTGATAGAAGATCCGTTAAATAGACTGGAGCTAAGCCGTTTAGGGCTTTATAAGTCAGTAGCAATACCTTATAATTAATACAGAACTTTATAGGTAGCCAATGTAGTGATGATAAAATCGGTGTTATATGATCATATTTTCTTGATCTAGTAAGAACTCTAGCAGCGGCATTTTGGACTAACTGTAGCTTGTTTATTGAGGATGCAGGACAACCGGCTAATAAAGCATTACAGTAATCTAGCCTCGAGGTCATGAATGCATGAACTAACTTTTCTGCATCAGAAACTGATAGCATATTACGTAGCTTAGCAATGTTTCTAAGGTGGAAAAAGGCTGTTTTTGTAACATACGAAATATGATTTTCAAAAGACAGGTTACAATCGAGTATAACACCCAGGTCTTTTACTGTAGAGGATAAAGTAACAGGACATCCTACGATGTCAAAGTTGTATTGTGAGAGGTTCTGTGGGCGGTTTTTTGAACTGATAAGTATTACCTCTGTCTTGTCTGGATTTAATAAAAGAAAATTACGCGTCATCCAATCTTTTATATCTTTAACACACTCTGTCAATTTGGATAAATTAGCGTTTTCATCCGGCCGTGATGAAATATATATTTGAGTGTCATCAGCATAACAATGGAAACTAATTCCATGTTTCCTTATAATATTTCCAAGTGGTATCATATATATTGAGAATAACAGAGGGCCCAACACAGATCCCTGCGGCACTCCATAGTTTACTGGAGTTATGATCGATTTTTTTCCATTTAAATAGACAAAATGGACGCGGTCTGATAAGTATGATCTAAACCAGCTTAATGCTTGTCCTTGAACACCAGTATAATTTTGTAGTCGATCTAAGAGTATTGTATGATCTATAGTATCGAACGCAGCACTTAGATCAAGTAAAACTAGTATTGAGATGCAGCCTTGGTCAGAAGCTAAGAGTAAATCATTTGTGATTTTAACGAGCGCAGTTTCAGTGCTATGATGCGGTCTGAATCCTGACTGAAACTTTTCATAGATATCATTTTCTTGCAAGAAAGAGCCCAGTTGAGTGGACACAACTTTTTCTAGTATTTTAGACATAAAAGGTAGATTTGAAATGGGTCTATAATTTGCTAGATTATTATGATCTAATTGTGGTTTCTTAATGAGAGGTTTTATAACTGCCAGTTTAAATGTTCTTGGAACATGACCTAAAGATAAAGACGAGTTAATAATATTGAGGAGAGGCTCTTCCACTACAGGTAACACTTCCTTCAGTAGTTTAGTTGGTATAGGATCTAATAAACATGTTGTTGTTTTAGATGAAGTGATAAGTTTATTTAACTCTTTTTGTTCTATAGTTGTAAAGCACTGTAATTGTTCTTGCGGGGTGATAATTGAGGCTGAATTATAAGGTGCGATTGAGGATTGAACGTTTACAATTGTGGTTCTGATGTTTTCTATTTTCTCAGTGAAGAAGTTCATGAAATCATTACTACTAAACTGTAACGGGATATTTTGTTCGGGTGACGTCTGTAATATATAATTAGCCTATATATTACAATAAATCATTTATTTTAATTTTAGAATTTAAATTTTTAATTGAAAAATTATCATGTGTGTTAAATATAGAAATATGCAAGCAAAAACAATGCTTGTTCCCAAAACACTGTGTGCTTACAGAAACTGGCCAACTCACCAGCAGGTCCAGACTGGCCACTTGGATAATTCCCGGTGGCCCGTCAGGACCTGCAAACCTAAGAATTTCACAAATGCACAAACCTTTCTTGGGGCAAAGTCCGACAATGGCAGCTTGTGAAGAGCAACTGCTGTTAAAACTGTGAGTCATATTAATGTGATCATAAACATACTGTTCTCATATGTGAAAACCAAATAATGCATCCTTTAAAATGGAATAAAACGGTTTGATGTATTTGAGCCATCAGAGATGGTACCCTACACAGACTGAGTTACATGTAATGTAGAGTAAATTATTTCTTTAAAAGTAAAGGTAGAGTGCAATGAATCTCCCTTTAAGGAAAGGCAAATGCACTGCTTGAAATAGGAATGTTTGATTTCAACATTTTAGAAAGTTGATATGAATGATAACAGTTGCTGATAAAAGGGATGTTGAAAATAAGTCTCAACCTGCCCGACCCCAGAGATCCCACAAGGCAAACCCCCAAGTGGACAAACAATTTTAAGGAGGTGCCATAGAGTATAAATTCCCCATGCTGACACAGTCAACTACATTGCTTAGAGGTTCATTCATCTTACAGGTAACTTTCACTGACCTCTCACATTTATTGTTGATTCTTGTCTCATGATAGTGTTGTTGTTTTTCAGTGTTTTCCAGGTACTTCCTTTACAGACAAAAAATGTCAGAGAGCCAAGGTTGGTAATAACTTAATTTCACTGTAAACATCTCACATTTTGTATGTTGTTAATAATAGTTAATAATTGACACACATCTGCACAAAACCATCAAGTTGCAACTTTCACATTTGTAATTCTACAGAAATTGAGGTCGCAAGTAGCCCTGAGTTTGTTAAGGACCTTCTTCCATCTGCTCAGCGGACAGCTCTGCTCTACCATCTCTCTTATCTCTGTTTGGCTAAGTTCCCCAAGTTGGAGAGGGTTCTCCGAGAGCGTGCTGTTGAAACTCAGCTTCTCTTTGGGTCTTCTGAGGCTCTTCTGCTGAAGGTAAAGCCAATGTTCTTTATCCATTTCTTTTATTGCACATCGCATCCAATAACACTCTTAAAGACTCCAAAAGTATGTTTTCACAGAAATGCCATAGAAGAACCAATTTTGGTTAACCAAAGAAACTTTCAGTGAAGAGTTCTTAAAAGAGCCATGTGAAGAATATTATACAAATCCAAAGAACCTGTTACCAATAGAACCTTTTGTGCAAAGAGAATGTTTTATGGATTTTAAATGTTCTTCAGGGAACCATAGAAGCCAATAAAGAACTGTTATCTTTAAGAGTGTACTACCGTCAGTCCAAGAGATGAGTGCATTTTTTTAAATATTGCACAAGATTTGTTTAACGTCATGGTTAACATTTCTAATGAGTCCACCATTCTCTTCAATGAGAGAGATGGCAGTCATTAAATAATTTTAAATACTGGCAAGAAATCTGCAGTGTTTAGATGAATATTTAAATATGTGTTACATTCTATCTCTCAATTACACAACAATCACATAATAAAAATGTTTAAGGAAGCTTCTGATCACAGAAATCTGCAATCCCAACCCGATCTCATGGCAATTCGTACATATTTTACGAGGTGGCTAATTTGTACGAATTCATACGACCTAACTCGTACAAATTCTTAAAATTTTTACTAAATGTTACAAATTCTTACATTTTTTACTAAATTGTACATATTTTCGTACGAATGACCTACCCATGACCCCCCCCCCCCCAAACCTACCCATCACTGGGGTTTAGACAAATTGCATGAATTTGTACTGTGTAATGAGGTTGTACGAATTCGTACGAATTAGCCACCTCGTACTCACTCTTACGAATTTGTACGAATTGGTTGTGAGATAGCATTGGGAATTCAGCACTCTACTCAAGTTTATTTGAAAATGTTATACCATACAGATCACTTCACTCTGATTGAGTGAAGGAATGAATGTGAAAGCGAACCCCTAGAGCAGGGGTCGGCAAGTAACTTTGGCCGCGGGCCAATATTTTTTTTAGCCAGTAGATGGTGGGCCAGCTACACAGAGTAGGCCTATGGATACAAATTAAATACTCTTATATAGGCCTATAATCGCGGAATATGATGGGTCTGTCACCGTCCGTGGATCATTCGTTCAATCGTTTTTTCAAATTAAAACCAAAAATAAAAAGGGGAAAAACGTTTTGTTTTTCCATTATTTCCTGAACTAAAATGAAAAAACGAATAACGACGGGTTTTCTGATTTTCTGATTGTGCTCAGATCAAAAATAGAAAAAATTAATTACTGGATTAGACAAATTTTAATTTTGATTTTTAATTTAACACCTTAGGCATATCAAGGAAATCATTTTAAACAGATCAAGTACTATTGTGGTAACAGATTACAGCCATTTTAATAAAGGTGTGAATAGCAATCATGCCTCATTCGCTTACAGTCCGTACACACATACACACCTAAGGTTTAAGGAGGTCTGCGCGGGACTGTTTTTTTCCCGTCCCGTTCCCACAAGGTTCTATTCAGCAACCGCTTAAAATACACTCTGTGTTCACCCGCTTTATTTCCCGACCTGATGGGTATGCAAAATTTAGATCTCGTTTCCATAATCTCACATTCAAATGTCTCTAACGGAAAGAAGGAGATTAAGTAGCCTATAATAATTATAAATGCTATACAAAAATTGTGTTCGTGTAAATATAAATATTAGGCTATTTTAACATTGTACTGTCAGCAGAGAAAAAAAATGCCACAGAAAAAAATTATGAAATATAAATAACATAAATTAAATAGGACAAAGCCTATCACTCAAATTTCTAAGCAACATGAACGAAAATCATATTGCCCTACTGACAAATGAAGTAGGCTATTTTCTGCCGAACTATTTCAAACATCCTTGCAAAAAAAGAATGTTGTTGACTGACAATGGTTTCAGTACCAAACAGCTCCTCAGAGCTAGGTGTACAGGTGGTCAGAATTAAGTGCGGATATACTGTCAAAAGATGTCGGGAGTGGGCTATTGTCAGTCAGACCGCCCGCTCCGTCCAAAGTACACTTCTGATCGCTACCGTCTTTTGACGCGCGAATGGACACAAAGTGGTCAAGCGTATAACTAGACGCGGCAGGCGCGAATTTGACGTAGCCTACTATTCGCGTCCGGTGTGAACGCAGAGTTATACTTAAATGTAATCCCGTGCCGCATGATTCCCTATGGGCGTTTCACACAGTATGTGGCGGTGAAATCGCCGCGCGACTACGGCTTTTCTCAAGTAGTGGAAAAAATTTGTGCAGCATTTAGGACTTCCAAAATAATCCGGCGGGCCAGAAAATATTGCTGGCGGGCCGCCAGTTGTCGTTCCCTGCCCTAGAGCAAACCCACCTATTACGTAATCATCATGGACTAATGGCAGTTCAAGTTTACTAGCCGCCACAAACTTTTCTGGAATGCTTGCATTGGTGAGCTGTTTCGAACTACTGAAATGAACTGAACTTATTTAAATAAGATTGCAGCCTAATCTTTGAACTGTTCACGAGACACTATATTTCATTGATTGAATGATTTTTACTAGATGTTTCCTATGGAAAGTATGAAACGTGGATAAACAATGTACAGCGAGGGAAATAAGTATTGAACACGTCATCATTTTTCTCAGTAAACATATTTCCAAAGGTGCTATTGACATGAAATTTTCACCAGATGTTGGTAACAACCCAAGTAAGCCATACATACAAATAAACAAACAAAAATAAGTTCAGAAATTAAGTTATGTGTAATAATGTGAAATGACACAGGGAAAAAGTATTGAACACATGAAGAAAGGGAAGCGCAAAAAGGCAGGGAAAGCCAAGACAAATTAAAAAATTAAAAAGCAATCCAGCCCCCTGTCAGTGGAAATTAATAACAGCTGGTTCAGTCACAAATGATGGCCTACAAAAAGGTCTCATTGCCAAGATGTCACACAAGACACATCTCATGATGGGTAAAAGCGAAGAGCTGTCTCAAGACCTTCGCAACCTAATTGTTGCAAAACATAATGATGGCATTGGTTATAGGTGCCATTCTAAGCTTCTGAATGGTCCATTGAGCACTTTTGGGGCCATAATACGGAAGTGGAAAGACAATAATTTCACCATAAATTTGCCTCGACCAGTGCTCCTCACAAGATTTCTGATAGAGGAGTGAAAATAATAATCAGAAGAGTTGTCCAAGAGCCAAGGATCACTTGTGGAGAGCTTCAAAAAGACAGCAGTTGTCTTGGCTTTCCATGCCTTTTTGCGCCTCCCTTTCTTCATGTGTTCAATACTTTTTCCCTGTGTCATTTCACATTATTACACATAACTTAATTTCTGAACTATTTTAGTTTGTTTCTTTGTATGTATGGCTTACTTGGGTTGTTACCAACATCTGGTGAACATTTCATGTCAATAGCACCTTTGGAAATATATTTACTGAGAAAAATGATGACGTGTTCAATACTTATTTCACCCGCTGTAAGTATTTCTGCTGTCTTTCAGTGTGCGGCCACAAGTAAAAACTTAGTTTCCACACTTCTGCCGGCGCTGAAGGTTGCCATTGAAAAGGATAAAAGCATTTTGGCTATTAAGTCCCTGGAAAAAGCCAGAGTATGGATCTCTGAAATTGTTGACAAAGTGGAACAGATGGTAGACAGGTAAAATGTTTTAGCATAAGAAAGTTTAGTAAGATTTGTTAAATTTTCCATATCTGGAACAGAACGTCATCATGTAAATCAAGTGTATATCAGTGTATATCAAGAATTTTTACTGTGCTTTAGCTCACGATTAATCTGAAATCTGTTATCGCCAGATATGAGAAACACAACCACAGTGTGGCTTCCTGCACCAGTGATGTAATTCTTGAAAAGTCTGAGACAGAGAAAAAAAAAGCACAAACTACTAAGGAGATAGAGGCCCAGGAGGAGGCGGTGAGAGATCTCGATGATCAACTGAAGAACAACAATGAGAAAATTGGACAAATTGAGGCAAAGATTTCAGAGAAAAACCAAGAGCTGTATAATCATGTCAAAGAGTCTTCTAGCAAAAGTAATGGTCTGGGTATCTTCGCTGCCATTGTACCATTTGTTGGACCCATTGTTAAATCAATTCATGATGCTAAAACTGGCCCTGAAGCAGCTGCGAAAACCCAGGTTCTGTCCAGCCAATTGACTCAACTCTCCATTGACAAGTCAAGTCTGATGAGCAAGGAGTGGAGCATCCATGTCAGGATGACTGATATGCAGCTGAAGTTGGCAAGCATGAAAATAGAAAATGGTAAGATTCTTGGTGACACTTTATAATAACTTTTATTAATTAATCATTAAAAATCATTGCATAATGTTTTACAGATCAGTAGTTAATATATATATGCACATAGCTAGACATATGAGATAATGTGCCTGTTAATGTTTAATGAACTTATTCAACATTACATAATGATTAACAGATTTTTTTTTATGTAAATCGAAATGCTGATATATCAGCATGATCAAGCACTTTTTAAAAAATCTACAAATGACTGGTTTACAATGATTAAATTGATAAATGATTAAAAACATTATATAATGCTTAACAGATCATTAGTTAAAGGGACTATGTGTAGCTTTTTAGGTATTTTATTATCTATTATCTTATTATCTTTTTATTAATAAATATGCCCTCAATGGTGTACAAATACCTATGCCAATGATCAGACTAATCCTCGTAAACGAAGAATTTATTATCTTTATATACATGGGACGGGTAGGTCCACGGAGGCTTCCATGTAGTTCCGCCATCTTGAAAAACTATAATAGCAGAGAGGGACAAAAAGTACTAGGCCAACGCGTTTCCACCACGCGTTTTCGTTCAGAACCAGCGTCACGTGACTGAAGCCAGCAGAAGCGGAGAAGCAGAGCAGAGAGAGGTGCTTGTCACTGCCGCGGCAAGTTTAAAAGGATGCACTGCATGGTTATTTATACACTGTTCATTCATACATATGCTGAGTCACAGGATGAGTCCTCGTCGTCGAAAAACTCCAAAATAGACCGTAAAAGGAAACGTGACCGGAGATTACAAAAACAAGGGTTAATGTCGGGATAGCTAATGCAGGAGAAAGCTTTCAAAAGAGACGCTGAAGTTGCCTGCTTTCTTCTTGACAGGTAAGTCAATGTTACGGTCTTAATTACAAGTTTTTTTTTCATTGCTTGGTTGTGTACTTTATTATATAGACAGTAGAACATTTATAGTTAAAAGTTAAACAGGCTCTTGATGAATAGCAGCTATTGAGTAAAGTAACGTTAGAGAAGGCGCTGATGATGATGATATCTAACAATGCACGTACTTCAAAAAATATAACGAGTAAAGAAGGCATTACTACTAATTACCATAGTTAATGTTTTTCAGTCAGTAATTCATAATGTAGCACTCTTTTTTTGTTGTTTCAAGTTTCAGTTTGTTTTAAATAACAAACCTGTTCACCCGAAGAAAAACTCGAAGTGCTATTATAAGACATCCTGTCATAGCTTTTTGGTACATAACGTCTACCGTAGATGCAACGCGCATTTGAAAAAGTGAGGCGCTGGAGAGCATTATTCGTTTGAATGCAAAATACAATTTCACCACTAGATGGGAGAAATTCCTACACACAGTCCCTTTAATAGCCAGTTTTGCTGTAGCCAGTTTTGCTGTAGTATCAATCTAAACTTCCTGTTTTGAATGCGCATGCGTCGCGTCTGAACGCGTTGTTGTCTTTGGAGCTCCATCGATTGATTTATAATTCTTGATTTCTCTTTAAACTCACTTACAACGAACATTTTCTATTTTTCCTCACCTCATAGTTATAACGCGGACTGTTGAGCAGACGCGTCTCAAGCCTAGTGATCCAACGCTGGATACTCTTATAGGTTACGTCCGTGGATCACGGCTGAACGCGTCTTCTCCGCACTCATTTATAAACAAACATTTTTTTCGCCTATCGTGCGTCTACTCCACACCCGTACCACTAAAAAGACGGATGTTATCCAAGACTTAAGCCATAAATTAGTATTAATATTGATAGCATCACTGGTAGCGTCGTTGCTAACTTAACTTACTGTCCATCTGTTAAAATGGCGAATATATCAGATGTAAGTAGTCTACCTTTTGGTGCAGGTGAGGACACATTTGAGCTACACGCGGTACAGTCTGAGCTGGAAGCTGTTGAGAAACAGATCCACGACCTTTTAGTGAGAAAAGCCGAGCTGATAGACCGGCGTTTGGCTCTTGAAACATCACGCGCCGATGCACACAAATCAGTGATTAACGTTACTAACCCGCTGACTCCGACCTCGTCTACTCCGTGCGTTACTCAGCATCGGTCACGAGCGTCGAGGCCGCGATCAGCTATGGTCTCGTTTACGCCGGCTCCAACATGCCACCACGAAGCCTGGATATTTCCGCAGCGGAAGACGCGAGTCAGGTCTAGACCAAGAAAACTCTCTCCGACCCTCCCGGTTTTCGAGATATCCACACAAAACCGCTTCTCCCCTCTTCGCGAAACAGAACGCGATGCTGTGATCATCGGTGATTCCATCGTTCGACACGTACACGCTACGTTAAATAAAAGTAAGGTGCATAGTCACTGCTTTCCTGGTGCTCGTGTTTCTGAAATCGCTGCTCACGTTCCCGAGATTCTGAACGAGCGCGTCGGAACTGTGGTCCTGCACGCTGGAGGGGCCGACATCAGGCTGCGCCAGACAGAGGTTCTGAAGAAAGACTTCAGGAATCTGATCGATACGGTACGCAGCACATCGCCTGATATAACGATCATTGTGTCAGGACCGCTTCCCACGTACCGACTAGGTCATGAAAAGTTTAGTAGATTATTCGCGCTAAATGAATGGTTAATATCATGGTGCAATGAGCAGAAACTGCTCTTTGTAAATAATTGGAATCTGTTTTGGGAGCGTCCTAGGCTTTACCGTGCTGATGGCTTACACCCAAGCAGATTCGGATCGGATCTTCTGTCAGATAACATCTCCAAAATGTTAAATACCTTTTGACTAGTAACCAAAAGTCCAAATCATAGTCTCTGCTGCACCAAATTAACTGATATAAATAGTGTAGAACATTGCATAGAAACTGTGTCTATTCCTCGTTTAGTGAGATCAAATAATAAATCTACTGCAGGATCTAAAAAAAAATCTAATTGTTATTAAACCAGAAAATGTTGCTATTAGTAATCAAAAACAATTTCTAAAGCTAGGTCTTCTAAACATTAGATCACTCACACCTAAGGCAGTTATTGTAAATGAAATAGTCACAGATAATAGCTTCGATGTACTTTGCCTTACTGAAACTTGGCTTAAACCTAATGATTATTTCGGTCTAAATGAGTGCTCCATCTGGATACTCCTATAAGCACGAACCCCGTCCGATTGGTCGTGGCGGCGGTGTTGCAGCGGTCTATAGAGATATTCTCAATGTTACTCAGAAAACGGGTTATAAGTTTATTTCGTTTGAAATACTTGTACTAAATGTTACGCTCTTAGATGTTAGAAAAAAATCCATATTATCTCTAGCCTTGGCTACCGTATATAGACCGCCTGGGCCTTACGCTGATTTCCTAAAAGAGTTTGCAGATTTTCTCTCAGATCTATTGGTCAATGTAGATAAAGCATTAATTGTTGGAGATTTTAACATACACGTAGATAATTCAAATGATGCGTTAGGGGCTGCGTTTATAGATTTATTAAATTCCTTTGGGGTCAAGCAAAACGTCACCGGACCAACTCATCGTCTTAATCACACACTCGATTTAATTATATCATATGGAACCGATCCAACCGATATAGATATCATTCCACAAAGTGATGATGTCACTGACCATTACTTGGTAACTTGCATATTACGTACTGCTGTAATATGTCATGCTGTGCCGCGTTTTCGACCAGGCAGAACAATCCTTCCATCCACCATAGATAATTTCTCAAATTGCTTATCTAATCTGTCTCAGCTGCTGCCTGAACCCAAACAAACAGATGAACTAGAAGAACTAACTAGCACTATGAGCACCATTCTCTCTAGAACATTTGATGTTGTTGCACCCATTAGATTAAAAAAGGTCAGAGAGAAAATTAAAGCACCATGGTACAATAATACTACGCATGTTCTAAAGAGAGAAACCCGTAATTTAGAGCGTAAATGGAAACAAACTAATTTAGAGGTCTTTAGAATCGCGTGGAAAGACAGTATGTCACGTTATAAAAAGGCCCTAAAAGCGGCCAGGGCTGAGCACCTCCGCAAACTAATAGAAAACAACCAAAACAATCCTAGGTTTTTATTTAACACCGTGGCTAGACTAACAAATAAACAGACGTCACCCGAACAAAATATCCCGTTACAGTTTAGTAGTAATGATTTCATGAACTTCTTCACTGAGAAAATAGAAAACATCAGAACCACAATTGTAAACGTTCAATCCTCAATCGCACCTTATAATTCAGCCTCAATTATCCCCCCGCAAGAACAATTACAGTGCTTTACAACTATAGAACAAAAAGAGTTAAATAAACTTATCACTTCATCTAAAACAACAACATGTTTATTAGATCCTATACCAACTAAACTACTGAAGGAAGTGTTACCTGTAGTGGAAGAGCCTCTCCTCAATATTATTAACTCATCTTTAGGTCATGTTCCAAGAACATTTAAACTGGCAGTTATAAAACCTCTCATTAAGAAACCACAATTAGATCATAATAATCTAGCAAATTATAGACCCATTTCAAATCTACCTTTTATGTCTAAAATACTAGAAAAAGTTGTGTCCACTCAACTGGGCTCTTTCTTGCAAGAAAATGATATCTATGAAAAGTTTCAGTCAGGATTCAGGCCGCATCATAGCACTGAAACTGTGCTCGTTAAAATCACAAATGATTTACTCTTAGCTTCTGACCAAGGCTGTATCTCAATACTAGTTTTACTTGATCTAAGTGCTGCGTTCGATACTATAGATCACACAATACTCTTAGATCGACTACAAAATTATACTGGTGTTCAAGGACAAGCATTAAGCTGGTTTAGATCATATTTATCTGACCGCTACCATTTTGTCTATTTAAATGGAGAAAAATCGATCATAACTCCAGTAAACTATGGAGTGCCGCAGGGATCTGTGTTGGGCCCTCTGTTATTCTCAATATATATGATGCCACTTGGAAATATTATAAGGAAACATGGAATTAGTTTCCATTGTTATGCTGATGACACTCAAATATATATTTCATCACGGCCGGATGAAAACGCTAAATTATCCAAATTGACAGAGTGTGTTAAAGATATAAAAGATTGGATGACGCGTAATTTTCTTTTATTAAATCCAGACAAGACAGAGGTAATACTTATCAGTTCAAAAAACCGCCCACAGAACCTCTCACAATACAACTTTGACATCGTAGGATGTCCTGTTACTTTATCCTCTACAGTAAAAGACCTGGGTGTTATACTCGATTGTAACCTGTCTTTTGAAAATCATATTTCGTATGTTACAAAAACAGCCTTTTTCCACCTTAGAAACATTGCTAAGCTACGTAATATGCTATCAGTTTCTGATGCAGAAAAGTTAGTTCATGCATTCATGACCTCGAGACTAGATTACTGTAATGCTTTATTAGCCGGTTGTCCTGCATCCTCAATAAACAAGCTACAGTTAGTCCAAAATGCAGCTGCTAGAGTTCTTACTAGATCAAGAAAATATGATCATATAACACCGATTTTATCATCACTACATTGGCTACCTATAAAGTTCCGTATTAATTATAAGGTATTGCTACTGACTTATAAAGCCCTAAACGGCTTAGCTCCAGTCTATTTAACGGATCTTCTATCACCCTATAATCCATCGCGCTCTTTAAGATCAATAAATTCAAGGCTTTTGGTCATACCTAGGATATCCAGATCAACCAAAGGAGGGAGAGCATTTTCACATTTGGCTCCAAAACTCTGGAATAGCCTTCCTGATACTGTTCGTTGCTCAGACTCGCTCTCCCAGTTTAAAACTAGATTAAAGACGCATCTTTTCAGCCAGGCATTCATATAATATTGTTAATCTCACAGTTTCAAACTACAATCCGGCCTCTAGTTCATAAATGCCAGAGGAGAACTGGCCCCCGACTGAGCCTGGGTTCTCCCAAGGTTTTTTTTTTTTCTCCATTAGGTCACCTGATGGAGTTTTAAGACACCATTAGGTCACTTGATGGAGTTTTTTCGGTTCCTTGCCACTGTTGCCTTTGGCTTGCTCAGTTGGGGATATTTTGGGGAAATTTAATTTTATTCTATCAATCAATAAATTCCACTAGAAACAAACTTTGTTGTATTATTTTATTTTAATACTGTGAAGCTGCTTTGATACAATCTGTATTGTGAAAAGCGCTATACAAATATACTTGATTTGATTTGATTTGATTTAATATATATTCAAATAGCTATGAAAAAGTAGTGATAATATGCTTGTTAATATTTAAATGATCTGTTAATCGTTAAATTATCAGATTATTAATTATCAAATGTCATTAAACTTCAATTCATGAGTTACCTTTACAAATGTTGTTTATATATATATATATATATATATATATATATATATATATATATATATAGTAATTTTAAGCACTTCACACACTATTCATGTTAACATATTATTCAATAACTCATGACAGTCTGTAAAAGTCACACATTTGGTCTTCGTTTGTTGTGGAGTGTATGCAGGCTAGGGTTCTAGTTTTTTGACTATTTTTTCAAATGAATATTTCCTGAATTATAAATCGATTAAATTTAGCTTTCAAAAAATGTAACAAACGTTACTGTTTATAAGAAGCACTTCCTAAAACTTATCGGACTTTTAAGAACTTTCTGGAATTTATCAGAGAGAGAGAGAGCACGCTTTATGAGCAAACTACTCAACTTGATACATGATATTTGTTTCAGTAGCAATATATAATTTCTCTGAAATAGAAAATTCTATTTATTCTTCCATACTTTTGTGACTTCTATGGATATTTCCACTATTTGATCCATTCTTCCTTTGATTTCTGCTACAAGAAACTGGTCCCGTCCAATAATTCTCATTTGGAGTGGCATTCTGCACTTTTTTTCTAGTGAAGATTCTTCTACAGGATTCCTCTAAAGATGGACCAGATTCTTTCACTTAAAAGATCAATCATGCTCAACACATTCCCTGATTTACACCAGAAGCCTCAGAGTGATCTCTCATAATTAATGTCTGCTTCATATTATTTCTAAAGGTTCAATACCCGACCCTGTTCATCTGAATGACGTCCAAAAATGCCTTTCCCGAATCCAAAACATTCTGATTCAGCTTCAGAAGTTCTGGGAATCAGTGGGTGTAATGCTGGAGGCTCTCAAAGACGAGACTTTTGCTAATGAACACTTCATCGAGGAGATTGAATTGAAGGAGATCTTTCTGGCCTCTATTACTTCAGCACAAGGGGTAACTTAGACATTGAGAAAATGTTCAGTTGCAGGATTACTGAAATTGTTTTCACCTTGATTGTATTCTTTTTTCTGTGATTGATTTTGTACCTCAAATCTTTCAGCATTGGAAGGCCTTCGGTGAATCCTGTCTGAGTGCAAAGAGCATCTTTAGCTTGCAGACTAAAGATGCGTATAAGTTCCTGGAGACCAGCCCATCTTCACTGACACCAGAGGAATGGAAAACAGAGTATGAAACTGTTATAGAGGATCTGAACAAAATAAATCCTGATCCCTTTAATCCCGAAGCACCAGCTCCCATTGCTCCATAATGTACAAACTTAAGAAGTCTTTACAGTATAAACAGAGTACTCGACATACCTATAATGTTTCAGGCTTACTACTTTGAATAAAACATTTATTTCTGATGCTGTTTTAATAAAACCTTTTCATTTCAAATAATTTTCTAATAATGAAATTTATTTTCATTGGGGTTGTAATACAGAGGTTGTTCATCCAAATGTATAATAATAAATCAATAAATGAAAGCATGAGAAACCAAGACTCACCACTAATATCATAACACGGACAACACCAAAGCATGAACAAGAGAACATGAGTGTATAAATACTTGTGGAAATTTATATAATGTCTTATTGCTTGTCAGATAATTTATGATACTGCCCAATGACATGGTTCTATCCAAATTTTGCCCTCCATCTTAAAATGCACTTATGTAGATGATCAGCGAAAGCTCAAGGTCTCATGGCCAAAGAACACAAGAAAATGCATGAAAAATGTATGGATTTTGTATGAACTGCTAGTTTTCTAAACTTGCTCTGTTCTTTTTTGTATACCCTTCAATCAGAGAAAGGTAAATGGAGCTATTGTTCAAATTGGTCAGGTTATTTGTTGAGGTTGTTAAGAAACACGAAATGGCACTTTTTTTTCTTCCTCTTCCTCTTCAACCATGGCTAGAGGGAAAGTAAATTATACTGGTCTCCTTGTGTGTTTCCATATGTGTGAACAATATCAGCAGCAAGCCAAACTCCCTTCAAATAAAGAATGGAGCCAGGGTGCAGTTTTTAAAACTCCTGATGTTTACTCCAATATGCTTCAAAGGAGAGTGAAACTATCAAAAACAATACACAAATAAAGTGCTTTTAGTAAACAGAATACATACACACAATATAAAGGCTAACAGAGCAGAGTTACCAGTTGAGCAATTGATGTATAAGGCACACTTAATTATTACTAATATGCCGCCCATTGATTGGATGCGAGACTCCGGTTCTCTTTACAGATGTTTATTAACACTGTAGAACTAAAAGTTCAGGTAGACAAAATAAAAGACAACATCAAATATTGCAATCATTACATAAATAGCATGACTTAGCACTGTAGCTAATGCTAATAAAGAATACAGAGTAATACCAGAGCCCATCTATGGAGAGCCTGCCCACTCCCTATTAAGTCCTATTGTACCGAATTTTGGTTGTAGTTCCACCAGAGTTCCACTGGGGGCGATCGCCCATGAGTGCAGAATGAATGGGAGTCTATGGGGCTAGACGGCTAAATTTGTCTCTTTCACCCGATTGCCGTTGAGAAATCTCAGATTTGATTGTAGGTTCAACATGGGTTATAGGTCGAAAGTTGAATGAACGAGTACTTAAGTCCTTTTGATTTCTTACAGGTTGAGTTGTTGTTGCCCATAACACGCTAGCATTCTGCTAATGAATGCTGATTGGTCAGTGAAGGACTGATTACGACCAGAGATGCCGCTTGATGGCATCGTGGCATCCGAAGCGGGACCAGAAACAAACAAAACAAAAACTCTTCTAGCACGTGTGTTTACCTGTGTCAGCTGTGTTGTCGATGCCTCGAGAGAAAAGAAAGTGCAGAGCGCGAAAGCACCAAAGTGACTGAAGGATTGCCGTAAAGCAGTATCTCTGGTCGTACGATGTGTATGACGTCATTGACACTTTAAAAGACTTTTTAAAGCAAATAAGTGACTCTAAAAAATCTAACACCCAGCAATGTGTAATTTCTTTGCATCTCCTTTCGAATACAACATTCAAATTACTAGACAAAAAATTATATCCTGAGAAAAGTGGATTTTGATGTGTATAGAACCATAGACCTCCATTCATTCTGCACTCGTCCTGTGAGCGCCCTCATATGGAATCAGAGTGGAACTGCAACCAGTTCAAAAGCCGGAAGTTTACTGAGAGTGAAACTTCTCGCCTTATTAGACATTCTCTGGTAATACTGACCACTTTAGCCTACTTCTCAACCAACGTTTTCCCTGCAATCTTTGCAATCTTCACAGTCAAAAAAAAAAAAATTCTTCAACTTACACACAGTTGTAGCAAACACCACGAAGCATGGAGTAATAATAAAGAAACAAACTAGTAGGTCTAACTAACATCACCGATACAGGTGCGCTGTGAGTAGCTTACGGAGCTAACAGGTGCTACTTCCGGTTTTTAGTCATGTCAAAATAAAAGTATGTATTTCAAAATAAATTCAAAAACCGGCTGTATTACAACTAACATAGCATAGGAAATAAAGAAAATATTCTCAATTTACACATTTTACCATAATTACTTACTGACAATGCTTTCGAAGGTATGAACATTAAAGAAAAACTGGAGCAGCAGTCACATGGAGCTTAAAGGGGTTCATGACATTTTCTTAGATCTTTTGACATAAATAAGGTCTTTGTACCATTAAAAAACC
The DNA here is from genome assembly GCF_963993115.1 of Abramis brama. NCBI lineage: Eukaryota > Metazoa > Chordata > Actinopteri > Cypriniformes > Leuciscidae > Abramis > Abramis brama. The sequence continues at coordinate 14,666,019 of NC_139982.1, forward strand.
CTACAAGTTCCCTTTCGAAACGTTTACTCGTACTGCTTCGCTGGACGCTTTAGGGAAAATTCCTTTTTCTCAGATTTATTGAAGCCTTTTATTCAGTTCAGAAGAAGCCCAGCAGTGGACCAAGTAAAAGTAAAATAAATTACTATTATGTTCTGTGCTCTCCGCTGACTCTGCAGCTGAGAATGACGCTCCTCCCCTGCAACTATCAGGTGAGTATAACAGAGTTATATCTCTAAAATATTAGCATAATTTCGCCAGCGTTTGTTTCAAAATGCCGCACCTTTGAGCACGCCACTTGACGGGCACGAGTCTCGCCTCACTGCGTTCATTAACCGCTTTCTCTAGAAACGGCTGCTCCCCTCGTTGTCCACCATTCTCTTTCTCTCAGGCATGAGACGAAGAAACAATGGGCCTTTTCCCCTCTCAGAACCTTTCAGAGGATGCTAGGCCTAATGGCCTCCTCATCATCAGTACTTCCGCTGGGCTTGTTGCACTTGTTCTCTTCTGTGTCGAGTCCCTCACACAAATATCCAAGATGTTTTTTTGAATCCATTTATTTGAAAAAGCATGTTACATACAATACAAACACAAACTACATAACATTTAAAATTATACTATATTCATCATGATTTTGGCTATACAATTTTTACATAAATTCATCAAACTACAGACAAGATGCTAATTTAAAAATAAATGTATTCTCATTTTTTACACAATTAGTTTTTCTTTTCAGGTTGCTTGTCTTTTATATTATGCATTTGCTGATTCCATTTATATAATCTTTCCATTTTCAAAATATTTAGTGGAAAGAAAATTGATAAAAAAAATAATAAAATGTTTACAACATGGAATGACATATGTGAATGTCATTCATAAACTTTACAAGGAAACTAGTGGGAACGCCCACTAGCAACCACAGCGCTAGTCAGAGACAATTTGAATTCAGCTTTATAAAACACTATAAATGTGTATGTTGAATGTACTCCTATGTACTGTAAAGTAATGACAGACATCATTGGCTAATGTGCACCGATGGCAGTTCCTATTTTGGTAAGATCTGCTATGGCAATGTCATACCGCCTTTTCCATTCCTCTGGTGACAGTGAAGATGGGTTGAACTCCAGGAACTTATACGCATCCTTATTCTGCAAGCTAAAGGCCTTCTTTGCCATCAGACAGGATTCACCAAAGGCCTTCCAATTCTGAAAGATTTGAGATACAAAATGAATCACAACATAGAAAATGCAATGAAATTAACTGTCATAAACTGCAACTGAACATTTATTCAGTGTGTAAGTTACCTCTTGCGCTGAATCAATATGCATCAGAACAATCTCCTTCAGTTCATTCTCCTCAATGAAGTGTTCATTAGAAAAGGTCTCGCTTTTGAGAGATTCCAGAAATACTAGCACTAATTTCCAGAACATATTATGCTTAAGCAGAGTTTGTTGGATTTGATAAAGGTACTTTTGGACATCGCTCAGATGGACAGTTTCGGGTATTGAACCTTGAAAAAACAATATGAAGCAGAAAATGATTATGAGAGATCACTCTGAGGTTTTTGACATTGGCACACAGAGATCTTGAAAGAATCTCACCCTTTTCCGTCTTTTTGTTTGCTAACTTCAGCTGAACATCAGTCAGCCTGACTTGGATATTGTGCTCCTGGCTTTTCAGGTTTGACTTCTGAGCAACGAGTTGAGCTCTTTCATTAGCAAGAGCCTGGTTTTGTGCAGGTTTAGCTTGAAAAATTGATTTAAGAATGTGTCCAACAAATGGTACAACGACAGCCAGGAAACTCCAACCAAACATTCTTCCACGAGCAAATCTGGCCTGACACCGGTTTATCTTTGACTCAATTTGTCCGATTTGCTCTAAGGTTTTCCTCAGTTCCATCTGAAGATCTCTCACCACCTTCTCTAGAGCCTCTATCTCCTTGTTAGTTTGTGCAAATCTTTTTTCAGCCTCAGCCTTTTCAAGAATCACATCACTGGTGCAGGAAGCCACACTGTGGTTGTGTTTCTCATATCTGATAATGACAGATTTCAGACAAACCATCAGTTCAATCACAGTAAACTTTGTAAACTTCATATTTTATAATGCTTTTGACATGTAACACTTAACAGCTCTATTAGTCGGGATTAGTTTAAGATGAAGAGGTGGGGTAAAGTGATTATTACCAGAGCTTCACAGTGATTTTAGTCCTGTCCGAATGTACCATCTCAGCAATCATTATGGTAAATGACAGTAAAGATTACGGCGACTTTTACCTTACTGTATGTAAAAATGTCCGGAAAAATTACCTCGGGTAATAATAATTCTGTGCGAATAGACCAGATGTAAATATGTCAGAGTCCTGCACGGGTCCGATTTTGTAAATCCGCACCCGCCCGTACCCGCAGTGCTTCAAACCGCATCCGACCCGTTATCCGTCAACAGCACCAATTAAAATCCGCACCCGACCCGACCCGCTTAAAATAGAACCGACACCCGACCCGCACCCGAAATAAAATCAGTTCAGTTAAAATCACATTATAGACACACTTACAAAAATGTTTATTGCTAGGTCATACAGAAGTTATAACGACAATTAACACAAGGACAACTTCAGCCGAAGCTGTCAAAAGGCCGGTACATGAAGAACATGGCTAACGTTACCACAAAACTGAGTAACAGACGCGGCTACAACACTATATCTGCCACGCAATTTCGTCTAGCCTACATCTGACAATTTTGGGTTCAAACACTGCACACCACACATACTGAACAGTGTTAAATCTGAAAAATACTGTTCGATAGAACTGCTTGGTTTGTTACCACAGTTATCTGCGTGCTTCCTCAGCGAAGAAGTTCCACATTTGCGGCTATCCAACACGAAAATGCATGCAGCAAAGCCTTTCACAATATTGTTTTCTTCAGATAACTCCAAATTTCTCCCACACACTGGACTTGACTTTTGATGACGTATTGTCGACAACTTTACAATCTCCACTAACTATTCTTTTCTTCAACTCCTCAGCATCCATCTCGACGACTGCAGATCGCGCGCGCGGTTATGAGGAATTTTTAAAAGTGAAAGTAGTAGCCTAGGTAACGTTATAGATCCTGGTAGGGCGTGGCGCGTGGGCACAAATAAACTGATGTGGATTTTAAATTATTTTATCAACTTGAAATACAGAAATATTTTTGTAGATGTGTTCCTAAAAATATGCATATATTTTTACGTTTGCACGTGATCGTTTTAAACCCGTGTTTAGACCCGTGTTTCCCCCGTGTCCAACCCGACCCGCACCCGTATCCGACACAGTTGGATATTTTTCACCGCGGGTACCCGAACCCGCGCAGGACTCTAAAATATGTACCTAAATATTCTGTGATTTTCTGTTTAAAAGTAGTTTTTCAAGTTTTGAAGAGCTTGAAAAAGCACTCAGTTGTGTTCTAGGCGGTGGGACAAGTCAGTGGCAAAACTCAAGTGTTTCTGCTTACATTAAGGTAATTACAGGTAAAATTACATTACTCCATCTACCCTTGTAAAACTAATCCCGTCTGAATAGGAAACATTTCCTAAAATGTTACCTGTCAACCATCCCTTCCACTCCGTTAACAATTTCTGCGATCCATTCTCTTGCTTTTCCCAAAGACATCGTGGTCTGCATGTTTTCATTATTTTCAACAGCGAGTTTCAGTTGAGGGAACATTGAGGAAACCATTTGGTTACTTGTGTCCACACACTAAAAGACAGCAAGATTTTTTACATGTTATGTCCTTGCATGTGCCCCCTTAGATTTTTGAGCCAACTTACATAAATCATTTTATATTAAATTCCATGTTTTTTGTAGGTACAAAATTAATAGTGCCCCAAAGTCGTCACCTTTTGGTGATTTTGCCATTTGAAGCCAAAATATGCAGGTGGTTGGGGGAATCCATCCAAAATTTTAAATAAACATTTATAATAATTAAAATTAATTTATCAACACAACCAAAGAGAATTGCACTGTATATCATTGTCAAATGCATCAATTGCACCTTATCTCCACCAGAAGACAGAAAGTCTAACAGAGTTTAATAAAAATAAATTTATTTAGCAAATCAGACATGTATTATATTCAATAAACATTGTTGTTTTTCTGCTGCTCCTAGCAACTACTGGACCTACTGAAAATGAGAGAAATTATGTACTATTTCCAAATTATATATATATATTTTTTACTTATCCTAAAAGTACAAAAATCTATAAAAACCATGAAAGCCTGTGTGACCTTGAATTTAAATGTTCTTCTTCAATCATGCATGAACTGAAATTTAAGTTATTACAGTGAAATATATACATTTATTAAATGCATTATTAAAAGCTACACTGCCATTTCTATTAATTTAAATGCAGTTCAGTTCTACTCCTTAAAATTCTTGTTTTGTACCTGAATTCAAATTTATTACAAATATATCCTCTATTCCTTCTGTTGATTATTTTAGCTTATTTTGAGAGTTTTAAAAACTCTTTAGTTTGACTTCAATAAGAGAAAAGTCAGAAGATCATTGACTTTACCTTCTGCAGAAGAGCCTCAGAGGAGGCAAAGAGATTCTGGGTTTCAAGAGCACACTCTCTGAGAACCCTCTCCAACTTGGGGAACTTAGCCAAACAGAGATAGGAGAGATGGTAGAGCAAAGCCGTACGCTCAGCCGATGGAAGAAGCTCCTGAAAGAAGCTGAGTTGATTTTCTTCCACCACTTCTGTAGAATTACAAATGTAATACTTACTACATGATGGTTTTGCACAGGCTTGTGTCACACAACATTACCACAACATTAAGCATGTAAATACTTTAAGACAGAGATTTTTATTGCACTTTATTGATCAAAAACAATTCATAGACCTTAAAAGGTTCATGCTCACCTTTATTAACGGGCATTACTGTGCTGGAAGACATCTTCACTCTTCTTAGTCTGTAAAGAAATTGCAGTGCCTGAAAAACAAAATAAATAAATAAATGAGAGAAGAATCACTTCATTAATGATGGATGGAGCATGTCAGTAAACGATACCTGTAAGAGGAATGAACTTCTAAGCAATGCAGTTGTTGATATCAGCATAGGGAATTTATACTCTATGGCGCCGCCTTAATGTTTGAAACGAAGATACATAAAACTGTCAAATAACAGAGGGAGTATCCTTTGGGGGATTAGCAGGCATCCTTAAAGGGATAGTTGGCACAAAAATGTTTTTTTTTTTTTAGATTTACTAACAATGAACATTTGATATTTCTATCTGTTGGATCTAACTGTCTGTCTGTGAGAAAACTGGGTGTTGTTTAGAAATGTAATTGCTCTCTGCCAGTGGTTCCTGTACAAACCTGTTGATGACACTTAATTAAACCTCAAAATTTCACAATTGCACAAACATGCCTTGCTTTAGGCTAAGTCAACCGTACATAAACAGCCTTAGTTAAAATGGCCAGAGGGTTGTTCCATAAAACAAGATTAGAATACAAGCCAGGCTTATTTTGGTTAGTCAGACTTATTGTCGGTGGATTCTGTTTCATAAAGCAAACTTAAAATAGTTCGAACTCAGTTACTCTGGCAACTTATGCTGGGAAACTAGCCTGGTCCAGGGCAGGCTAACTGTCAGGCTAAGCCTCAGTTGTTTCACAGATCCACTAACACTGACCGACAAGAACACAATGATATTACCACTGACACTCTCTCATACCATTATTGGACTTTATTAACCACTATTAGTCCAAAAATAAATACACAGTATACAGAAAATCAACTTAAATAAGGCTACAATGATAAATTAGACAATATAGACATACAGTGAGGAAAATAAGTATTTGAACACCCTGCTATTTTGCAAGTTCTCCCACTTAGAAATCATGGAGGGGTCTGAAATTGTCATCGTAGGTGCATGTCCACTGTGAGAGACATAATCAAAAAAAAAAAAAAAAAATCCAGAAATCACAATGTATGATTTTTTAACTATTTATTTGTATGATACAGCTGCAAATAAGTATTTGAAAATCAAAAATCAATTTTAATATTTGGTACAGTAGCTTTTGTTTGCAATTACAGAGGTCAAACGTTTCCTGTAGTTTTTCACCAGGTTTGCACACACTGCAGGAGGGATTTTGGCCCACTCCTCCACACAGATCTTCTCTAGATCAGTCAGGTTTCTGGGCTGTTGCTGAGAAACACGGAGTTTGAGCTCCCTCCAAAGATTCTCTATTGGGTTTAGGTCTGGAGACTGGCTAGGCCACGCCAGAACCTTGATATGCTTCTTACAGAGCCACTCCTTGGTTATCCTGGCTGTGTGCTTCGGGTCATTGTCATGTTGGAAGACCCAGCCTCGACCCATCTTCAATGCTCTAACTGAGGGAAGGAGGTTGTTCCCCAAAATCTCGCAATACATGGCCCCGGTCATCCTCTCCTTAATACAGAAAAACACTCCCAAAGCATGATGCTACCACCCCCATGCTTCACAGTAGGGATGGTGTTCTTGGGATGGTACTCATCATTCTTCTTCCTCCAAACACGTTTAGTGGAATTATGACCAAAAAGTTCTATTTTGGTCTCGTCTGACCACATGACTTTCTCCCATGACTCCTCTGGATCATCCAAATGGTCATTGGCAAACTTAAGACGGGCCTTGACATGTGCTGGTTTAAGCTGGGGAACCTTCCGTGCCATGCATGATTTCAAACCATGACGTCTTAGTGTATTACCAACAGTAACCTTGGAAACGGTGGTCCCAGCTCTTTTCAGGTCATTGACCAGCTCCTCCCGTGTAGTTCTGGGCTGATTTCTCACCTTTCTTAGGATCATTGAGACCCCACGAGGTGAGATCTTGCATGGAGCCCCAGTCCGAGGGAGATTGACAGTCATGTTTAGCTTCTTCCATTTTCTAATGATTGCTCCAACAGTGGACCTTTTTTCACCAAGCTGCTTGGCAATTTCCCCGTAGCCCTTTCCAGCCTTGTGGAGGTGTACAATTTTGTCTCTAGTGTCTTTGGACAGCTCTTTGGTCTTGGCCATGTTAGTTGGATTCTTACTGATTGTATGGGGTGGACAGGTGTCTTTATGCAGCTAACGACCTCAAACAGGTGCATCTAATTTAGGATAATAAATGGAGTGGAGGTGGACATTTTAAAGGCAGACTAACAGGTCTTTGAGGGTCAGAATTCTAGCTTCATAGACAGGTGTTCAAATACTTATTTGCAGCTGTATCATACAAATAAATAGTTAAAAAATCATATATTGTGATTTCTGGGTTTTTTTTTTTTTTAGATTATGTCTCTTACAGTGGACATGCACCTACGATGACAATTTCAGACCCCTCCATGATTTCCAAGTGGGAGAACTTGCAAAACAGCAGGGTGTTCAAATACTTATTTTCCTCACTGTATATATATATATGTACTGTATTTATAGATATATATCTATAGATAGATACATACAATATAAAATAAATAATTACAAAAGCACAGTATAAATTTTAACTGGTAAGATGAACCTGAGCTTAGTAATTGACAGTATATTAACCTACATTTGATTTACCCCATTACAATAGTCCCTTTACAGTTATTGCTATCATAAAAATACATTTGTGTGTTTAAAATTCTAAATAAGGGACATCTAATGTTTTGGAACATAAATGTAAGGGACAAACAAATATTTTAGCATATATATATATATATATATATATGCTATATATATATATTGTACTTTATTATGTCTTTCAATTCAAACACATTTAACACAATTATACAAATGGACAGTTCCTTTAAAGACATCATATTTTCCCCCAGTGAATATTCCTAATTTTTCCTTCTACTTTTTTTCTTTTGTGATAATACCCACCAACACATACATATGATTTAAGGGGAAAAGGACAAAAAAACAATAAATATTAATAAAAATGTAACATTCACATATTTATATCAAACTCTTATAATGACACATCCTAATAGTTATTCAAGTAATATTATTTAAATATCAAATATTCAATATTAAATAAGTAAAAAAAAATAAAAAAAAATAACTAGAAATAAAAGGGAGGGTTATATAAAAATGTAGTTAATGTAGGCTAATATATATTCCTTTATTTTATGGAATATTCTTTGATTTTAGAGTTGCACATATATTTTCAAAATGTATACATTTGCTCTTAATTTCATGTTATCCTCTCCATAGTGTACTTTAGAAACTAAATCTAACCACTCATTTAAAACTGGGGATTCTTGCCTTCTCCAAAAAATTATTGCATTAAAAGCTGTAATTGTCAGCATTCTAAATAAGTATATGTCATCTTTATTAAGTAGCATAGGTCCTATACCCAAAACTATATTTTGTATCTTTATATATTTAGTTTCTTAAAAAAAAAATCTTCCCTGAATTAGGCTACTTCTGTTCATTTTTTTTATTATTATTAGAAGTATAAAATATATGAGTGTAATGAGCTAGAAGTTCACTGCAACTTATCCAACATCCTAAAGATAAATTATTATAATTAGAAGATATTTCTGGTGTTATAAAATATCGCATATTAATTTGCCAAGCAAAATGTATATTTTAGTCAGAATTATTGCGTTCCTATTTGGCGCGCATGCGCGCAGCAGCGCTCGTTCAATATGAAGATTAGCAGTAAAATGGATACATTTGCACGACTTTCTAACATTTACAGATGGAGAATATAACTGTAAAATGTAAGTTTTGCACTGAGGAAAAAAAATAACATGTCACAAACGCATAAAACAGCACAAAATATACGCTGTTTAATGGTGGATCGATTTGATCCACGATCGACCTCTAGGGCTGCTTCAGAAACGCGTGCACACGCAAATATCTAGACTAGATAAACCTGGATCAAATTAGTGAGATTGCGTGAACTTCAATTACCTTTTATGGAACCACTTTAGCCCCAACTTATTTGTTAGGCTCATTCAAGTCCGGGTGAAAAGTACAGAGCCTCTAAACGGACGTGGTGGTGGAAAAAAATTTAGATGGGAGGAAAAAAATTGCATTCCTTCGCAAAAAAATGTTTGCGTTACCTTGCAAATAAATTAAAGCTTTAGCGTAAGTTCTGCCAGAAAGACTCAATTGTTACGTCACTTATTATCTTCTCATCTAACCAATCGTTGTCTTATACTCGTAGTATAAAAGATCGGTACTTACACACGTCTGTGTTCGCAGATGCTGACGCCAACACTCCATCCTCCCCACCACCATCAGAATTGTCCCTTCCCATACCTCCCAGGGGGTCGGCTGCACCCCCGCATTCATTTTAAGGCAAGAAATGCAGATTCTGTTACCCCCGGATCGACAGGGCTTGAAAGCTGTGAAGAACAGTGTACGAAAGAACCTTCCTTGGTCTGGAGGCACACAGTGGCAGAAGTCAGTGACGGTGAAAGGAGCTGTGCTGCTTTGCAACTCGTCACTCTTACCTGTGTGCAGGCCTGGTGCAACAGAATGTGGGGAGGCAAAGTATTCACATTCACCGGGGTTCTGAGGCAAGTGTCAGATGTACGGGTGTTGCAGTGACAAGGGCCCTTAACTTCAGGTATTTTGGCAAAAGGAAATTGCTCTTTTTTAACCATGTAAAATTCACTCCCCTCTCCAAAGGGTGTGAGGCCCACCCCAAGTCCTGGAGCGAACAGGTCTGCAGCTTCTCCTTTCCTGGATCGGCCGTCTCAGGGCCGCTTCAAAGCCTTAGAAGGGTTCTTGACTGTCTGTCGACAAACAGACGGCACCACCTGTTTGCAATAGGACCGCTGGGAACCCTGGCTGCTGGTTCAGGTTGTGATGGGTTCGGTGCAGCCTTCGCAGGAGCCTGGCCTCGAGGCTTCCTTGGAAGTGGACCCACACGGAAGCAGGATTTGTTTGATGGCATCCGTCTGCTTTTTTACTGCCGAGAACTGTTATGTAGCGTTCTCGACAGTACCACTGTAGAGGCAGTCTTGGGCAATGGGGGCGTTGAGAAAGGGCATTTTCTCTGCATCCTGCATCTACGCAAGGTTTAGCAACAGGTCAGACATCGCCTGACCAAAGGTCTGCGTCATAAAACTTCGTAGCTTGAAGGGCATAGTCGGTTGCCGGACGTAGTTCCTGCATTACCTTTGGGTCAGGATTACCATCGTGCAGATCTTTTAATGCTTTGGCCTGATAGACTTGCAAGATGACCATTGCGTGCAGGGTGGAGGCAGCCTGGCCAGTGACACTGTAAGCCCTCGCCGTGAGGGACGAAGTCACCTGGAAGGGAGCTTTAGACAATTCCTCCATTCCAATTCCAATTCCTCCGTTTTGCGGGCACAACTGCGCCGCCGCCCCACCGTCGAGGGTAATGAGAGCAGAGGAGCCAGTGAATCGTGAGTGGGTAAATAAAAGGTGCCTCCCAAGATTTCGCAAACTCCTCGTGTACTTTCACAGGAAGAACTGAACTGGGACAGAGGACGGCTGTGCGTCACGCTCTGATCCCTGGAACCAGTGAAAGGAACAGTAGGAGTAGCCTTTGGGGGATTAGCAGGCATCCTTAACCCTCTGGGGTCAACAAATGTGCCGGCGCACGACGGCGCATATATTTTAAATATATAGTATGGGATGTTTTGTCAAAAATAAAGTAGGCATATATATTGAATTATTGTAACGCCACGCCAGCGCCACTCGTCACAGTATTGACTGTGTACCGCTCCCTCTGCTTCTACTTTCATTTCCTGTTTGAACATTATTTAAGAAGAGATTGTGTGTTTGCACTTTGCGAAGTATTGCCAGTTCATTTGCCTTACCGAGCGGTTCCATTGTTTTCTGCCTGATTATCTTGTGTATGATTCTGCCTGATTTTCTGATTTATGTCTGTTAGATTACCCCTCTGTTCTGGTAGCTTGTTTTGGACTGATGACTGTGTTTGGACCTCTTGCCTGTTTACTCATCTCTGCCTTTTGGATTACCCTTGTGTATGTCGCTAGATTGGACTGCTATTGTGATTTTTACCTATTGCCTGGCTTAACGTTTCTGTCTCTAAAACCTGCTGCTAATAAACATCCGCAAATGGATTGTTACCGCAAAACATACCGCCTCAGCCTCATTGTTACAATTATCAACTAAGATGTGTGTTCCAATTCAAACTAATGAATCCTTAACTTTGAAATACGTATGATAAAATGTATGCTTTTTACAAAGAAAGATTACACTTGAAATATTGTTAAAATTGTAATTGTTGTCAATTTACATGTGAAAACTATTTTATAAAATAGCAAAAAATAAAATAAAAATACAAGGTAGATGTAAAAAAAATCATAATAGGTCAATATAAGCCTTCTCATTAAATTATTTATTATTGTGTTTTATTAGTGACAAATTTGGGGAAGGGATAAATATTCCAAAACTTTCTGAAAATACAGTATGAGAATTAACTGCACAATTTAAAAAAATATATATATTTTGTCCTCACATTCTTTCTAGTAGTTCCACTTAGGGCGCTTTCACACTTCGGTTCGATTGCCTTGTCCGAACCCGAGTTCAATTGCTCGCACCACATTATATGTCATCAATGGCGGTTCACTTCCGCGATTTGGTACGATTGCGTTCATATTAGCAGCGAACTGTACTGGAGTTCACATGAACTGTACCCCAGACCACCCTTTTTAAGTGGACTCGAGTACGGTTCGTGGGTGCGCACCCGAGTTCGGAAGACATCGTTCACATCATCCAAACGAACCGAACTCTGGCGTCATTCGAACCTGGGTGCGCACCAAAAGTGACATATTATGGTAGCCCTGTTTGTGCTGAATAGATTGTAATGACACCTTTGCCATTAATGTGTTTATAAGCAACTGAAAAAAGCACAAATGTCAGGGCATGTCAAAACATCTCAAGGACAATTGCACAAACCTGCTTTGCTTTAGGCAAAGTCAAGAATGCATAAACAACCTTAGTAAAAGTGGCCAGGACATGTTCAACCTATAAACAACACCTATGGATGTTGCAATTAAAGGCTGTAATAAGGCCCTCTACTGGTCCAGGCATGAGCCACGGAGGTCTGTCCATCTGTCAGATTCTTTTCATTCACAGCCACAGTATGTTCACCCAACACAACCCCATCTGCACCCCCAGGTGCAAACCAAATAAATTTGTCCACACTGCTGAAGTATGATGAGAATTGCAAACCATTCACTCCTGTGGCCTTTTGAGATGAAGACACACTCAAGGTTCTCAGCAGAAATAGTAAGCCATCCGGGTATTTCTCAGTAATGTTTCATGAATGCTAAGAATTCGGACATACTAATCTTCGTGGCTAATAAACACATTTTAAAATATTTAAAAAATCAGGAGCTCCACTGGTGTTTAATTAGGTTTAATTATCTGAACGTGCTCCTCCCGAACTTTGTTAATAAAACATCATACCTGTGTGTCTGTATGCCTGTTTGACTGAGTATTCGCTGAGTTACGCGTTTCAGAATGGACTACACTGACAAAGAGAAAGCAGAACTTGCATCATGTTTATTTTTCTTTATTTGGCAAAACGCACAATACTTTGTTTTTATTGTGAGTATACACAAAAAAAATACACACTTAACAGGATCGATTGATGTATGAAACGTGTATGGAAGATCAAAGTCAACAGAGTATTTAGAGTCTCTTTTGCACTGATAAGGAAAAACGCGAGCTGGTATCGCCGGCGATACCGCCAACCCCAGGGGGTTAAGGTTGTGTCTATGGTGTCTTGACAACCACTGGACTACATGTGTACTCGTCACTGCCCTGAAGCACGAAAATCAGCCTTTTAAATTTCAACCGCTCGTTGGGCTCATTGTGTTGTCTCATTTTTCATCAAGCAAGGATATGGCCCATATGAAAAAAAACCCTGCAATGTTCATATACAGCAACCATATATCTTCCTTACTTAAATCGGCCAGAATTACCTTCTGTGTTTCATGTAAGGCCAATACATGTCCTATACAAAATCAGACCGATTATGGCCACTTTCATACTAAATAGCACACATACAACTTGTAGGGGATTTTTGCGTTAAATATGAATACTAAGTCTTATATGAGTTTTACATGACAAAAGTATGCAAAGGTGTATGGTATTAGTAGAACATAACTGATATTCATATACAAATCATTTAAAGTTCTTATACTGAATCATATGCTAGTCAAATTAAAGTCATATAGGATTTATAGGCTACACATTTTGTCATTTGTTTATGTGTTTCACACAGATTTCATGTTTTGATGACCAACATCAATAAGCAGTTAGAAAATGTGGAAATTGTACAGTGCAGAAGCTGGTTCGAGGATGTACTGTCAAAATATCACTGACCCTTGTGAGGACTGTTCATTTTCCTACAGGATTTGAAAGAGCAGTTGAAAAGCAATGACATTGTGAGACCGTTGTTGTATATTGTGTTAACGTTGCTTATGTGACTACATTTCCCATGATGCACTTTGTACCTGTGTTTCCGGATTCTTTCCGGTGTTGTCAGTGATGTATGAGAGAGTAAACAGAGCAGTCACACTAAGTTTGTGTGTATGTCATATTTGCCAGCATACACCGTTATACTCTTCTAAAAGACACAATAAATTGGCAATGAGGATCTTGTTTAATCCGCGTGTGGTGTAAATGCGGAAATGAAGCGGCTTGACGGCGAGATCGCTGGAAATGAGAAATAATACGAGCCTGCTGCTAATCCACGTCTTGACTGAAGAGAGGGAAGAAAGACAACAATTCAGATAAGTGACTGAATTGATTGAAACGACAGAGAACGGCACAACATGGCAGCAGTTTTTGGCAACATTGGTCCCTTTGATGAAAGTAGTGAGTAGTGGAGCACTTACACAGAAAGACTGAAGAGAAAGTTGTACCCACTTTTTTAGGTGTGATGAGTCCAAAGACATATACACTACTGCGTAACCTCCTGCAGCCAGAAAAACCGGGAGAGAAAACATATGATCAAATAGTGGGCACTCTCAAAGCGCATTTCTCTCCAAAGCCCTTAGTAACTGCAGAGCGATTTCGATTTCACCAACGAAATCAGCTGGAAGGAGAAACCGTGACAATGTTTGTAGCGGTGCTAAAAAAATTAGCTGAATACTGCTAATTTGGTGAAGTGCTAAATGACACACTTCGGGACAGATTAGTTTGCGGACTCCACTGTGAGGGCATACAAAAAAGACTGTTAACGGAGAGCAACCTGACACTAAAAAGAGCAATTGAGCTGAGTGTGTCTATGGAATTGACTGCGAAGGAAGCACAGCAACTGAGCTCAAACAGTAAAGTATATAAGATGGAGACCGAAAAACAAACTGAAAATAAAGGCCCATGTTATTTTTTTTCAAGGTGAAATTGACTGTAGAGCCGGGAAGCCAGTCAAAATTTTTAAAGTTCCGGCCCCTTCCATATGCGCTAAAACCCAAGGTAGAGGCAAGCTTAGCTGAACTCATGAAGGAGGGGGTGCTGGAACCAGTCAGTTTGAGTAAGTGGGCAACACCCATTGTTCCAGTTTTAAAGAAAGACGGAGGCATAAGGATCTGTGGGGATTTTAAAGTCACTGTAAATCCAGTGTTGTCAGCAGAACAATACCCCTTGCCTCACATTAATGATCTTTTTGCTTGGCTGACAGGGCAAAAATTCATCAAAATCGACCTCAACCAAGCATACCTGCAGATGCATGTTGAGGAACAGTCCAGAGAACTTCTCACCATCAGCACCCACAAAGGCCTATTTCGTAAACGGTTACCATTCGGAATTACTTCGGCTCCATCCGTTTTTCAGTGAGCGATGGATCAGATTCTGGCGGGCCTTCCAGGCAACTGTGTGTTCCTTAGACGACATTCTAGTGACTGGCACTGATGAAGAGTCGCACTTACAACATCTTGATGCTACCCATGAGAGACTGAAAGAATACAGATTGACAGTGTGCAAGGATAAATGTGAATTTTTCCAGTTTTCAGTCGAGTACTTAGGCCATATCATTGATGCCTCTGGTTTACATACATCACCATCCAAGGTTAAGGCCATTGTGGGTGCTCCAGTGCTCGAAAATGTATGCCAGCTGCGGTCTTTACTTGGTTTACTAAATTATTATGGGCGTTTCATTCCAAACATCGCTACGCTGCTGAAACCTCTGCACAAATTGTTGTGTCATGAGAAATTGGATGTGGACCTCTGAATGCTAGGAGGCATTCAAAAGAGCAAAGGAGACAGTTTTAAGGTCAAATGCCCTCACTTATTTTGACCCTGCTCTTCCCATCCAGCTGGCCTGCGACCCTTCTCCATATGGTGTGGGAGCTATCTTGTCCCACATCATGCCAAATGGTCAAGAGAGGCCGATCGCATTTGCTTCCAGGAGTCTGAGTAAAGCAGAAGCAAACTATGCTCAGATTGAGCGAGAAGCGTTGAGCATTGTGTTTGGAGTTCGCAAGTTTTATCAGTACACACACAATGACCCTGTCCTGTCCAAGGTCATGGATATTGTCATGACCGGAAAAGCGGAGAGCGATGACCTGGATCTAAAACCATACATCTCTCGACGTCATGAACTTTCAGTGCAGTCAGGCTGCTAGCTGTGGGGAAGGAGAGTGATTATTCCCCCGGCTCTGCGCAAGCAACCCTTATGAAAAAAAAGTATACTTCAAGTTCTTTTTATGAAGTATACTTGAGTAATGTTGAAGTATATTTTTAAGTATACTTTATGTAGTAAGTATACTAATGTCAATATGTACTAGTAGTAAACTTGTAAGTGTACTATTTTAATACCGCTTGGGACTAAATTGGCCCACTTGAAGTATATAAAAGTATATGTTTAAGTGTACTATAAGTGTAACAGTAGTAAACTTTAAGTGCACAACTAGTTCATAATTATGATTCTCATTTGTACTGCAAGTGAACTTATGAGTATACTAGTAGTTTACTATTTTAATACTTGTAGCAACTTTGAAGTATACTCTCAGTAAACTACTAGTTTAGTAGTTTTATACTACAAGTTTTCTTTTAATGTACTCTCAGTAAACTACTAGTTTAGTAGTTTTATACTACAAGTTTTCTTTAAGTGAACTTAACATCATACTTATAGTTTACCATTTATATATTATTTTTACTCTTTTAGTGTACTCTCAGTAAACTACTAGTTTAGTAGTTTTATTCTACAAGTTTTCTTTAAGTGAACTTAACATTATACTTATAGTTTACTATTTATATACAATTTTTGCAGTTGCAGTAGGCCTATACTACTATGTTCAAATGTTATTTTTTATACTTGAAAAATACCTTTAACTCTACTTTAATTTTAAAAACATTTTATTAGCTTCATGCATCCTTTTTATCAACACTAGAATGTCAGTAAGTTTCATAAAGAAAGGCAACATTTAAACAAAATAGTTGAGAAAATCACATTTTTGTCAAAGACTACGCCTTGATCAGATCCAGAACGATGATCAAAACACAGGTGGAGTAGATCGAGTCCAACACCTCCAAAGCTTCACAGTCATTTTCTCTTCATGGGTTAGGCCTACGCTTCATTTCATTTGGAAACATTAAGCAGTTTTGATTTACAAGCTGTTTAATGTTTGATATCAGATTATTTTACATTTGAGTGAGCAATCTTCTATCACTTGTTTCAGCTTCTTCTCCTGTGTTTTGATCCGGAGAATCTGTACTAGAAGATGTGTCATAGCGCCCCCTACCGTATAACAGTGAAAACATGGATAGCTGGAAAATTCAGTCAATGGTGGGGAAAAGTTTAATTAAAGTAAATATGTAGGCTACACTACAAGTGGACTAGCCTACACAAAAATTCAGATACGCAGAATTAGAAACATATCTGTTTTATATCAATATTTTAATCAATATTTTCAAACAAAGTTTCATAAAACTGTATATGAAAAACGATGTAAAAAAAGTATATTTAATAGGCTACTCAATCAAAAGAGTTAACACAACTACAAGCCAAGTATACTTTGAATAATTAAAATTTTAAGTATATCTCGATCAAAAGATTGAGTACAAGTATAGGCCAAATATACTTGGACTTTTCTCTCAGTATAAGTCAAGTACACTTAAGTGTAATTAAGTATATTTTTGAGAAGTATATAAAATGTAGACTGAAAGTATGCTTTCTTCTTTTTAGTTGAAAAGAAGTATAATAGAACACTTGAATAAACTTATTTTCCATACTTATTTTATTTACTCTATATTAAGCTATTCCACCCGAAAGTTTGTTACTATATAAAGCTGAACATGTTAGTTTATAAGACGGTGTGTAATATTATGTTTTTAAAAAAGTATTTAATAAGCTACTCAATCAAAATAGTAAACACAAGTACAAGCCAAGAATACTTAGAATACTTAATTATACTTTTAAGTATATCTCGATCAACAAGTATAGGCTAAATATACTTAGACTTTTCTGTCAGTATAAGTCAAGTATACTTAAGTGCAATTTGAAGTATATTTCTGAGAAGTACATAAAGTATATTTCTGAGAAGAATATAAAAAGTAGACTGAAAGTATACTTTCTTATTTTTAGTTTAAAAGAAGTATACTAATAGAACACTTGAATACACTTCTTTTTCATAAGGGAAGTGCTAAAACAGCTGCATGTGGGACACTGTGGAATGGTCCGAATGAAAGAAATTGCCAGGAGTTACTTCTGGTGACCAGGAGTGGACGGCCAAATTGAGGAACATCCTTCAACAAATGGGTTAGCAGAAAGGTTTGTCCAAACCATGAAACATGCGTTGAAAGCTTCACTCGAGCAGGGGATATTTCATCAACGCCTTCATAGCTTCTTGCTGTGCTATCGCAGTACTCCGCACGCAACTACCAAAGTGTCACCAGCGTTTTGTTGTTCAATAGAGAGCTCAGGACAAGCTTTGAGCTGTTTAAACCTGCAAAACTCAAAGAAACTGTCTTACGACAGCAAAAGAATCAGGTACAGCGACGGAACCTGCGAGCCAGGGAAATAACCTTTTCGATAGGCTCACCAGTGCTGGCCCGGAACTATGGTGGTGGTCCGAAATGGGTTCCGGCTACTGTGGAGGCTCAGACGGGTCCAGTCTCGTATAAAGTCAAAACTGCTGGGAATTTTTCTTGGAGGAGACACACTAATCAGTTGCTTAAGGGAGCCAACGCATTTACGGATCTTCCCGAAGTCGCGGATGTCACTGACCAAATTAGTGACAGTACGCCAGCTCCTGAAGTATTCACCACTGAGCCTACCAAGACCTCAAATTGTCCATCTGTAAAGAAACAGGCATCACCTGTTGTACTGACAGAAAATGGAAACCAAATAGGACGCCGATACCCAGTTAGGGAGCGGCACCCACCTCAGCGTTTCTTGGATTATACTTAGTTAGGAGCTACCCTTATTGTTTCGGGGCAGAATAGTCCTCAAAAGGGTCAGCTAGGGTTTGAGGTAGTCTACCCTAACTCTCAGGGAATTAGTTGTGTTCATATACATAAGGAAATCAACAAGAAGACTGAATGTTCTGAGTAAAAAAAAAATGTTCAAAAGAGAATTTTGATTTCATAAATTCATGACTACTGATATTAGTTTAATTTGTAATCTTTGTGTTACCTCAAAGAATTAGGGGGAAGGAGATTTTGTATA
The DNA here is from genome assembly GCF_963993115.1 of Abramis brama. Taxonomy (NCBI): domain Eukaryota; kingdom Metazoa; phylum Chordata; class Actinopteri; order Cypriniformes; family Leuciscidae; genus Abramis; species Abramis brama. Next base: position 14,684,619 of record NC_139982.1, read on the forward strand.
TTGTGTTAACGCTGCTTATGTGACTACATTTCCCATGATGCACTTTGTACATGTGTTTCCAGATTTGTTCCGGTGTTATGTCAGTGATGTATGAGAGAGTAAACAAAGCAGTCACGCTAAATTTGTGTGTGTCATATTTGCCTGCATACGCCGTTATACTCTTCCAAAAGACACAATAACCGCATATTTACATTAATTGTGAACTGTCTGGGTCTGTTGGTTTGTGAACAAATCATAACATATTATTGCAAATGAACAAAGTCAAATATGATTCTATAACAGTGATTCAAATGTTGAAAATTGCCTGGAATATATTTTTGTATATGTGACATGAACTCTGGTGGTGATACACTCTAAAAACTTTTAATATGATTTACTTAGTTTTTTAGGTGAAACATTTTTACATTTAAAATATTGATTACATTTTAAAGCAGTGAAATCAATTACATACACTGTATGAACTGAGTAAATGTAAGTAAAAAAAATTTAAGTAGATCTGAGTAACTGCATTTGGTACATTAACAAATAAAATTGAGTAGAAATAACTGGGGCAAAACATTTAAAAAACAATATTTATGAGTAATATTAACTGTTTTTAAATATGAGTAATATTAACCTTTTTATTTCCTCTAAACCTTTGTAAAAATATTCCATATAACCACTGGTATTGTCAAGGTGTGGTATAGGTTGAAGAAGGCGAAGAGGCAAAAGGCTCCAATATAAACTTTTACTCACAATGTCACACAAAAAGGTACAGACGGGCAGAAGGCTAACACACACCAGCAAACGACGTGAACTGACAAAGACTGACTGAACTCAAGGAACTAAATACTAACACTGATGAACTGAAAACAGGTGATGATAATTAACTGAAAACAGGTGGAAGATGGTAAACTAATTAAGGATAATGAGAACAGGTGCAGAACAGAACATGACAGAACAGAATGTGACATTATGCCCCCCTCGGAAAGGAGCGTCCTCGCGCCGTGATGAAGACAAAAATAAAGAAATAAAAACAGAATAAGGCGGAGGTTTAGGACGGAGGGCATGGAGCTGGTGACGGAAGGAGTAGAGGAGTCGGTGGACTTGTAGACCATGGTGGAGCTAATGGTGGGAGGAACCAGGGTGGAGTCCAGACAGAGGGGGCGGATGGAACACTGGGGCCGATTGGCGGAGGCGGAGTCATGTTGAGGGGTAGAGGAACTGGTGAAACCGAGCGGCTGATGGACAATGCCAGAACTGTAGACCCGGAAGATGGAAGCTGAACCGATGACCAGCAGGACTGAGGCGATGACGTGAGGATAGATGACCGGGGTGACGATGTGGTGAGGGAGGCCGATGGGGAGGTCAGAGGAAGGGAGGAGTCCAGGGATGCCGAAGGGGTGCAGGGTGAGGGTGCATCCCGAATCCCGGAAGTCTGTGGCTGAAGCTGGGCTTCGACCGCTGAAGGCCGGCCTGGAGTGGCGATCGAGCCCAGCGGAGCTTCCGGGCAGATGGACCACGGAGGTGGTGAAGGAGTGGTGGGTTGAGGTGAAGGTGACAGGCTGACAGGACGAGGTGGAGATGTGGGCCTGAAGACCCGAGGTGTAGCCGGGGACTTGGCCTCACGCCATGCTGGTGGAGGGAGAGCCCGAGGCACAGAAGATGAGCCACACGGAGTGAGCGGCAGAGGCATAGCCGAGGAGCTGGACCAAACCAGCGGTGCCGATGGATCCAGGGGACTGGCTGGAACCAGCGATGAGGACAGGGTAAGGACAGGCTGGGATACAGGCAGAAGATGTCTGGACGGGACTGGTGAAGATGAAGACTTGAGGGTGGGGACTTGGGAGGGAATAGGATCTACGGACCACAGGTCAATAACGTCCAGGTCCGCTCCTGGCTCTGAGGTGGACTGGCCTGCCTGCATCAACTCCGGGGCCTTGATGTTCTTCGGCTCTTGCTCCTTCCTTGGTGGTCTTCATGGGCGCCTCGCGGTCGCTGGCGGTGAGGGAGAGGCTCCTGTTCTGGATTAACCAGGCAAGGTAGTTCAGGTAGGGCCTGCTCTCCGGGTGAAGGAGAAGTTGCAGCACAGGGGAGTCCATAATCTTTGTCTCGATTTAGAGAGGTCAGTTCATCTGTCAGGTTGTGGTGTAGGTTGAAGAAGGCGAAGAGGCAAAAGGGTCCAATATAAACTTTTACTCACAATGTCACACGAAAGGTACAGACAGGCAGAAGGGTAACACACACCAGCAAACAACGTGAACTGACAAAGACTGACTGAACTCCATCCATCCATCCATCCATCCATCCATCCATCTTCTACCGCTTATCCGGGACCGGGTCGCGGGGGCAGCAGTCTAAGCAGGGATGCCCAGACTTCCCTCTCCCTAGACACTTCCTCCAGCTCTTCCGGGGGGACACCGAGGCGTTCCCAGGCCAGCCGGGAGACATAGTCTCTCCAGCGTGTCCTAGGTCTTCCCCGGGGTCTCCTCCCAGTGGGACATGCCCAGAACACCTTCCCGGGAAGGCTTCCAGGAGGCATCCGGAAAAGATGCCCGAGCCACCTCAACTGACCCCTCTCGATGTGGAGGAGCAGCGGCTCTACTCTGAGCTCCTCCCGAGTGACCAAGCTTCTCACCCTATCTCTAAGGGACCGCCCAACCACCCTGCGGAGAAAGCTCATTTCGGCCGCTTGTATCCGGGATCTTGTCCTTTTGGTCATGACCCACAGCTCATGACCATAGGTGAGAGTAGGAACGTAGATTGACCGGTAAATCGAGAGGAATCCTTCTTCACCACGACAGACCGGTACAGGGACCGCATTACTGCAGAAGCTGCACCAATCCGCCTGTCAATCTCCCGTTCCATCCTTCCCTCACTCGTGAACAAGACCCCAAGATACTTGAACTCCTCCACTTGAGGCAGGAGCTCTCCACCGACCTGAAGTGGGCAAACCACCCTTTTCCGACTGAGAACCATGGCCTCGGATTTGGAGGTGCTGATTCTCATCCCAGCCGCTTCACACTCGGCTGCAAACCATCCCAGTGCATGCTGGAGGTCCTGGTTTGATGAGGCCAACACAACAACATCATCCGCAAAGAGCAGAGATGAAATCGTGTGGTCCCCAAACCTGACCCCCTCCGGCCCCTGGCTGCGCCTAGAAATTCTGTCCATAAAAATTATGAACAGAACCGGCGACAAAGGGCAGCCCTGCCGGAGTCCAACGTGCACCGGGAACAAATCTGACTTACTGCCGGCAATGCGAACCAAGCTCCTGCTCCGGTCGTACAGGGACCGGATAGCCCTTAGCAAAGGGCCCCGAACCCCATACTCCCAGAGCACCCTCCACAAGATGCCGCGAGGGACACAGTCGAATGCCTTCTCCAAATCCACAAAGCACATGTGAATTTGTTGGGCAAACTCCCATGAGCCTTCCAGCACCCTGTAGAGGGTATAGAGCTGGTCCAGTGTTCCACGACCGGGACGAAAACCACACTGTTCCTCCTGAATCCGAGGTTCTACTATCGGCCGGATTCTCCTCTCCAGTACCCTGGCATAGACTTTCCCAGGGAGGCTGAGAAGTGTGATCCCCCTATAGTTGGAGCACACCCTCCGGTCCCCCTTCTTGAAAAGAGGGACCACCACCCCGGTCTGCCAGTCCAAAGGCACTGTCCCCGACCGCCACGCGATGCTGCAGAGGCGTGTCAGCAAGACAGCCCCACAACATCCAGAGACTTGAGGTACTCAGGGCGGATCTCATCCACCCCCGGTGCCTTGCCACCGAGGAGTTTCTTGACTACCTCGGTGACGTCAGCCTGGGTGATGGACGAGTCCGCCTCCGAGCCCTCAGCCTCTGATTCCTCAATGGAAGACGTGACGGAGGGATTGAGGAGATCCTCAAAGTATTCCTTCCACCGTCCGGTGAACGTCCTGACTGAACTCAAGGAACTAAATACTAACACTGATGAACTGAAAACAGGTGATGATTATTAACTGAACACAGGTGGAAGATGGTAAACTAATTAAGGATAATGAGAACAGGTGCAAACATGACAGAACAGCAAACATGACAGATAACAATCTTGCTAGATAACAATCTCTTCTTCAGCTGTGATCCCGTACAGCCCGTTTAAACACGTCAAAGACTTTTGAAACTGCATTGATTTGGACTTAAAAACTATGGTAACCAATGAAGTCCATTGTTAGACGAAAAATCCAGAAATGTTTTCCTCAAAAAACATAATTTCTCTCCCACTGAGGAAAGAAAGACATGGATATCTTGGATGGTATTGGGGTGAGTAAATTATTAGGAAATTTTCATTTTGGCGTGAACTAATCCTTTAAGAATAGAACTGTTGTATACTAAACTTAGTACTGTGATAAAGTTTAGAGAAATTGTCACAAATGAAAATGAAATATGTTGATGCAGGATTTAAAATGAAAACTATTGATATGTAAAATATGCAACTGTATCTTGTAGAATACACTCTAATAAATAATTGTGTAATTAATGTGTGCTTGTGTCTGTAGTTTAAATTTTGTGTTTCATCTGAGGTTGATTATACAGTACAGTATATAACCATGATTGACTAGGCATAGGGCTCCACTTAGGACACAAGATAAGCGCAAGAACATAAGTGAAGTACAGCCTTATACTGATTGGTAAACTTTACTGTGTTTTATACACGTCTTAAGAGATGTCTTATGCTGGACATTCATATTAAATTAGCATTATTTTCCTATGTTTTTACATCATGAAAATCTATATGGCTTTAGTTGTATGTAGGACATATATGACATATATGATTAAAAATACATTAATATTATGCAATTTATATATGTGTTTTTTGCAGCATATATGTCCCTTACAATATTCTGTTGGAACATAATAAGAATCGCAGGTGTTTTTAGCAAACCTTTTCCATATACGCGTGAGTATTGCATTTAATTTACCTCAGCTAAGATACGTAATTATTCAAACACAATCTACAACATTTTCTAAAGTGACTAATGAAGCCTCGCTCACACTGTTTAGTTTTTCTTTTGATTTGTCTGCTATTTTGTCTCATTCGTTTCTTTGCTCCTCTGGATTTGTGGATGTTTCCTGACCTTTAACGCCCGGCTTTCGACTATGCTCTGTCTGCCATGCACAGAACCCGGTTTTGTTCATTAAATGTTCTGATCTTTGCTTTTTATGTTTTATTTATCATATTTAAGAGAAATTGTATATTCGTTTATTTAGTTTTTTTTCTTTATTCACAAATGTATGACTTTTGGAAGTGCAATTTGATTACCATATAATAAAGTTGAATTAACGTAGGCCTAACCTTCTGTCATTTTTACTCTTCAAAGTGTACACTTGCAGGTGTTGATTATAATTAGGCTAATTTACTGATAGCCCCATTAAATAATAAGGATAAACAATATTTAAAAAGTATATAATTATCTAACATCTGACTAATTAAAAATTAACCTTAAAGGGATACTTCAGGATTTAGCATTAAGCTTTGTATTAGTAGAAAACGCCTCGGTTACGACTGTAACCTCGGTTCCCTGAAGAGGGAACGAGCGTTGTGTCGAGAATGACGCTATGGGGAACGCTTTGCATGATGACGTCTTGAAGCACATGTAAAATCAGTCCAATGGTGTGGCGGAACGTCAGAGGCGGGTGACGTCACGTACCAGGAAGCTATAAAAGCCGGCCTGAAACAGAAAACGAAAGCTTCGTATAGTCTGAAGTCGGGCTGACAGGCATGAAGGAGATATGGCAGGGCGACGCAACGCTCGTTCCCTCTTCAGGGAACCGAGGTTACAGTCGTAACCGAGGCGTTCCCTTTCAAGGGAACTCGCGTTGCGTCGAGAATGACGCTATGGGGAACGTCTATACCAACGCCTCCATAGCTACAAGTGTCTGTCCCGTGTGAAATCTGGTGAGCAGCACTAGGAAGACAAAACATGAGACCCTGGAGCAGAGTCTAGATCCAGAGAGTAGAACCTGACGAAAGTGTGCGGTGAGGACCAGCCTGCCGCATCACAGACGTCCTGTAACGATACTCCTGATATAAGGGCCTTAGAGGCCGCCATACTCCTTGTAGAATGGGACCGGACAGCCATAGGAGAAGGCTGCCCAGCCGCCTCATAAGCAAGTGAGATAGCCTCGACCACCCACTTGCTCATCCTCTGCTTAGACACTGGACCTCCCTTGTTAGGAGACCCAAAGCACACAAATAATTGATCACTTTTACGCCACAGGGCAGCTCTGTGGACATAAGCGTCTAACGCCCGAACTGGGCAAAGCAAATTATTAGCCTCCTGGTCCGCATTCTGAAAAGGAGGAGGACAAAAGGCCTGCAGAACAATAGGTCTGACCACATTAGTGGGGACCTTGGGGATATAACCCGGTCTCGGATGTAGAAAAGCTTTCACCATACCCGGAGCAAACTCTAAGCATGACGGAGCAACCGACAATGCTTGAAGATCCCCAATTCTCTTGAGAGAAGAAATAGCAAGAAGGAAAAGAGCTTTCAGAGTTAGAAACTTCTCAGGAACCTCCTCAATGGGCTCAAAGGGGGCCAGGGACAAGCCTTGTAATGCAATGGACAAGTCCCATGGTGGCACCCTAGAGCGAACTGCAGGCCTCAGCCTCCAAGTGCCACGAAGGAAACGAGATACCAAAGGGTCTTTCCCCACAGACATTCCACCCAAAGGAATGTGGTAAGCACCTATGGCCGCCACATAAACCTTTAAGGTGGACGGGGTCAGACCTGCAGTGAACCGGTCCTGCAGGAACTCCAGAACTGTACCAATTGGGCAGTTGACTGGATCCAACCGACGGTCACTACACCAAGAAGTGAAGACTCTCCACTTCAGGGCATAAAGTTTCCTCGTGGAGGGAGCTCTGGACTGTAGAATGGTCTCAACAACCTCAGTTGAGAGACCTGACTCTATGAGCTGGGCCCCCTCAGAGGCCAAGCCCACAGGTTCCACAGTTCTGGGCGGGGGTGAAATATTGAGCCCCCTGCTTGGGACAGAAGGTCCCTCCTGACAGGAAGCTCCAGAGGATGCCCGTCGAGGAGGGACACAAGATCGGGAAACCATACTCTGCCCGGCCAGCGCGGGGCTATAAGAAGCAGGCAAACCCGGTCCCTGCGAACTCTCTCCAGAACTCCCGGGAGCAGAGCAACTGGGGGAAAGGCGTACAGACGTAGCCTCGGCCACGCCTGTACCATAGCATCCAGTCCCAGAGGAGCTGGATGCGTGAGGGAGAACCAAAGTGGACAGTGAGACGTCTCTCGAGACGCAAACAGATCCACTTGAGCTTGGCCAAACTCCCTCCATATCAGCTCCACCACCTCGGGGTGGAGCCTCCATTCCCCGGGCCTCGGCCCCTGTCTCGACAGAGTGTCTGCTCCTATATTCTGGACCCCGGGGATGTAAGCTGCCCTGAGTGACAGTAACTTCCCCTGGGACCACAAGAGGATATGGCGTGCCAAGTTGGATAACGGGCGCGAGCGCAAACCCCCTTGGTGGTTGATATAGGCGACTACCGACGTGTTGTCCGTGTGTACTAACACATGGTGTCCCCTGAGATCTGTGATAAAGCTCCTCAGAGCCCGGAAGACAGCTAACATCTCTAGGCGATTGATATGCCAGGAACGATGATGGTCTTCCCACAGACCTTGAGATGAGCGACCCTCCAGGATCGCTCCCCAACCCGTGAGGGAAGCATCCGTCGTTAGCAGTTTGCGACGACAAGGAGCTCCCAACACTGGGCCCTGGGACAGGAACCAAGGTTTCTTCCACATAACCAGGGCACGTAAGCATCGCCGCGTGACCTTGATTGTGCGAAATGGGTTGCCCCTCGGGGAAAACCCCCTGGTCCTGAGCCACCACTGCAGGGGCCTCATGTGCAGTAGTCCAAAAGGTATCACGTTGGAAGCTGCTGCCATGAGACCCAACAGTCTCTGAAACTGTTTGACAGTGAGTAGCTGGCCTAGCTTTACACTTTTCACAGCTGCAAGGATGGACTCTATACGTGGCGGTGACAGGCGCGCCTGCATCGACACTGAATCCCAAACCACGCCTAGAAAAGTGGTCCTCTGGAGTGGAGAAAGCACACTCTTCTTGGCGTTCAGCCGTAACCCCAACTCTCTCATGTGGGCGAGAACAACATCTCGATGTTGAACCGCCAACTGATGCGAATGAGCTAAAATCAACCAATCGTCGATGTAGTTCATGATGCGAATACCCTGGAGGCGCAGGGGCACCAGAGCTGCATCCATGCATTTGGTGAAAGTGCGGGGTGATAAAGCTAGGCCGAATGGAAGTACTCGATATTGGTATGCTTTGCCCCCGAAAGCAAACCTCAGGAACTTCCAATGACACGGACGGATGGAAATATGGAAATATGCGTCCTTGAGGTCTATCGTGACAAACCAGTCCTCGGACCTGATCTGTGGCACGATCTGTCTCAATGTTAACATTTTGAACTTGAGCTGCATGACTGACTCGTTCAGAACTCGAAGATCTAAAATGGGACGCAATCCCCCGTCCTTCTTCGGAACTATGAAGTACCGGCTGTAAAACCCGGTTTCCCTGTTGGAGGGGGGTACACATTCTATGGCCCCTTTCTCTAACAGAGTGTTTACTTCTTGTTCCATAACCAGAACCTGCTCGGGGGCCACCACTGTGGGCAGGACCCCCATAAACCGAGGTGGGCGTTTCTTGAATTGTATCTGATACCCTTTTTCCACGGTCTGCAGGACCCAACGAGAAACATTTGACAGTAGCTTCCACGCTGTCAAAGATTCTACTAGAGGTACCAGCCTCTCGAGACTGGTTTCTGGATTTTGTTGTTGTTGAGTAGTCAATTCGTCGCCCTGTAACGACGCACCGGCAGGGAACAACCGAACAGACTGCTCTAACACCCTCCTCGGAGGGGGCGGGCATCCCGAGGCCACTACGTTTCCGGGTGGTCCTTGAGATATGTGCTCGCCGGAGACCGCTGCGCCCTGTAACACCGGAGGCGGCAGGGTTGGCAGAACGGTCCCCTGAGGGTACCGAAGAGAGACGGGCACCGTAAAAAGAGGTGTTAACCGCTCTGCTTCGGGGGGGGACTACCCTCATTCGTCCTGAGCCCACGGACATCAGGACTTTTTCCCAGCAGCCTTCTTGGCGGTAATAACGGTCCGCAGATCCGTTTTACCCCTCGAAGACTGCTGGGTTTGAGAGCGCCCTCCGTGTCCCCGTGATTTTTGTGGGGGAGCACGAGAGGACACACTCTGCTTTTGAGTGGCACGATATTCAGCGCTCTTTTTAGAGGAGTGAGGCTGCTCCCGCTCAGCAGCCTCAACGAAAGAACGGCGGGGGAGAAGTTTCTGGAGTGCAGCTGTCTGTTTCGCAGCTTCTTGTGACTTAGCTACAGCACTGTTCACTGCATCTCCAAATAACCCAACAGTAGAGACCGGAGCATCTAATAGAACATGTTTCTCTCTATCTTTGATGTCACTCAGATTGAGCCACAGATGCCTCTCAGTGGCCACCAGGGCTGCCATAGACCGCCCGATTGATTTAGCGGTCTCCTTGGTGGCCCTGAGAGACAAATCTGTGGCTCTACGCAGTTCGGCTACTGTGTCAGGACCAATACCCCCGCCCTCCTCTAAATCACCCAGTAATTCTGCCTGATAAGCTTGCATAAGGGACATCGTATGCAGACACGCTGCAGCTTGACCAGCGGCTGCATACGACTTATGAATCAGGGAGGAAGTGAATTTAACTGGTTTAGTGGGGAGTGTAGGAGCCTTCAGGGAAGATGCCGTTGCTGGAGAGAGATAGCTAGCAAGCGTCTCTTCCACCTTCGGCATCTCCCCATAACCATACTCTTTATATTTGTAGATGGAAGAGTAATGAGATGTTTGAGGTGTGTATACTCTGTATGACATAGGTTTTCCCCACGATCTCGACACCTCGGTGTGGAGATCGGGGAAAAACGGAAGACTCCTACGCTGAGGCTGTGCACGAGATGGCAGGAAGCGTTCGTCGAGTTTGCTTTTCGAACGAACGTCCTGCCTATCCTCTGGCCACTCAAGAGAAAGTCTGTCTACTGCTCTAGTCACTACATCGAGCAGTTCTTCGAATGCATGAGACTGAGGTGGCGAGTCCTCAGACTCAGCGTCAATACTCACAACATCCAACTCCTCAGAGCTGGATAGTTGCAGTACTGGTGCCTCTATCGGGGGGGAAGAAACCGCAGCGCGTGCTTCCACACCCTGATGAGAGGCACTGGATCTATCAGAAGGATGCTGAGATAAGGCAGAGCCCGTCTCAACATCCACTGATAAATCCATCTGTGAACCCCAGGTCTGAGATCGACGCCGTGCCTCGGCAGCGGCGGGACCCGAGCCCTGGGGAACGTGGTCGGGATTGAACCGAGCCAAGCGGGATCGGAGCGTACGCAATGGAAGCGCACAGCAATGCACACAGTCACCACCCTCGAGTGCTGACTGGGCATGCTCCTCTCCCAAACAAACAACACAAAGAGTGTGTGTGTCACCTCCCGTTAAATAACGCGGGCAAGGATGAACACACACTCTAAACTGCTGATTGCTCGCCATACTGAATATATATAATATAGACAGACAACACCAAATAACAAGGACAGATTTCAACACAGAGCGCGACTGAAGACTCAGAAAGCTTTCGTTTTCTGTTTCAGGCCGGCTTTTATAGCTTCCTGGTACGTGACGTCACCCGCCTCTGACGTTCCGCCACACCATTGGACTGATTTTACATGTGCTTCAAGACGTCATCACGCAAAGCGTTCCCCATAGCGTCATTCTCGACGCAACGTGAGTTCCCTTGAAAGGGAACCTGTAGTATTTTCAAATTATCATGCTTTCCACCCTCATATCCCCCTGAGACGAGAGATTTATGTATTTTTTGTCTGGAAAAAACCCACCGATGACGCAAAAATCTTCATTTTGCGTCATCGGAGGATTTTTTGGCCAGAGGCTAAAGACTACAGCCAGTAGTAAGGGCTGTCCCGCATGTTCTCGACCCGCCCATAGAAGGTGGGATCTCACTCAGATGTCAGCCATCTTTCTTTGGAAGCTAAGCTAGCAGGCTCTTGTTCTGTGGAGAAAGCTGAGTAGTAGGAGAAAGATGAGTAGTAGAGGTTACCATCCTCTTTCCCGGCCGTCGAGATCATCCAAAATGTCCGGGATTCAACTTTTGCTTTCTGCAGTCGCCATTCATTGTGTACATGCACACCTTTTGTTTCAGTCTAACTGAATTCACTCCGATTGGTGAATCTGAATGTAGTGTTTACATGAACGCTAAACAAGTGATCGGTTGATGTGCGTTTTAACATTACTAAGAAAATTCCCGCTCCTCCTTGAGAGATACGAGACCGGTGTGTCTCACAGTAATCACGCCACCGGCCTCGCGCTGTTCTCCCACGGGCCTCAGTCTCATCCTGCTCGCCACAGTAAACATAATGAATAGCGACTGTAGAACGCAAAAGCCGAATCCCAGACATTTCACGGAGACTCACTATAGCCTAGACTTGTTTAACTACTCTTACCGGTAGGCGTGGCTTGGGAGTGGCCTCCTAGGGCAGCGAAGCAAGTGATTTCTGGGAGTTGTTGTCTTTCATCCACATAAGCCAAAAATACATTTTCTGGCTTTTCTCAGTCTAGAAAGCTCCAAATTCAAATTTCACATTTCTTCTACATAAATGACCAATTTTAAATACACATTCATCTTTCCAGAGGTGAAGTATCCCTTTAAAACATTAAATGCTAAATGGGGGATATCTATAGGCCTATCTAGCATTAAAAAAAAAAGTTGTCAGAACATTGTCTCTCAGTTGCTGAATGTCGGACAACAACGTTGCTACAACCTTGTCGCCTTTTTACAATTCTACGTTGTTACAATGTTGCGAGCACGTAGACAGCAACATTGCCATAGCAGAAATGCAACGTGCCACAGACATTGCCACAACGTAAATGTGTTTGCTGGGAAGGTGGCCAGCACGCACCACACACTCATATTTGTGCTCAAGAGCCGAAACAGCGCCTCGACCACTCCAGCCGCTGTTCAGAGTTGTGGCAGGAGGGACACAACGTCTCCCTTCCCTCCATCAGGGAACGAGGGTTACACTAGTAACGTTCCCTTTCTGTTGGTCATTTAGAGTGTTGTGTAAAAACCGACACTAGGGGTCCCTAAACTAAATGCCACCACTACTGAACAAGCCTCTGCGTGCCAAACAGGTGCAACTCACAACCTTCCAAAGCCCAGGGTAAATTACCTCAGTGTGCTGTTCTCTTAGCCTGGATGCCAGCTGAACTTAGCCCCACCCACACAATTTTTAGGTTGGGAAGTTCGGTCTGGACTCGATCCGTTGAGGAGCTATTATGCCCAACAAAAATTGTTCGGACCAATCAAATTGTCAGGGCGGGCTTTATACGATGATGAACAGATGAGCAACGGTAACGTAATCATCCACGTCATCAAAGAGCGCTTGGGTTGAATTAGTTTACAAGAAATGACTGCTGCTGGAGAATTGAGATTTCACAAGTTCAGACTTGTTTGGCATGCTGTCCGAGGAGAGGGCTCCGGGCTCGGAATTCGGCCCGAACCCAAAGTACTCCCCCCGTATTCCAGGCTGTGGAAGAACAAGCCGAGAGTGAGTGGAGGGATGCTGAAAACTGTCAAGGAATGTTAGGTGAGTTGACAGAGTGAATAAATATATGCTTCCTCTCATGCTGTTAGGGTAGACATGGTAATTGTTTGATGACAAGTTGATTGGATTGATTATTTGAACGTGCTCCTCCCGAACTTTGTTTATGAAACACCATGTGTAGATTCCGCCATCGCATCTGTTATAGAAGGTATCGACAGCGCATTAATTTTAAAAGAGGAACAGAGAACCGCGATCAAGGCATTTGGCGATCGGAAACATGAATGAAAAACATACGTCACTTACGTTGCTCTGATTGGTTGTAGGTCTATCCAATTGAGTGCAGAGGCATTTTCCTTCCTGGTTCGGTTGAAACGCCCCATTATCACAGCCCAATGGAGCAGTATCAGACTCACATTCTGACTAGAATCTGAGTATGACGACGTCAGGCTACTGTTTTCTATGAACATTCTGCATTCAGTCTATTAACAAGTAGTAGTAAAGTGACCCCTTATGTTCAAAGTTGGGTATTGCATATAATCAGTGGTTGAAAGAGTACTGAAAAAACATACTCAAGTAAAAGCACCATTACATTCCAAAAAATGTAGTGTGAATAGAGTAAATAGTACTTGTCCAAAACACTACTTGAGTAAAAGTAAAAAAGTAGCTTATTTAAAAGTACTCATGATGAGTAGTGAGTAGTTAGTAGTGAGTACTGAGCTGCGGATTCTACCCCCTTAAAATGAACACTGTGCAGTACAATTAATAAAGTAAAAAAAAAAAAATATTTTATAATTAAAGTAAATATAAAATTATTATCTTTTGTTCTTTGTCAGAAAAATTTAAGAATATATATCATCCATTTTTTAAAATGCATCAAAACAGTACACTCATCACCATTTAAATCATATTGTTTGAAAAAAATGTAAAATTAGGCGTAAGGCCACTGAGCCTGAGCATGTCATAACTGTGCAAAGAATTCAAAAAACCTTAAGAAACTCATACAGCATCACACACCATGAGATGGGTTAAATAGAGAGATTAAAAAATACCCAATTTCTCTCCAAAACGGTACCAGTTATTGTGTTTTGATAAAGAAGGGTGGCATCATTCCGAGTACTCGAAACTTGAACTTTCTATACAAACTTATTAACTCCTGATGTCACGTCAGACATAGAGAAGTTCATATTTGACCCAAGGAACATATTTCTGGCCAAAGAATCCTCAATCTAGAACTTTCTATACATACTCATAGACTCCTTCTGATGCTTCATAAGCCATATATACTGTAAGCCAATATCTGACCTATTGAACTTATTTCTGGACAAAGGGTCCTCAAATGGTTTTAAACTATATAAACTTAGAGACTCCTTCTGATGTTAAATCAGCCATACAGAATTCCAAATTTGACCTACTGAACATATTAATGCCCAAAGAGTCCTTAAAGATTAAAACTATACATTCTTTGTAAGGAAAATTGTGCATTAAATAGGGAAATATATCAGGGGAAACTTTTACAAAAGAAACACACACAAACAAATGTATATCTCTTTGTAGTCTCGGCTAAGCTGTTTTATGAGCAGCATCCACAACAACAACAACAAATGTTGAACTTGAAAAATGTTGCGCAAGTGCAATTGCTAAATCAAGGTGCGGATTGTATGAAATGGATCAATCAAAAAACATTGATTATTAACGAGCTGTAGTCACGCACTGACAGAAATGCAGTTCAAGTGGTTCATAAGGTGCACTGTATACTGAATCTGGCCCTCCAATTTCAGTAGAGAAGGTGTTTTTCCATAGTTGTATAGAGTGTCCCCAACGCACCTTCACAGCGCACACCACGCGCAACGAGCTGCCGACTTCTTCAAGTGACTCCTGCATGTCGAGCACAAGGGAGAGACAGCAGTGCACAGATCATGACACGCATCTTTATATGAAGTGAATGGGAGCGGGAATACCGCATTATGAACTCAGCACTTGAGGGAGTTAACACTGGAACGCAATACCCCCAACCTCACACCAAATGTCAGGCCCTGTAGATAGGCCAGCCTATATATCATAGTTAGCATAAATGTGAAATGTACCATAGCATATTACAGGAAGAGGCTAATGGATAAAAATACAATTTTAAAACAAGCATGTAACGAGTAACAACCATTAACAGAAGGAAAATAGCAGAGTAAAAGTTCTGATACATCACTTAAAATGTACTCAAGTAAAAGTAAAATCACACAATTTTTAAACTACTCAAAAAAGTACAATTTCTGAAAAATTTCACATTTTAGAGTGGCCTTTTATTGTGTCCAGCCTAAGGCACACCTGTGCAATAATCATGCTGTCTAATCAGCATCTTGATATGCACACCTGTGAGGTGGATGGATTATCTCAGCAAAGGAGAAGTGCTCACTAACACAGATTTAGACAGATCTTTTTCTTTGAGTTCTAGGATGCAGAGTTACTTTCCACCTTTGATTGTAAGACACGACTGGAACTTTAAAAGGGATGAAACTAAAACCAGATGTGTTTGATACACACAGGGATAAAAAGTACCCAATGCCCATGGTTACATATACTGCTGGAGGTCCTGGACATCTTATTCAGATACATGGTCTCATGGATTCAAGCAAATACCAATAGATAGAAAAATCAAAACCCAGCGGCCTCTGCTAGAAATCTTATAATGGGCCGTGGTTGGATCTTACATCAAGACAATGATCCAAAACAAACATAAAAATCAACACAAAAATGGGTAACTGAGCACAAAATGAAGCTTCTGCCATGACCATCCCAGACCCCTGACCTGAACCCTATAGAAAATGAGTGGGGTGAACTGAAGAGAAGAAGCACCAACATGAACTTGTGCATCTGAAGGATCTGGAGAGATTATGTATGGAGGAATGGTCTCTGGTCTCTTGTCAGGTGTTCTCCAAACTCATCAGGCATTATAGGAGAAAACTCAGAGCTGTTATCTTAGCAAAATGAGGTTGTGAAAAATATTTAATAAAAGGATGTCAATCATTGTGGCTGACGCGTTTTGAAGAAAAACATTTATATCATAATGTGATTTTCACTTTCAAAAAATTTACTTCAATGAAAGGTTAGATTTTTGCATTTATTTTTACAGCCACCTTTGGTCATATTTACCAGGGGTAAACAGCTGAACATCAGTTCACAAATAAAATATATTTTTTAAATTGTTACTGTTTTTAGTTTTTTTTTAATAGATGTTAAAATGCTTTAGCAACTAAATTGATCGATTTATGCTTGATTTTAATAATTAGAATATTAATTACATAGTTAATGTTAAAATACAAAATAGAATTGTATTTGGTTTCTCTTTTATGATGTAATGTTTATTTAGCCAGGAAAATGTGACAACATCAAGTGTAACTGGGGCATGAGTTTACATTTGATTTATATATATAAACTGCCTCCTCATTTCAGAAATTTTTTGCTGAATAGACCAGTCATTCGAGTAAAACTGTATCATATTTGTCAAAAAGATTGTAGCTATGGACCTTTCTTGTGAAACCAAGCTTGTGCAAAAAAGTCACATCGACGATCCAGCATATTATGAAGACAGAATGCAGTGAACGAAAAATGGACGAACATATGCAAGATGACGATTCGCCTATTTCACTGAGTGCACTCAGACCGTAACGTTTCGGGTTACTATTGTAACCCTTGTTCCCTGAGTAGGGAACGAGACGCTGCATTGATACTCAACGCTTTGGGGAATGCCTTCGGCATGAAGCGTCTGAAGTCAACTATGGAATTATTCCAATCTCGATTGGTGTAGCATCATTGCGTCATTCGTGACGTTGCATGTGACGGTGATCCAGAAGCTTCTGATTGGTCAAAGCAAATCGTTCTCAGGAGCGCGAAAAGTGTGGCCGAGGGATGCAGCGTCTCGTTCCCTGAGTACAATAGTAACCCGAGACGTTCCCTTTCGTAAGGGAACTCCCGCTGCATCGATACTCAACGCTTTGGGGAACGAATACCCACGCCGCCACACTGAGAGAAATACGCCCTGGTGTGAAGAATCTGGCACACTCACGGATGATAGGAATGAGTAGAGGGCAGATCCAACCTAGCTTGTCATAAGATTTGGTGTAAGAAGGGGAGGTCTGGAGCCGGAGGCTCAACTGACCTCATGGATGAGAACCCCAGACAGTAGAAAGCATTAGATGAGAGGTGAAGGCAAGAGCGCACCTCATACTTTAGATATGAGAGGTTTCTGCAGATAACCAACTGTCTAATTGATAAAGGGGAATAGCTCCTAACCCTTGATACATTAACTAGATGGATAGACTCCTCCCAGCCTGAGGCCTAACATAGGAACCTCCCAGGCTAAGACCTTGACCATCCGACACATGCGATGGAGGATGGAATACCTGAAGAATCATGATAATGCCTACAGGCACCTCAGTACCGGGGCAAAAATAATATAGAGTGGCTCCCACGCTAGCAAGTAAGAGGGGGAAGCACCACCACTCTTCCAGGGAGTAAGACAAGCAGGAAGCAGACTCAATAGATTTTCATATATACTCATATATACTCATATATCTCAACCCCAGGACATGATGGGTGCAAAGAGGAGGCTTGCGGAGGGCACCGGGGCCACCACTCTATCACTCCGGCCGTGGATGAAATATTGTACCACCGGCCTGAGAAAGAAGATCTCTCATAATAGGGATTTGCCAGGGAGGACTCTCCAATAGACTAATAAGGTCCAAGAACCAAATTCGGGCCGGCCAGTACGGAGCTACAAGGAGTAATCTCACACCGTACCTCCTGACCCTTTCTAGAACCCCAGGGAGCAGAGCGATCGGGGGAAAAGCGTACAGACGTGACCTCGGCCACACCTGTACCATGGCATCCAAGCCCAAAGGAGCTGGATGTGAGAGAGAGTACCAGAGCAGGCAATGAGAGTTCTCATGAGAAGCGAACAGGTCAACCTCCGCCCGGCCAAACTCTCTCCATATAAGCTCAACCACTTCAGGGTGGAGCCGCCATTCCCCGGGCCTCAGCCCCTGCCTCGACAGGATGTCTGCTCCCAAATTATCAACCCCAGGAATATAAATAGATCTAACAGAGAGAAATTGATCCTGGGACCAAAGAAGAATCGGATGCGCCAGTCTACAAAGAGGGCGTGATCTCAAGCCTCCTTGGCGGTTGATATAAGAGACCACCGACATATTGTCTGTCCTAATAAGAACATGATGGCCTCTGAGGTCTACAAGAAAGTGCCTCAGGGCAAAAAATACAGCCAACATCTCCAACCGATTAATATGCCATGAGAGAAGATGGTCCTTCCAAGTACCTCGGGTGTAACTGCCCTCCATAACTGCACCCAGCCCGTAAGGGACGCATCCGTAGTCAAAGTCTTTCCCTGACATGGTGCTCCCAGAACCGGGCCTTGAGACAGGAACCATGGTTTCTTCCACATGACAAGGGAACGAAGACATCTGCACGTAACTCTGATTATGCGAAAGGGGTTTCCCAGAGGAGAAAACCCCTTGGTCCTGAGCCACCACTGCAAGGCCTTCATATGGAGCAGACCAAAAGGCACTACTGTGGAAGCTGCAGCCATAAGGCCCAAAACTCTTTGAAAGTGTTTGACAGTGATGGCCTGGCCTAACCTAATACTCTGCATTGTGTTTAAGATAGTATTTATACGAGCAGGAGACAATTGTGCCCGCATCTCCCAGGAACGTAGTCCTTTGAAGAGGAGTTAAGGAACTTTTCTTCACATTGAGTCTCAACCCCAAGCACCTCAGATGACGCAAAACAACATGTTGATGTTGAATTGCCAGTTCTTTCGACTGAGCCAAAATGAGGCAGTCATCTATTTAATTTAAGATACGGACCCCCTGAAGTCTTAATGGAGCAAGGGCCGCGTCCATACATTTAGTGAAGGTGCAAGGGGATAAGGCTAGGCCGAAAGGAAGAACCCTATATTGATAAGCCTTTCCCCCAAAAGCGAATCTAAGGAACCTCTTATGATGTGGAATGATGGAAATATGAAAATATGCATCCTTAAGATCTATCATTACAAACCAGTCCTCGGATCTGATTTGTTGAACGATCATAGGTATAGTGAGCATTTTGAACTTAAATCTCCTCAAAGATTTGTTCAATACCCTAAAATCTATAATGGGACGCAGCCCACCATTCCTTTTTGGAACTATGAAGTACCGGCTGTAGAACCCGGACTCCCTCTGGTGGGGGGGCACATATTCTAGGGCCCCATTAGCTAAGAGGGTCTGGACTTCATCTTCCATCACCTGATCCTGGTCAGGAGATACCAGCATGTGAGTAACACCACTAAATCTAGGTGGTCTATACTGGAACTGGATTCTATATCCTTTCTCAACTGTATTCAGGACCCACTGAGATATATTTTGAAGACCCTTCCAGGTGTCTAAATAATCTACTAGAGGGATCAGTCTCTCAGGGCTGACCTCAGGTGTTGTATTTATTTCTTTGGTGACCTGAAGCAATTTTCTGGCAGGAACTAACCGAATAATTTTTTCTACAGGCCTCGTGAGAGGTACACTGTGTGTAATACATTCGCTGGAAGTCGATGCGTCCCGAGGCGCATTTGACGACGGGAAGCAACATCGATTTCCTGAGGGCTCTGCGGAGCGAAGTTTTAAAAAGCCCACGCGGAGGGGGACACCCTCAGAGGCCTGAGTCTCACGTCATGGCCTCTTAGCTGAAGCCTTCCTCGCCTGAATAACAGTCCTCAGATCTGTTTTCAGCTTGGGAGGCTCCGACTGAGGGTGTTGCCTCTGGCTCCAGGCCTTTTGAGGGGGAGCACGAGAGGCAACACTCTCCTTCTGCCTCAGCAGGTGTGAGGAGCTGGCGGCGGCCTCATGGGACTGCCCCCTGGCAGCAGACCCACGAGACCTGGAGCAACGGTGGGGGATAAATTCTTTAAAAGCCACTGACTGTCGTTTCGCCTCCTGAAACCTATCAACAACGTTATGGACACCATCTCCGAAAAGGCCAGAAGGCGAAACTGGGGCATCGAGGAGACAAGCCCTGTCCTTGTCCTCGATGCCCAACAGATTCAGCCACAAATGTCTCTCCGTGGCTACCAGTGCTGCCATGGAGTGGCCGATGGCACGGGCCGTCTCCTTGGTAGCACGGAGAGACGACCACAAGTCGACCACTTGACGCATCTTGCGGATGTCGTCAAAGGCGACCTCCCCACTATCGCCCACCTCTTTGAGGAGGTCAGCCTGGTATGCCTGCAACAACCCCATCGTATGCAGGCAACTACCAGCCCGACCTGCCGACATACATGCCTTCCCAACCAAGGCCAATGTTGTACGGCAGGGCTTGGTGGGAAGCGCCGGAGCCCGCAGGGATGATGCAGCATCAGGGGAGAGATGAGAGGCAAACGACTCTTCAACCCAGGGCATTATCCCATAGCCCTCCTCCTTGGCACTCATTATATTCAAATATAGATGGACATTGGGGCCAGATACTCTCGAGGAGAAGGGCTTTTTCCACGATCTCGACACCTCGGTGTGGAGATCGGGAAAAAATGGCAGACTCCGGCATAGAGGCTGTGACCGAGTCTGCAGGAAGCGCTCATCAAGCTTGATTTTTTTAGTCGCTTCCTGCATTTCTGGTGGCCAATCGATCATTAATTTGACCATGGCTCTGGTCACTACCTCTAGCAGCTCCTCAAAGGCAGGGGAATGGGGTGGCGAATTTTGCCTCAATGCCCAAAATATCCAGCTCCTCGAAACCAGATAATTCGAGCATCAGTTCCATTGCAGAACGGAACTCATGGAGCTAGCTTCAGAATGTTGAGAAAGGGCCGAAGCCGTCTCAACATCATCCGCTAGCTCCCTTTGCGATCTCCATGAATGCAGGGTTAGGGTTAGGGTTAGGGCGATCCACGGGGAGCGCGAGCCTGACCAGTCTCATCAAACATGGCCCAGCGGGAGCGGAGCGTTCTCAGGGGCAGTGTTTCACAGTTAGCACAGACTGCACCCTCGAGCGCTGGGATTCTCTGCTCCCAGACAAACTACACAAATCGAGTGTGTGTCACCCTCGCTTAAATAATGCGGGCAAGGGGACGCACACTGCCTGAATAGCTTATCTTTATTAACATTTGCCATAATAACTTTCTGTCAGAGTGACAGCCAACACCAAATAAGACAAACATGTTGACATAGAATGCTTGCTGAAGACCAGAAGCTAACATTTCCTGGTTCCTGTGACCCTTTATAGCTTCCGGATCACCGTCACATGCGACGTCACGAGTGACGCAATGACGCTACACCAATTGAGATTGGAATAATTCCATAGTTGACTTCAGACGCTTCATGCCGAAGGCATTCCCCAAAGCGTTGAGTATTGATGCAGCGGGAGTTCCCTTACGAAAGGGAACAACACACACATACACACACACACACACACACAGAGAGAGAAGCTGTGATTAAAGACATTAGGTCGCAAATTGAAAACCTGTATTTGGAGATGCAAACGAATCAAGAAGAGATAAAAGAAGACCTGTGTGTGCTGTGAGAAAAAATCTTTCCCGAACTGGCCGTCTTACACAAAGTGCAGTCACGGAGATGGGGAAAGCGCTGAGTGACACAATGGACAGGGTGGCAGCACTAGAACAGTCTCAAGATCTGGCCAAAGAACACAAGAAAATGCATGAAAAATGTATGGATTTTTGTATGAACTGCTAGTTTTCATTACTATGCGGAGAAGGAAAAAATCCTGAAGCTCACTAGAAATAAAAGCCGTTTCTACCACAAAGGTGCAGATCCCCTGTGCACATTTTCCCCGATGTGAGTCCAAAGGCTGGCAAACTTCACGCCACATTTAATCCAGTGAAGGCCAAGCTGCGAGCTGCCGGGATCAACTATAGTCTGTTCTATCCAGCCAAAATGGCAATCAGATACACGTTTGAACACCCTTGAGAAGCTGAGAAAAATATTGAGAGGAAAATTCAAACCTGAGGGCCAAACTGAAAAGTCTATATATAATTCTATAGATTCATATAATTTAAACAAATTTCTGGACTCTTATAGTGACTAATTAGTCAAGTTCATCGGGAAAAGAACTGTAACTTAATCACCGACTATGTTAAAGTGAATAGAACCTTTAGTATTTTTAGACTTAATTCACATCCATATAAATATTTACCATGATATTTTGATAGTCAGCTTGCTGACGATTCTGGAATTTCAGTCAAATACAGGCTATTTTCACTGTATATAAAATATACAATATGCTTCAAATAATTATTCATATAGGTAAATAAGCACTTATTAAATGACAAGACAAGGCGATGTAGCTGTTGTGGAAAAAAACTAATAATGGTGACTAAGAATAGCAGTCACAGGAGCAATCGTTCTCCCCTCTGCCATGTTTAAAGTTTGTGGCCCGCCAATCTCGGGAACTTGGGTATCAAAATTTTCCCCGAACGTCCCAGTGGCAGATAAAACTTGAGATGTGCAATTTTCACCAAGGAAACTCGTATTTACGATAATTCTTATAGCACGTGAAGGCAGCATAAGTGCAGAGGCGTTGTGCGCGCTGTGTAAACATGATGGTTAATGTAGTTATAGACTAAATGTGAGCAGGCATTTACTCACCTCACTTGCACAAAAACAGATTCAGTATTCCTCAAAATGAATAAAAACAGTGAAATGCAAATGCAGAATACCCAATATTATGCAAACCTGCACTAATTAAATAGTATCTTAACAAAAATTTATTTAATCTCACTTTATTAACCATTGTCTTTTTAGGGCCATTTAACAGTCTTTTTTAACCCTCTGGTATTGTTCACTTAGGAGTCACACACCTGAAATGTAACTTTTTTATTTTCAGTCAAATTCAATTCTAGTAAATTCTAGTTATTTTAGACAAAACAACTTTTAATTAGCATGAGGATTCGGATATGCAGTATATTTAGACATTCTCAATTTAGACTTTTTATCAAGGTTTAGATATTTTCTGTTTGAAATGTTGATTTGAAGTGTCAGTTTTTCAATTAAAGGCACAATATGTAAGTTTTCGCCGCCAGAAGTTGCATTTTCAAAACAATAACAAAGGCGAAGCTTAATGACGCTATGAAGGAGAGTGTAATGATGGGAGATGTTGTTTTCACCATCCAGAGATGTATGAATTTACTTTTTGTATTACCTGTACATTTGATCACACTATTTTATGTCATCTTAATGAATTAGCTGCAAGGAATGTGAAATGTAATGCTATATTAACATTTCTACATACTGATATGTGACTATTTTTCAAATGATTTGGTGGGTTAATGCTGCATAGTTTTACGTGTTTAAAACAATCATACTAAAAGTAAATTTGAACGAACCCACAGTATTTATTTTTGTGCAACATACACTGTATTTAATTTTCCTGCCATAGACTTGGTCACCTAGCCTGACTACGTCAGACTTCGTACTTCTGCTCAATTTCATTTCGCTTCTGTACTCAGTCTGAGACAGCAACCAACCAAAAGGACCTGCTCCTCATCCTCCCTGATCTTGTACAGCAGTGGTTCTCAATTCCAGTCCTCGTGACCCACTGCTCTGCACATTTTGTATGTCTCTCTTATCTGACACACTCAGTTCAGTTCATGGAGTCTCTCCTAACGAGCTGATGATCTGATTCAGGTGTGTTAAATAAGGGAGACATACAAAATGTGCAGAGCAGTGGGTCACGAGGACTGGAATTGAGAACCACTGTTGTACAGGACCTATACACGCACGCACTGCCGACGATGGCACCAGTTGTCGGCGCGACGGGAGGATGATCGCCGAGGCGGGAGATAGTCAGAATTCGGCCCCATTTACCAGTAACAGCGGATTATCAGTGAATCCCAGTTGTCTCCGACGAAAGTTTATAAAACTATCCCGTGTAAAATGATCACTACAGAGGTGGGTTTTGGCGGTGATCCTCGACTCTCCATCAAGGTGGCTCTTCACAAAATTAATCCACCTCTTGTTGATATGATAGTTTTTCGGAAATTTAAATAAGGACACCGATCTGTTTTGTACGAGATCGCATCCAGGTAATACGCATTTCCGTGTCGAAGGCATAGCTAGCTAGCAAACTGTAGGATGTAGTAACTAATAATACTGACAGTAACTCGCGATCGGCAAACTGATGTGAATGTGCTATATTGTTAGGGGAGGGGCCAGCGTCAGGGGCTCCAGTGCGTCATCAAGTAGGGGCGTGTCCAGGAGCTCAGGGGCTTCAGTGCGTCATCGAGCCCCCGTTTTAGCCCTGCCCAAAAAATCCGGAACACAGCAATGGTGAAAAACTGTTTAACGGTCTAACTCCACAATTCAGTACTTCACAGTTCACAGTCTTTGTAATATGATTTAGCAATACATTTCTAACATTTATAATGTGTTTAGAATTTTTTTTTTGAATTGCCTTTACAGGGACTTTAAGCATTTTCCTCCCATAGAAAACCATTATAAGAACGCTTAATGTGGCTTAATGCAGATTAGAATGTCCCCTTATTTTGTCGAAATAACGAGATATTATGTCGATACTAGGCTACTGCTGTGTCCACCGTGGTCTCCACATTATTGATCAGCGGAAACAATTTTTGCTTGTTTGGGATCTGACTGGGCCCGGTTTCCCGATAACGATGTATCTTAGCTCTGAAGAGTGCTTTCTACGTGCAAGGTTACGAACGCTCGCAGCAATTCCACGAGCGTTTCCCAAAAATGCACTTAACATGAACGCGCAAGAACGCGCTCTACGTGCTACTTAAGAGTCCCTGTCCATTCGTGAAGTGCTGAAACATAACCTTATATGGAATGGTATTCTGAACGTTTAACCTAATAATTGTCATCTGTTGTGGATTAGCAATCAAGACAAGTCTATATAAAGCACCTACAGGCGGAGGCACTGACAAAATGGCAAAAAAAAAACAAACAAAAAAAAAAAAAAACAAGAAAAGATACCTTTCAAAAAGATGAAATTAATGTCCTTTTAGAGGAGATAGAGCGAAACAAAGATGTAATTTTTAACAGATTTAAAGGATTTATTTTATTTATTTTTTTGTTCATTCATTTAATTTTGATTAAAATTATTAGATTAAATTATTTCTATTTTTTTGTTTTGTTTTCTGACCTTTTTAATTATTTAATTTATACATTAATTTAACCAACAACAAAAAAGAGTAATAAAGTGTACAATAAAGTACAATCAATATATTATATTGATTGTATATATCAATATAATATATTATATTATCTTATATTATAATCACATTGCATTTGAATAAAGTTAAGGGTGTAATCTGCCGGTTGTCCTGCAGGTGTCCTCATAAATCTGTCTTCTTACGATGCACTTGGGGATGTACGATTACTCCAGAGCACTCGTAGTTCTACGAAGATTTTCAAGTGCTACTTAAGGTACGATGCTTTTGGGAAACAGACCGTAATATTAAGATCAGTCGTACGATCGTTTTTACGATCAACTTAGGCTTACGATGCTTTTGGGAAACGCAGCCCTGGCCAGCGTATTTGAAAAAGTTAAGCAAACTTTTCTGTCTTTTTGACATTTTTCCCCTGAGTGAAACGATCGAGGCTAACAGCAATTTTAACTAGTACAACAAGCGCGCAAGTCATGTGTCACAAACATTGAACACTACACAAACAGTAATTTTATTTTTTACATTTAGGCAATTAATTTTCCATAGTGACACAGGAGGTGCCGGATCCAATAAAAAAGGTTCCGGATCCAATGTCGGAGGTGACGGAACATGTTCCGGCGTGTTCCGGCTCAAATTAAGCCCTGACCCTGACGGTTGATGTACGCTACTGTCGCCATGTTGTCTGAACGGACTAGTACGTTCTTGCCCTTGAGCAACATCCGAAAACGGTGCAGAGCTAAGCGAACTGCCAGCAACTCGAGGCAATTGACATGCAAAAGGTACTGGGGTCCTGTCCAGGAGCCCGCGGCAGCATGTCCATTGCACATGGAACCCCAACCAGTGGATGAGGCATCTGTTGACACAACAACATGCCTGGACACTCGTTCTAAGTGCACTCCGGCCTGTAGAAAAGAGAAGTTCTACCACGGGGTGAAGGTCTGACGGCAGGCCCCGAGTGACTGGTGTAAAATATTTGATGTTTGGCTGGTTAAGGATAAGTGCTACCAGAATGGTGTGTCGATTAGAACACAGGAATGAGTCCAGAAGTTACTTCTCAATTGATTTATTGCCATTTGCTTTCTTTCTTCATTGTCCCATTTCATTAATGTGGCTTTACAATTGCTGCATATTGCTGGTATCTACAATCAAACAAAGTTAACTTTACTGATACAAATCATAATAATAATTATACATTCACATAACCATAAAGAAAATCTTTAACCAAATTAAACAAACAGTTATCAAATTAATATCAATACAAAAGGTTTAAATAAACTTAAATAAACATAGACGCAGCAAACACATGCAGCAAGCAGAGGACCAAACAGCACAAAGAGAGGCACACTAGTGAGGTTGATTGGTAATTACCCTCAGGTGAAGAACATTCCAGGAAGTGGGCGTGTCTCCCAATATGAGTGACAGGAGTGACTAATTGGGATTTTTAACAACTGGTATCCGGAGCGTGCCCTGTTGCCATGCCCATCTCGGGACTCGATCGTGAAGCCAGTGCTGAAGCGGTCTCATATGAAGCAGTCCGAGCGGCGTGACTGCCCCTGCGGACGCCATATGCCCCAGGAGCCTCTGAAATAACTTCAGTGGAACCGCATTCTTGCCCTCGAATTGAAGCAGTGACTGCGCACGTACATGGCGACCGAGTCAATTTCCATACCGTGAAAAGTGATCCTCTGCACGGGGGAGAGTTTGCTGTTTTCCCAGTTGACCTGAAGGCCCAGACGGGTGAGGTGCCGGAGCACCAGGTCCCTGTGTCCGCAAACCTGCTCTCGAGAGTGCGCTAGGATCAGCCAGTCGTTGAGATAGTTCAGGATGCGAACCCCTTGTTGCCTGAGTGGCACAAGGGCTGCCTCGACGGCCTTCATGAAGACGCGAGGAGACAGGGCTAACCCGAATGGGAGTACCGTGTACTGGTATGCTTGACCCTCAAAAGCAAACCGTAGAAATGGTCTGTGTCGAGGAAGAATGGAGACATGAAAGTATGCGTCCTTCAGGTCGATCGCTGTAAACCAATCCGACAGACAAACGCATTAGAAAATGCATTTGGCTGTCAACATCTTGAATGGAAGCCTGTGAAGGGACGAGAGCAGCGAGGTGGGGCGCTGGTGGGGCACTGACATCCGTGGCCTCTGGGGGCTCAGAGATAGGGGTGTCAATTCTTCCTTTAACAACAATAGGGTGCTGCAGGCCGCAGAGATGTATAAAGTACTAGAGACCCAGACTTGAGTAAAAGTACAAGTGCTCTATCAAAAAAGTGACTAGAGTAGAAGTTGAAGTGTTCTTTAAGCACAACACTAAAGTAAAAGTACTAAAGTATTCAACATTTTTTGTACTTAAGTATTGCAAGTAGTTTATTTAAAAATTTACTACTCAAGTACTGAAAGTAAAAGTACAAGTATTGTGTTATGAAGTTATTAAAGAAAACAGTCAAAAGTTTGAACATCATATTGTTTATATTATTTCAAATGTTTAGGACACTCACAATTAATTTGGCTGAAGCAGCAGTACAAGGACAGGAATGTACAAGAACACCTTAAAACACTAAGCTTAACTCTTTGTAAACAAAAACAGATCAAATATGTCCCTTCCCCCTTTAAAGCATCCCTCTCTTCTCTTCCCTGCTTGTGCCTTTTTTCTCCACAGCTTATTGGGTATTTATCAGCATGTAACAGCGATCTCTGGAAGCTTTGTTTATGTCAGGGAGTTCCTGGAATGGCTCTTCTTCATGTGTTGCATATATGGACTAAATGTGCATAGGGCGCCCTCAGGCTGCCAGCATGGACTGAAAACACAGTAGGCTACATCAGAGTATCCAGCGGCGCTCATAATGATTACATCGGCCCATTTTGGTTATAATTTCAATAAATATTATTCCTCTCAATAGAAATCTGACGTAAACCTATGAAATCTATCAATATTTGTCAAAATCTGCAAATTTTTGAGCTAAAAGCCCTGAGGGACATTGTTTGGTCAAGCGCTGTCATGACGACAGCACAGGAGTTTTTTTCTGAATGGGAGCGGCTGACGCTCATAATTCATATTAAAGGTATCGACTATTTTTTCTATTACATAACTCCTGACACAAATTAAGACATAACTGTTCCTATAAGTTTCTCAGAATAAAATAGTGCTCAAATACTGAAACTTGAGTCTTATATCATTTTAATGATGTATAGTTTGTCAAGGTAATAACATTACATCTAATAGTAACTTTAAACTATTTAAACAAAGAACGATTCAGTGCGTCGGCGTCCTCATGACGGCTAACAGTTACGCACTTTCACTCCGACAAATCAAAACATGGACTCTGGTCTCCTTCCTCACCCTCACCGCCACTATCAGTCGAAGTTGAAGGTGGTGTTTCTGGTTCTTCCATCTCAAAACAAATTAAAGCTCAAGTGTTCTCAATGGAGGCAGGCAGCAGAGCGAAAGGCAGAACGGGAGCACGCGCGGTCTTCTTGATCGCTTGATTCACTGGGCCAGCTTCATCAAACCTGGTGACAGAGCCATCTACCACTCTGGCAGTGATAATGTGGGTTTGGAATGATTCGTAACATTTTTATAATTGTAATGAGTAACGATGCAGCACATAAAAAATTTATCGGAGTAAAAGTATTAAACTCATCGAAAATATGTACTGAAGTAAAAGTGGAAGTAGGAGAGAAAAAAATAATACTCTAGTAAAGTACAGATACAGCCTTTTAGTACTTAAGTACAGTAGTGAAGTAGTTCTACTTCGTTACTATACATCTCTGGCAGGCCGTGGCCGACAGTGGAACAAAAAGAGAACTAAGGTTTCTCCCCAGGCCGGGATTCTGGATTCTGGAGGGATTCTGGAGGGCTGGGGGACAGAGTGGCCCTGCAACCATCTCCTGGAGAGAACTGCAGCCTATCTCTGAGCTGCCCGCATCAGGACGGGCTGGGGAGCCTTCCTGCGGCCACCTCGACTCCCGCATATCTGCCAGGTTGAGCCAAAGGTGCCTTTCCTGGACTACACAAGTGGATATCACCTGACCCACGGAGCGTGCCATCACCTTCGTCGCCCATACAGTGAGATACGCAGCTCTTGAATGAGCCCTGGATCAGCCCTGCCCTCATGCATGTCTCAGAGCACCCATGCCTGATATACTTACAGGATGGCCATAGCATGCAAAGAGGAGGCAGCCTGCCCCGCAGCTCTATAGGCTTTGGCCACGAGAGTGTATGAAAACCTACAGGCCTTGGAGGGGTGCTTTGGGTCGCCACGCCAGGTGGAGGCACTCTGGGGACACAGTTGCATCGCCACAGAACACTCCACGGGGGAACCCCAGTGTACCCTTTGGCCGCGGCCTCAGCGAGGGCAGAGAAGGCAGAAGAGGCCGCTGAGATGTCGCGAGAAGTCAAAGGAGACTTCCATGATCTCATGACCTCTTCATGCACTTCCGGGAAGAAAGGAATTGTGCTGACGGGTGTCAGCAAGCGCCGCCCCAAAAAAACAATCATCAAGCTTTGAGCGCTCGGGACATGTGGAGGGTTCCACTCAAGCCCGTTGCTCGCCGCTGCCACGGAAAGCATGGCAGTCAGTTCCGGATCAGACTCGGGCAATCCTGGCACCCCCGAAGGAGGCAGCACAGCCGAATCTTCATCTCTGGATGACTCAAGCCCACCTTATGATGCGGCGATAGACATGATGTCATCTGCTGAGGTGCCAATGAAACGCTGGGTCCGCCACAAGACTGGCCAGCGATCTCATCCGGCAACCTCACGGGTTGCAATGCGCCAGAGGGGGGTGTGGCTCGGGGAATATTCGTCGGGTTATTCCACACCCCAGCGTGATTGCGTCTGAAGCATCTATGTCAACTTAGTCCAATGGAATGAATGAAATGCGCGTCACGGGCGGATGACGTCATGACTAGGGATGGCCCGATACCGATACTGGCATCGGGTATCGGGTCGATACTGCCCTCATATACTCGTACTCGTACTCATAAAAATTCGCCGATACCACGCACCGATACCACGTACATTTTGCGAAACGAAACTGGCCGCCGCGAGTGCTTTGTAGAGGTGAACTGAGTCAAAGACGCACGAGCTGGTCGAGCACATCCCTTAGTTTAAACAGACATTAGTGGAAAGTTTGTTCAGTCGGATGTCAATGGCAACGAAATTAAACGAGGCATGTAGCTTTAGCTTATTATTGACGTTAACTGACGAGAGAGAGAGACAGAGAGAGAGAGAGAGAGAGAGCGAGAAGTGCACTTCTGTTGAATGCTCTTTGCTGATCGACTCAGCACATGTTATTTGGATGAAAACTAAATCGTATATGTAAGTAAAGTAATACATGAACTGTTACCTGACTGAAGTATAACGAGTGGTTCCCTACATAATTACAGGACGTGTGCAGGTTAAGAAGTTTCATGAACGCAAACATCCGAAGCGCGCGCCTCACAAACCAGCGTCTCAGCGCGCGAATGCTGAATTAAATTGTCTTTCACGTCTTGCGCTTGTACGGACGAATTCACACACAACTATGTAATAACGCCCGTCTTGGTGAGTATCCTATAGTAAACAAAGTCGGTTATATCTCAAATGAACGTAGCATGTTCAAATGAGCTCTGGTGTGCTCGGTCTTAAAGGGGCAGCAGTTTGATAAACCTGCTTCTGTGTTTTAATGTTAATCAAACAAAGGACAAAGAAATACTGACTGCTCTTGACTAAATAGGCTACCCTTTTCAACTTTACAAAAATATCCATCTATATATAATTTATACAGTAATGAATATGCTTTTTTCACATTTGATTACTTTATTCAAATGTCTGTACCTGTTAGATCTACCTGAAAAAACTCTAAAAACACTGTTTATTTCATTTGTAGCCTTTCTTTGTTGTATTGTATATATTTATCCTATTTGTAATTCGATTGATTGTTTTTATTTTGTTACTGACTGCTTACTTGTTTTAAATTCACATTAATTAGGCTGCTAGTTTTTGTTGTAGTCTCAAAATTGGATTAAATAATTGATATTTCACTGGTTTTGACAAACATTTGAACCGCTGACCCAGTCCTCAGCACTGAGCCCTGCTGAAGCAGCTCTAAATATGTGCTGTGCTATTAAATGAAAGATAAAATATGATAGAGCAATAGAATGAACAATGACAGTACAGAAGTACAGTACAGAAGCTCATACAATGCATTTTAGCAGGCTTAATTAAGCATGAAAATAACTGAAAGAAATATATATATTTGATGAACAAATTAAGCCAACTAATATGATTTATAATCTTTTGGTTTATCTACTAATACATTTAAAAATTACAAATGCAGTGAAAATTCAGGTATCGGTTACGGTATCGGTATCGGCGAGTACCAAAAATTACAGTATCGGTATCGGACTCGTTCTGCAAAAAGTGGTATCGGGACATCCCTAGTCATGACCAGGAAGATACAAAAGCGCATCCGGTGAAACCGGCATTAGCTTCTGTTGCCTCAGCAAGCGATCTGTGTCAAACTGTCTGTCTATATTTACTGTTGTCTGTCACACGTTATTATGGCGAAACAAGTATTTAAGCAGTGTGCTTATCCTTGCCCGCGTTATTTAACGGGTGGGGATACACATGAGCTTTGTGTGATGTGTTTGGGAGTGGAGCATGCGGTGTCAGCCTTCGAGGGGGCTGATTGCCAGCATTGTGAACGGCTTCCCCTCCGTACGCTCCGCTCTCGCCTGTCACTTTTCGAGGAAAGTGGCGAGGCTCGTGAGCCTCAGGGTGCTGGACCCGCTGCTGCCGAGGCAGCACGGAGAAGGCATACCTGGGGTTCGCAAATGGATCTTTCAGCGGGGTTGGAGACGGATCCGAGGATCCTTTCTCCTCCCTTACCTGGGGGATCCAGCACTCTCTCTTCCGAGTCGGGAGCCCGCTCTGCGGATTCTCCCGCTCGGGAAGAGAGCCTAGTGCTTCGATGCTCTAGTTCTGAGGAGGTAGATGTATTAAGCACTGGCAGTGACACACATTATAAGGGGGAAGAGGATTCGCCATCTCTTTCCCCCGCATATGAGGAGTTGGTGGATGTTATCACTCGAGCTGTAGAAAAATTACATATTGATTGGCCAGCCGAGAAAAGAGGTGCTCTTCCCAAAAGTAAATTAGACGAGCGCTTCTTATCATGTAATGTTTCACCTCCATCACGAGACCTTCCTTTTTTCCCCGATGTTCATAATGAGTTATCCAGATCGTGGAATAAACCTTATTCATCTCGTCTTTTCAGCCCTCATGTACACACATATTCACAAATAAGGGGGCTGAAAGAGTATGGTTATGGATCGATGCCGCGGGCAGAACAAACGCTCGCGAGTTATTTATCTCCCGGTACAGCATCGTCCATGAGGGTCTCAGCTTTACCCACAAAACCATTAAAAGTGACATCTAATTTAGTGGGTAAAGCTTATACGGCAGCAGGTCAAGCCGGAGCCTGTCTGCATACTATGGCAGTGCTTCAAGCATATCAGGCTGATCTGCTGGGAGATTTGGACAAAAGTGAGGGGGTGGGGCCGGACGAAATTCGAGAGCTTCGTCGGGCCACGGACTTATCTTTAAGGGCTACTAAGGAGACCGCCAGAGCAATTGGGCGGTCTATGGCAGCATTAGTAGCCACTGAAAGACATCTCTGGCTTAATCTAGCAGATATAAAGGATAAAGATAGATCTTTTCTGTTAGATGCGCCTGTGGATCCATCTGGTCTTTTTGGCGATGCTGTTAATTCAGTAGTTGAAAGATTTCAAGAGTCAAAAAAGCAAGCAGAGGTTTTTAAAAAGTTTCTCCCTCGCCGTGTCCAACCGTCTAGCTCCTCATATCGAGCACAGCAAAAGGAGAGTCACTCTCAGTCGAAGTCTTCTAAACCGAAGTCCGATCTGAGGGTCGTTCTTCAGGCTAAGAAGGCTTCGACTTAAAAGAAGAAGTCCTGACGCTACCAGCGTCAGACCAGTGAGGGTAGCCCCAATCGAGATAGAACGGTGTACACCTCAGTATACGGTGCCCGTTCTATCTCGATGCCCTCAGGGGGCCGTTCTGCCAATCCCGCCACCCTTGGTGTCTCGGGGCGCAGTGGTCTCCAGCGAGTTTCTGGCGCAGTGCCAACCCGACATTGCGTCAGATTCGCACCTTCTGAGGGAGGTTCAAAAACAGTCAGTTCAGGTGTCTCCTGCCAGTTTGCTTCAGGTCCCAGGACTGACTGTCTCAAATATACCAGAGGCCAGCCTCGAGAGGCTGGTTCCCTTAGTAGATTTTCTGGCGGAATGGAAGAATCTGCCAAATATATCTCAATGGGTCCTGCAGATAGTAGAAAAGGGTTACAGAATCCAGTTTGGTTCTCGTCCACCACGCTACAACGGGGTGTTGCTAACGTTAGTACAGCCCGAGCAGGCTCTGGTAATGGAGCAAGAAGTGAAAGCTCTATTAGAAAAGGAGGCTATAGAGCAGGTGTATTATCCCGACAGAGAATCGGGTTTTTACAGCTGTTATTTCATTGTTCCAAAAAAGGATGGAGGGTTGCGTCCCATATTGGATCTTCGTCGTTTGAATCGTACAGTTCAGAGACTCAAGTTCAAGATGCTGACACTCAAACAGATCGTGACTCAAATCAGATCCGAGGACTGGTTTGTCACGATAGATCTGAAAGACGCATACTTCCATGTCTCCATCCTCCCTCAGCACAGGAAGTTCCTGAGGTTTTCTTTCGGGGGCAGAGAATACCAGTATCGGGTACTTCCATTCGGTCTAGCTTTATCACCCCGCACATTCACGAAGTGCGTAGATGCAGCTCTGGCCCCGCTCAGGCTGCAGGGCATACGCATTCTGAATTACATAGACGACTGGCTGATTCTAGCGGAATCAGAACAGTTAGCGGTTCGGCATCGAGATGTCGTCCTCGCACATATGCAGAAATTGGGGTTGAGGCTCAACGCCAAGAAGAGTGTGCTATCTCCATTACAGAGGACCACTTTTCTGGGTGTGGTATGGGATTCAGTCACGATGCGAGCCAGTCTATCGCCCGCTCGTGTAGCTGCTATCTTGACAGCCATGAAAGAGCTAAAGCTAGGCCAGTCGCGCACTGTGAAGCAGTTCGAGAGACTGTTAGGGCTCATGGCAGCGGCGTCCAACGTGATACCTTTTGGCCTGCTGTACATGAGACCTTTGCAGTGGTGGCTCAGGACCAGAGGGTTCTCCCCGAGGGGAAACCCACTTCGTATGATCAAGATCACGCGGCGGTGTCTCCGCGCCTTGGTTATATGGAGGAAACATTGGTTTCTGTCCCAGGGTCCGGTGTTGGGAGCTCTTTGCCATCGAGTTGCTATCTCGACAGATGCTTCCCTCACCGGCTGGGGAGCGGTAATGGAAGGTCGTTCAGCTCAGGGTCTGTGGAGGAGTCATCATCTCTCTTGGCACATAAATTGCCTGGAGATGATGGCTGTCTTCAATGCGTTGAGACATTTCCTTCCAGACCTGAGGGGCCATCATGTGCTAGTTCGAACAGACAACACATCGGTGGTCTCTTATCTAAATCGTCAGGGGGGTCTGCGTTCGCGTCCGTTATGCAAGTTGGCGCACCAGATCCTCCTGTGGTCACTGGGGAAAATACTCTCTCTGAGGACAGTGTATATTCCAGGGGACCAGAATATAGGAGCAGACACCCTGTCGAGACAGGGGCTGAGGCCAGGGGACTGGAGACTCCACCCCGAGGTGGTGTAATAGCAGTATGCAATAGCGCTGTTGTTTACTACAAAACAGCTTGCATCTGTGCCGTATAAACAACGTATTAAACTTCAAATTAACATTTATATGCTAATGTATCATAAAAACGATATGTTACAGACGAAATATGAATGTTTAGACAAGATTTCGTTGATTAGTTTTGGATAGATTATAAAAGTTTTTACTGTAAAAAAAAGACTACTGTCACATCAAATAAGCTTTTGTTCACTAATTTCTGTGATGTTTTGTCAAAAATAAAGTAGGTATATTGAATTATCAACTAAGATGTTATCATAGTGTTCCAATATTCAAACTAATGAATCCTTAACTTTGAAATACGTATGATAAAATGTATACTTTTTGAAAAGAAAGATTACACTTGAAATATTGTTACAATTGTAATTGTTGTTGATTTACATGTGAAAACTGTTTAATAAAATAGCAAAAAATATATTTACAAGGTAGATGTAAAGGGGCAATATAAACCTTCTCATTAAATTATTTATTATTGTTTTTTATTAGTGACACATTTGGGGAGAGGATATAGTCCAAAACTTTCTGAAAATACAGTATGAGAATTAACTGCATAGTTACTAGAAATGTTTACTTTGGATATTATACAATTTGCACGCATACAAAATAAGTCCTCACATTCTTCTTGTGGTACCCAGTGACACACCTGAATGAAAGGCTCATTATGCAGGTCATTGTCTTCTCAGGTGTGAACCACATCATTATTCATGATCATTCACGCCCCCAATCATATCAAAACAAAACATGTATTACAAAGTTTAAATCAATGTATTGTTTTATGTGATTGATTAGAAAGGATGATTTTCCTTTCATTTTGAAGCAAAAACTCTTAGCGACAACATCCATTAGTCAAAAGGGACACATACTGTATTTGGTATGTTTTGTGGAAACTTTAATTTCTTTAAAACTGAAAATTTAATTTTTAGAAACTTTAATTTTTAGTTTTTTTTTCAATAACTATGCATAAACATTATTCTCTCAAAAATACAAACATGTACATAAATGTTGCTCACATATTATGGTAGCCCTGTTTGTGCTAAATATAGTGTAATTACACCTTTGCCATTAATATGTTTATAAGCAACTAAAAAAAGCACAAATGTCAGGGCATGTCAAAACATATAAAGGACCCCAAATACACCTTAGACCCCAGAGGGTTAAACACAACCCAACACATATTGTCCCTAAAACTACAAGATAAAAGAAAAAGAAAAAGAAAATGAAAATGAAAGAAAAGTGCCATTTCGTTTTTCTTAACAACCTCAACAAACAACTTGACCAATTTGAACAAAAGCTCCATTTACCTTTCTCTGATTGGGAGGTATACAAAAAAGAACAGAGCAAATTTAGAAAACCCTTTTTATCTTAGCAAACAATCTGACTTAGGCCTACCACTTAAGTCTAAAAATACTAAAGGTTCTATTCACTTTAACATAGTCTGTGATTAAGTTACAGTTCTTTTCCCGATGAACTTGACTAATTAGTCACTATAAGAGTCCAGAAATGTGTTTAAATTATATGAATCTTTGCGTATGTGCTGAAAATGATAACCGCGTCTCAGCTTGTCAGATAGTCTTTTCAGTTCGGCCCTCAAGTTTGAATTTTCCTCTCAATATTTTTCTCAGCTTCTCGAGGGTGTTCAAACGTGTATCTGATTGCCATTTTGGCTGGATAGAACAGACTATAGTTGATCCCGGCAGCTCGCAGCTTGGCCTTCACTGGATTAAATGTGGCGTGAAGTTTGCCAGCCTTTGGACTCACATCGAGGAAAATGTGCACAGGGGATCTGCACCTTTGTGGTAGAAACGGCTTTTATTTCTAGTGAGCTTCAGGATTTTTTCCTTCTCCGCATAGTAATGAAAACTAGCAGTTCATACAAAAATCCATACATTTTTCATGCATTTTCTTGTGTTCTTTGGCCAGATCTTGAGACTGTTCTAGTGCTGCCACCCTGTCCATTGTGTCACTCAGCGCTTTCCCCATCTCCGTGACTGCACTTTGTGTAAGACGGCCAGTTCGGGAAAGATTTTTTCTCACAGCACACGCAGGTCTTCTTTTATCTCTTCTTGATTCGTTTGCATCTCCAAATACAGGTTTTCAATTTGCGACCTAATGTCTTTAATCACAGCTTCTCTCTCTGTGTGTGTGTGTGTGTGTGTGTGTGCGTGTGTGTGTGTGTGTGTGTTGTTCCCTTTCGTAAGGGAACTCCCGCTGCATCGATACTCAACGGTTTGGGGAATGCCTTCGGCATGAAGCGTCTGAAGTCAACTATGGAATTATTCCAATCTCAATTGGTGTAGCGTCATTGTGTCACTCGTGACGTCGCATGTGACGGTGATCCGGAAGCTATAAAGGGTCACAGGAACCAGGAAATGTTAGCTTCTGGTCTTCAGCAAGCATTCTATGTCAACATGTTTGTCTTATTTGGTGTTGGCTGTCACTCTGAGAGAAAGTTATTATGGCAAATGTTAATAAAGATAAGCTATTCAGGCAGTGTGCGTCCCCTTGCCCGCGTTATTTAAGCGAGGGTGACACACACTCGATTTGTGTAGTTTGTCTGGGAGCAGAGAATCCCAGCGCTATAGGGTGCAGTCTGTGCTAACTGTGAAACACTGCCCCTGAGAACGCTCCACTCCCGCTGGGCCATGTTTGATGAGACTGGTCAGGCTCGCGCTCCCCGTGGATCGCCCTAACCCTAACCCTGCATTCATGGAGATCGCAAAGGGAGCTAGCGGATGATGTTGAGATGGCTTCGGCCCTTTCTCAACATTCTGAAGCTAGCTCCATGAGTTCCGTTCTGCAATGGAACTGATGCTCGAATTATCTGGTTCCGAGGAGCTGGATATTTTGGGCATTGAGGCAAAATTCGCCACCCCATTCCCCTGCCTTTGAGGAGCTGCTAGAGGTAGTGACCAGAGCCGTGGTCAAATTAATGATCGATTGGCCACCAGAAATGCAGGAAGCGACTAAAAAAATCAAGCTTGATGAGCGCTTCCTGCTTCCTGGTCACAGCCTCTACGCCGGAGTCTGCCATTTTTTCCCGATCTCCACACTGAGGTGTCGAGATCGTGGAAAAAGCCCTTCTCCTCGAGAGTATCTGGCCCCAATGTCCATCTATATTCGGATATAATGGGTGCCAAGGAGGAGGGCTATGAGATAATGCCCTGGGTTGAAGAGTCGTTTGCCTCTCATCTCTCCCCTGACGCTGCATCATCCCTGCGGGCTCCGGCGCTTCCCACCTAGCCCTGCCGTACAACATTGGCCTTGGTTGGGAAGGCATGTATGTCGGCAGGTTGGGCTGGTAGTTGTCTGCATACGGGGGTTGTTGCAGGCATACCAGGCCGACCTCCTCAAAGAGGTGGGCGATAGTGGGGAGGTCGCCTTCGACGACATCCGCGAGATGCGTGGAGTGGTCGACTTGTGGTCGTCTCTCCGTGCTACCAAGGAGACGGCCCGTGCCATCGGCCACTCCATGGCAGCACTGGTAGCCACGGAGAGACATTTGTGGCTGAATCTGTCGGGCATCGAGGACAAGGACAGGGCTTGTCTCCTCGATGCCCCAGTTTCGCCTTCTGGCCTTTTCGGAGATGGTGTCAATAACGTTGTTGATAGGTTTCAGGAGGCGAAACGACAGTCAGTGGCTTTTAAAGAATTTATCCCCCACCGTCGCTTCAGGTCTCGTGGGTCTGCTGCCAGGGGGCAGTCCCATGAGGCCGCCGCCAGCTTCTCACACCTGCTGAGGCAGAAGGAGAGTGTTGCCTCTCGTGCTCCCCCTCAAAAGGCCTGGAGCCAGAGGCAACACCCTCAGTCGGAGCCTTCCAAGCTGAAAACAGATCTGAGGACTGTTATTCAGGCGAGGAAGGCTTCAGCTAAGAGGCCATGATGTGAGACTCAGGCCTCTGAGGGCGCCCCCCTCCGCGTGGGCTTTTTAAAACTTCGCTCCGCAGAGCCCTCAGGAAATCGATGTTGCTTCCCGTCGTCAAATGCGCCTCGGGACGCATCGACTTCCAGCGAATGTATTACACACAGTGTACCTCTCACGAGGCCTGTAGAAAAAATTATTCGGTTAGTTCCTGCCAGAAAATTGCTTCAGGTCACCAAAGAAATAAATACAACACCTGAGGTCAGCCCTGAGAGACTGATCCCTCTAGTAGATTATTTAGACACCTGGAAGGGTCTTCAAAATATATCTCAGTGGGTCCTGAATACAGTTGAGAAAGGATATAGAATCCAGTTCCAGTATAGACCACCTAGATTTAGTGGTGTTACTCACACGCTGGTATCTCCTGACCAGAATCAGGTGATGGAAGATGAAGTCCAGACCCTCTTAGCTAATGGGGCCATAGAATATGTGCCCCCCCCACCAGAGGGAGTCCGGGTTCTACAGCCGGTACTTCATAGTTCCAAAAAGGGATGGTGGGCTGCGTCCCATTATAGATTTTAGGGTATTGAACAAATCTTTGAGGAGATTTAAGTTCAAAATGCTCACTATACCTATGATCGTTCAACAAATCAGATCCGAGGACTGGTTTGTAATGATAGATCTTAAGGATCCATATTTTCATATTTCCATCATTCCACATCATAAGAGGTTCCTTAGATTCGCTTTTGGGGGAAAGGCTTATCAATATAGGGTTCTTCCTTTCGGCCTAGCCTTATCCCCTCGCACCTTCACTAAATGTATGGACGCGGCCCTTGCTCCATTAAGACTTCAGGGGGTCCGTATCTTAAATTAAATAGATGACTGGCTCATTTTGGCTCAGTCGAAAGAACTGGCAATTCAACATCAACATGTTGTTTTGCGTCATCTGAGGTGCTTGGGGTTGAGACTCAATGTGAAGAAAAGTTCCTTAACTCCTCTTCAAAGGACTACGTTCCTGGGAGATGCGGGCACAATTGTCTCCTGCTCGTATAAATACTATCTTAAACACAATGCAGAGTATTAGGTTAGGCCAGGCCATCACTGTCAAACACTTTCAAAGAGTTTTGGGCCTTATGGCTGCAGCTTCCACAGTAGTGCCTTTTGGTCTGCTCCATATGAGGGCCTTGCAGTGGTGGCTCAGGACCAAGGGGTTTTCTCCTCTGGGAAACCCCTTTCGCATAATCAGAGTTACGTGCAGATGCCTTCGTTCCCTTGTCATGTGGAAGAAACCATGGTTCCTGTCTCAAGGCCCGGTTCTGGGAGCACCATGTCAGGAAAAGACTTTGACTATGGATGCGTCCCTTACGGGCTGGGGTGCGGTTATGGAGGGCAGTTACACCCGAGGTACTTGGAAGGACCATCATCTCTCATGGCATATTAATCGGTTGGAGATGTTGGCTGTATTTTTTGCCCTGAAGCACTTTCTTGTAGACCTCAGAGGCCATCATGTTCTTATTAGGACAGACAATATGTCGGTGGTCTCTTATATCAACCGCCAAGGAGGCTTGAGATCACGCCCTCTTTGTAGACTGGCGCATCCGATTCTTCTTTGGTCCCAGGATCAATTTCTCTCTGTTAGATCTATTTATATTCCTGGGGTTAATAATTTGGGAGCAGACATCCTGTCGAGGCAGGGGCTGAGGCCCGGGGAATGGCGGCTCCACCCTGAAGTGGTTGAGCTTATATGGAGAGAGTTTGGCCGGGCGGAGGTTGACCTGTTCGCTTCTCATGAGAACTCTCATTGCCTGCTCTGGTACTCTCTCTCACATCCAGCTCCTTTGGGCTTGGATGCCATGGTACAGATGTGGCCGAGGTCACGTCTGTACGCTTTTCCCCCGATCGCTCTGCTCCCTGGGGTTCTAGAAAGGGTCAGGAGGTACGGTGTGAGATTACTCCTTGTAGCTCCGTACTGGCCGGCCCGAATTTGGTTCTTGGACCTTATTAGTCTATTGGAGAGTCCTCCCTGGCAAATCCCTATTATGAGAGATCTTCTTTCTCAGGCCGGTGGTACAATATTTCATCCACGGCCGGAGTTATAGAGTGGTGGCCCCGGTGCCCTCCGCAAGCCTCCTCTTTGCACCCATCATGTCCTGGGGATGAGATATATGAGTATATATGAGTATATATGAAAATCTATTGAGTCTGCTTCCTGCTTGTCTTACTCCCTGGAAGAGTGGTGGTGCTTCCCCCTCTTACTTGCTAGCGTGGGAGCCACTCTATATTATTTTTGCCCCGGTACTGAGGTGCCTGTAGGCATTATCATGATTCTTCAGGTATTCCATCCTCCATCGCATGTGTCGGATGGTCAAGGTCTTAGCCTGGGAGGTTCCTATGTTAGGCCTCAGGCTGGGAGGAGTCTATCCATCTAGTTAATGTATCAAGGGTTAGGAGTTATTCCCCTTTATCAATTAGACAGTTGGTTATCTGCAGAAACCTCTCATATCTAAAGTATGAGGTGTGCTCTTGCCTTCACCTCTCATCTAATGCTTTCTACTGTCTGGGGTTCTCATCCATGAGGTCAGTTGAGCCTCCGGCTCCAGACCTCCCCTTCTTACACCAAATCTTATGACAAGCTAGGTTGGATCTGCCCTCTACTCATTCCTATCGTCCGTGAGTGTGCCAGATTCTTCACACCAGGGCGTATTTCTCTCAGTGTGGCGGCGTGGGTATTCGTTCCCCAAAGCGTTGAGTATCGATGCAGCGGGAGTTCCCTTACGAAAGGGAACGTCTCGGGTTACTATTGTACTCAGGGAACGAGACGCTGCATCCCTCGGCCACACTTTTCGCGCTCCTGAGAACGATTTGCTTTGACCAATCAGAAGCTTCCGGATCACCGTCACATGCAACGTCACGAATGACGCAATGATGCTACACCAATCGAGACTGGAATAATTCCATAGCTGACTTCAGACGCTTCATGCCAAAGGCATTCCCCAAAGCGTTGAGTATCAATGCAGTGTCTCGTTCCCTACTCAGTAACCCGAGGTGTCTCAGTACAATAGTAACCCGAGACGTTACGGTCTGAGTGCACTCAGTGAAATAGGCGAATCGTCATCTTGCATATGTTCGTCCATTTTTCGTTCACTGCGTTCTGTCTTCATAATATGCTGGATCGTCGATGTGACTTTTTTGCACAAGCTTGGTTTCATTTTAAAAGGTCCATAGCTACAATCTTTTTGACAAATATGATACAGTTTTACTCGAATGACTGGTCTATTCAGCAAAAAAAATTCTGAAATGAGGAGGCAGTTTATATATATAAATCAAATGTAAATTCATGCCCCAGTTACACTTGATTTTCCTGGCTAAATAAACATTACATCATAAAAGAGAAACCAAATACAATTCTATTTTGTATTTTAACATTAACTATGTAATTAATATTCTAATTATTAAAATCAAGCATAAATCGATCAATTTAGTTGCTAAAGCATTTTAACATCTATTAAAAAAAACTAAAAACAGTAACAATTTAAAAATATATTTTATTTGTGAACTGATGTTCAGCTGTTTACCCCTGGTAAATATGACCAAAGGTGGCTGTAAAAATAAATGCAAAAATCTAACCTTTCATTGAAGTAAATTATTTGAAAGTGAAAATCACATTATGATATAAATGTTTTTCTTCAAAACGCGTCAGCCACAATGATTGACATCCTTTTATTAAATATTTTTCACAACCTCATTTTGCCAAGATAACAGCTCTGAGTTTTCTCCTATAATGCCTGATGAGTTTGGAGAATACCTGACAAGAGACCAGAGACCATTCCTCCATACATAATCTCTCCAGATCCTTCAGATTCACAAGTTCATGTTGGTGCTTCTTCTCTTCAGTTCACCCCACTCATTTTCTATAGGGTTCAGGTCAGGGGTCTGGGATGGTCATGGCAGAAGCTTCATTTTGTGCTCAGTTACCCATTTTTGTGTTGATTTTTATGTTTGTTTTGGATCATTGTCTTGATGTAAGATCCAACCACGGCCCATTATAAGATTTCTAGCAGAGGCCGCTGGGTTTTGATTTTTCTATCTATTGGTATTTGCTTGAATCCATGAGACCATGTATCTGAACAAGATGTCCAGGACCTCCAGCAGTATATTTAACCGTGGGCATTGGGTACTTTTTATCCCTGTGTGTATCAAACACATCTGGTTTTAGTTTCATCCCTTTTAAAGTTCCAGTTGTGTCTTACAATCAAAGGTGGAAAGTAACTCTGCATCCTGCAACTCAAAGAAAAAGATCTGTCTAAATCTGTGTTAGTGAGCACTTCTCCTTTGCTGAGATAATCCATCCACCTCACAGGTGTGTATATCAAGATGCTGATTAGACAGCATGATTATTGCACAGGTGTGCCTTAGGCTGGCCACAATAAAAGGCCACTCTAAAATGTGCAATTGTGTGCGTCGTGTGGGTGAGCGGTTTGCTGATGTCAATGTTGTGGATCGAGTGGCCCATGGTGGCGGTGGGGTTATGGTATGGGCAGGCATATGCTATGGACAACGAACACAGGTGCATTTTATTGATGGCATTTTTAATGCACAGAGATACCATGACAAGATCCTGAGACCCATTGTTGTGCCATTCATCCATGACCATCACCTCATGTTGCAGCATGATAATGCACGCCCCATGTTGCAAGGATCTGTACACAATTCCTGGAAGCTGAAAACATCCCAGTTCTTGTATGGCCAGCATACTCACCGGACATGTCACCCATTGAGCATGTTTGGGATGCTCTGGATTGGCGCATACAACAGTCTGTTCCAGGTCCTGCCAGTATCCAGCAACTTCGCACAGCCACTGAAGAGGAGTGGAACAACATTCCACAAGCCACAATCGACAACATGATCCACTCTATGCGAAGGAGATGTGTTGCACTGCGTGAGGCAAATGGTGGTCACACCAGATACTGACTGGTTTTTGGACCCCCCCAATACAGTAAAACTGCACATTTTAGAGTGGCCTTTTATTGTGGCCAGCCTAAGGCACACTTGTGCAATAATCATGCTGTCTAATCAGCATCTTGATATGCCAAACCTGTGAGGTGGATGGATTATCTCGGCAAAGGAGAAGTGCTCACTAACACAGATTTAGACAGATTTGTGAACAATATTTGAGAGAAATAGGCCTTTTGTGTACATAGAAAAAGTCTTTGATCTTTGAATTCAGCTCATGAAAAATGGGGACAAAAACAAAAGTGTTGCGTTTCAAATTTTGTTCAGTGTAGTTTTTTTCAGAAATTGTACTTTTTTGAGTAGTTTAAAAATTGTGTGATTTTACTTTTACTTTTACTCCTTCTGTTAATGGTTGTTACTCGTTACATGCTTGTTTTAAAATTGTATTTTTATCCATTAGCCCCTATGGTACATTTCACATTTATGCTAACTATGATATATAGGCTGGCCTATCTACAGGGCCTGACATTTGGTGTGAGGTTGGGGGTATTGCGTTCCAGTGTTAACTCCCTCAAGTGCTGAGTTCATAATGCGGTATTCCCGCTCCCATTCACTTCATATAAAGATGCGTGTCATGATCTGTGCACTGCTTTCTCTCCCTTGTGCTCGACATGCAGGAGTCACTTGAAGAAGTCGGCAGCTCGTTGCGCGTGGTGTGCGCTGTG
Organism: Abramis brama; assembly: GCF_963993115.1. Taxonomy (NCBI): domain Eukaryota; kingdom Metazoa; phylum Chordata; class Actinopteri; order Cypriniformes; family Leuciscidae; genus Abramis; species Abramis brama. The sequence continues at coordinate 14,728,757 of NC_139982.1, forward strand.
AAGGTGCGTTGGGGACACTCTATACAACTATGGAAAAACACCTTCTCTACTGAAATTGGAGGGCCAGATTCAGTATACAGTGCACCTTATGAACCACTTGAACTGCATTTCTGTCAGTGCGTGACTACAGCTCGTTAATAATCAATGTTTTTTGATTGATCCATTTCATACAATCCGCACCTTGATTTAGCAATTGCACTTGCGCAACATTTTTCAAGTTCAACATTTGTTGTTGTTGTTGTGGATGCTGCTCATAAAACAGCTTAGCCGAGACTACAAAGAGATATGCATTTGTTTGTGTGTGTTTCTTTTGTAAAAGTTTCCCCTGATATATTTCCCTATTTTCCCACAATTTTCCTTACAAAGAATGTATAGTTTTAATCTTTAAGGACTCTTTGGGCATTAATATGTTCAGTAGGTCAAATTTGGAATTCTGTATGGCTCATTTAACATCAGAAGGAGTCTCTAAGTTTATATAGTTTAAAACCATTTGAGGACCCTTTGTCCAGAAATAAGTTCAATAGGTCAGATATTGACTTGCAGTGAGGAAAATAAGTATTTGAACACCCTGCTATTTTGCAAGTTCTCCCACTTGGAAATCATGGAGGGGTCTGAAATTGTCATCGTAGGTGCATGTCCACTGTGAGAGACATAATCTAAAAAAAAAAAATCCAGAAATCGCAATATATGATTTTTTAACTATTTATTTGTATGATAATGTGTTGTCCGTCTGAACCAACATGTTCTTGCCCTGGATCAATGGTAGCAACCTCCTCAGGGCTAGTAGCACGGCCGACAACTCAAGGCAGTTTATGTGTCAGTGCAGTCGGGGGCCTGTCCAGGACCCCGAGGCTGCACGCCTGTTGCATACAGTGCCCCAGCTTATTTTGGAAGCGTCTGTTGACAACACATCTGGATAATTGTTCTAAGGGAACTCCTGCCTGTAGTCTGTTCAAGGGGTGAATGTGGCATGACATGCCAGCGTGGTGGCCACATTGTGTGTGCCAAGGCGCCATGCCCATCTAAGTACTTGAAGCCAGTGCTGAAGCGGTCACATATGCATCAACCTTAGCGCCGTTACCGTGGCTGAGGATGCCATATGCCCCAGGAGCCTCTGGAAATATTTGAGAGAAACTGCTGTCTTGTGTTTGAACAGATTCAAGCAGCTGAGCACTGATCGCAAATGATCTTCTGAAAGACGTGTTGTCATGGCGACTGTGTCCAACTCCACACAGAGAAAAGAGATGCTTTGCATAGGGGAGAGTTTGCTCTTCTCCCAGTTTACCCGAAGTCCAAATCAGCCTATTATGTGCCGAAAGACCAGGTCCCTGTGCATTCATAACAACTCCTGAGAGGAAGCTAGAATTAGTCATTCATCGAGCAAATTGAGTATGCAAAAGCCCACTTCCCTTAACAGGGCAAGGGACACCTCTGCATTTTACATGAGGAGACAGGGACAACCCGAAAGGTAGGACCTTGAACTTATATGCCCATTGAAATTACATGACATGAAAGTACAAGCCCTTCAGGTTTATCACCGCGAACCAATCTTGGTGTCTGATACACGTGAGCATGTGTCTGTGAGTAAGCATCTTGAAATGGAGCTTGTGTAAGGCCCAATTCAGTACTCACAGATCTGAGATTGTTTGTAACCTACCACCCTTCTTGGGTACTTTAAAGTAAGGGCTGAAAACCCCTTTATTCATCTCGGCCAGAGGGACAGGTTCTATTGCTTCCTTTTCTAGAAAGTCTGTGATCTAGTTCCACAGGACTGCAGCATTCTTGCCTCATAATTAGGTGAGAAGGACACTTTGTATCTGGCAGGTGCCTGGCGAAATTAATCACATAGCTGAGCTGGATGGTCCTGATTAGCCAGCGTGAGGGGTTGGAAAGCGCTAGCCACGTGCCCAAGCTCTGCACGAGTCGCACTAGAGAAATGGGGTAACCGAGGTGGGATTTCTACGTCGAGAGGGCTTGAAAGCTGTGACGATCGGTGTACGAAAGCACCTAACTTGATCTGGAAGCCCACGGTGGAAGAGGTCAGCTGAGGTGCTGCTTTGCAACTCGTCACACTTACCTGAGGGCTCTTGATGGTCTGCCGATAACATTTCTACAAAAGCAGAGATTTGTTTCTAAACAGATTATAAATGTTAGAAATGTATTGCTGAAAACACATTACAAAGACTGTGATCTATGTAGTACTGAATTGTGGAGTTAGACCATTAAACAGTTTTTCACCATTTTTGTGTTCAGGAATTTTTGGGCGGGCCTGAAATCATGCCTCGATGATGCACTGGAGCCACTGAGCATGGCCTCTCCCCTAATCCAATAATAACTAGAGCGCATTAGCATCAGGGCTTCGCCAACTCAATCGCGAGTTACTGTCATTACCGTTAGTTAGAGCCTACAGTTTACTAACTAGCTATGCCTTCATCATGTAAATGCATATTACTTGGTTGAGATCATTTACAAAACAGCTTGGTCTCCTTATTTAAATCTCCTAAAAACAATGATATCAAGAAGAGGTGAATTAATTTTGTGGAGAACCACCTTGTTGGAGAGCTGAGGATCACCACCAACACCCACCTCTGCAGTGAATGTTTGACACCTGATAGTTTTACAAACTTTCATCGGAGACAACTGGGATTCACTGATAATCCGCTGTTACTGGTGAATGGAACCGACTATCCCCCGCCAGGCCGTCATCCTCCTGTCCCACCGACATCTGGTCCCATCGTCGGAAGTACGTGACCACCAATGAGTGTAAGTTTCCCATGAGTGGGCGTGGTTTCAGCGCAGACAGCGGACACACAAGAGTTTGAGAGCAGAGAATGCTGCTTATTTTTTCAAGATTTTGATAACTTCATTTTGCCCTAACTTTAACCTTTGTTATTTCCGTTTTTGTGCTCCACTATCGTACTTTTTTTTTTTTTAAATGGTATGGTCAGAGATTCTCCACCAATAGAAAGAAGGCCTCGGGGAAGATGTTTTTAACGGTGGCAATATCTCGAGGAGGAGCAAAAAGAAAAAGATAACTATACGGATGGCCAGTGGGTACCTAGCGATAAGAAAAAGGTATAAGACCTGAAGGCTGGCCATTGTAAGTCAGATGAACAGCTGGCATCTCACTTTGTTGCTTGTCCAATAAAGTTAATTCTTCTGAGACATGGAACTTCGACTATGAGAGATTTCTTTGAGACCCGAACCAAAGACTTTGGATCTGCCATGACAGCTGCAGCCTATGGAAGACTGTTTCATTGCGTTAATTCGCGCCAGCCCATCTGACCAGGTGTGTGAGCCGGCTGTCACATCTGTGCCAGTTAAAGTTTTAGTGGAGCTGGAAGAGGAGGAATGGCTGATCGACTGTAAGACAGAGGTCACGCTTCACACCCATGAACCTCTTCTGCCATTATAAGTCCCGTTCATTACAGTGTTGTCCTCGTCATCACTGGAAGTTCTATCCTGCACAGTGTTTGTGCAATGGCCTTTGTCACCACCATCCCTGTCCATCACCAAATCTGTCTCTACCGAAGCAAGCCATTCCGTCGGCTCCGCCTCCGGTGGATTCATCCCTGCAGCCCACTATCAGCCCCACCATGAAGCCCTGATGCGCCCTGGGGCTGGCGTTCTCCAGCTCTACCCTGGCGTGAAGAGTCCCTGGCTCCACCTTGTTGCTCAGAGCCATGAATCCGTCTCTCCATGAATTCTCCTTCCACCATCCGGTCTTCCAGGGGTTCTTCCACTGAGCTCCTCCTTGGCTCCTCCAACCGTCTTCTCCACCCTGGTCTATCCAGCCAGCATCCTAAGTCAAACTGTTATGGCACAAGGTCGCACCTTCCTGGGGTCTGTCATGATCTGCCTGTTTGTTTTTATTCTCGTGAACTATTTGTTTGTATTTCCTTGGTTAGCTGTTTTCCTTTGTTTCATTTTCCTGTTCTTTAGTTGTTGCTATGGTTATTGATTAATTAGTTCTCACCTGTCCATCATTGAGTTCATCACCCTGTGTTTTTAAGCCCTTCAGTTTCTTCAGTTCATGGTTTGTTATTGTTGTGTGATACTGTTGTGCTGCTATGTTACCTTCTTGCATTTGGACTGAGTTTGTTTTATTAATAAATCTTGTGTTCATTGGAACTTTTTTGAACTCATCTTCATCATTACTTGGACTAAACTGTGACACAAGTTTAAAGACTTTAAATTAAATAACAGTTTAATGTAACTGTACTTTCGGCCCACAGACCTCAATCAAGTTTTGGGACATTTTGGGCACCTCATGGTTTAGATGGATGGATCTCTGGACGGCTGATGAATTGTTACCCCATTCCAACAAGACTGTGCTAGGAGCTGGCGGGTGATGATTTTGGGCTGGAATATTGGCAAGTGAGATGGAAGGTCCCTTTAGGGCCTCTGAGGGTGTTAAAATGGCTTCTGCAAGATATGTGGAGTTTATAACTGACCATTTTCTGCTATTGTATAAAAAGAAAGATATTGTCTTCTGAATAAAAGATCCTTTTATTCTGAAATAAAATGATTTTCATGCAGGACAGCGCACTCTGCAAAATTCATTCAGCAAAAAACACCACAGCAATAAAACTGTTTGAAAAACGTATTTCTACAACTACTGTAAACGTTTCCCTTTAGTGAATCCATCCATCTAGACAATCCATTGTAGTATGCCATTCGTCAGTGAATAAAACTATTTAAAAATTAGTCTTTATGAATTTATAAACCCACTGTTAACATTTCTCTTTGTGAGCTTTGGTTAGGAGTGGCTGAAATGAAACTTTATGCACAACTGCCAGCCTGCATGGTGAGGTTATTTAGACTCCAGAGACACCAGCAGCTTCAAACACCTATAGCTTTAACACAATTATTTTGTTTGACAGAAACTTCCCTTAATGAGCCTTTAACTGACCGAGTTCTTCTGCATTAAATCACTCACAAATATTTTGAAAGTTCAATAATCTCCATTCGGTTTTGGTAAAATGTTAATTATTGTCATGACTTTTGCAAGACATTGCACCATTTCATGCTTTTTATTTTCAGAAAGATCTTTCTTCCTCCTCGTATTGCATAATAACTGTAACTTGCTTAATAAGGTGGACTAACCTCTTTCAGTAGGTTTTACATTTACCTAAGACCTGACAAACTGCTTAACAAACCTGTCTGAGATTGATACTACTTTTCCAAAAGGTATGAGGAATAAAACAAAAACACTTTCTTCGAAAAACTAAAATCTAAAAGTTTTCATTTTACTGAAACCCTACTGATATGTCACTTGCATAATAATTTGGAACACAATGTACACATTTGACAAAGACAGAACTTTATTTATTTAAAAAAAATCAAAACAAGCAAGCAGCCCAGGTGAGAAAAAAAGTAATGCAAAAGTAACTTAATGCATTACTTTCCATAAATAAACTAGCACAATATATGTGATTTTATTCTATTTTTCTCAGTTCACGGAAGCGCTGCAGGTGCGTGATGTGATGATGAATCCTCATGATCTTCTGGAACTTTAAAAGGGACCTGGTTCTATTATTAGATGAAACTAAAAAAGAGCTTTTTAGCAGGATAAAAAAATACCCCATGTCCACGGTTAAATATACTGCTGGATCTTTAATGTTGTGAGGCCTATTTTTTGCTGAAGGTCCTGGATATCTTGTTCAGATACATGGTATCATCGATTCTAGCAAATACCAATAGATAGTGTAATAGAATTATTTTATGTAATGCATATTTTCAACATTAAATATACAGAGAAATGCAGACTAAGGATGCTCAGGTCAAAGGCCATTTATACTTAACCAAAAAGTGCTTAATACAGTAAAACTAACAGTCATATGATTAGCTTAGATCATTACAAACCAATCACCAGAACAAATCACAGTGAAGAAGACTTGAGTGACATTGATTTTTACTGAACTGTACGTATGATATAAATGTATTTCAGTCAAATCAATGTAATATATATTTTGCCCAATAGTATTTGTTTCTTTTTTCTTTTATATTTTGAGAGAATGTTATGTTTCATTTGCTCAGCATTTCATTTGGTGCCCCAGCAGATGACGTCATGTCTATCGCCGCATCACAAGGTGGGCTTGTGTCATCCGGAGATGAAGATTCGGCTGTGCTGCCTTCTTCAGCGGTGCCAGCATTGCCCGAGTCTGATCCGGAACTGACTGCCATGCTCTCCCTGGCAGCGGCGAGCAATGGACTTGAGTGGAACCCTCCACCATGTCCCGAGTACTCAAGGCTTGATGATTATTTTTTTTACAATTCCTTTCTTCCCGGAAGTGCATGAAGAGGTCATGAGATCGTGGAAGTCTCCTTTGATTTCTCGCGACCGCTCAGCGGCCTCTTCTGCCTTCTCTGCCCTCGCTGAGGCCGCAGACAAAGGGTACACTGGGGTTCCCCCCGTGGAGTGTTCTGTGGCGATGGGTGCTCCGAGACATGCATGAAGGGCAGGGCTGATCCAGGGCTCATGCAAGAGCTGCGTATGGCCACCGACTTCGCCCTACGGGCGACGAAGGTGATGGCACGCTCTGTGGGTCAGGTGATGTCCACTTGTGTGGTCCAGGAAAGGCACCTTTGGCTCAACCTGGCAGATATGCGGGAGGCTGAGCGAACACATTATCTCAACTCCCCTATCTCTCAGGTTGGGCTCTTCGGCGGCACGGTCAAGGACTTCACCCAACAGTTCTCGGCCACCCAGAAGCAGACTGAGGCTATAAAACATATTCTGCCCCGGCGGCCAGCTGCTGCCTCCACCCAGCCGCCAGCTCAGATACCTCAGTCAGCTCAGAGATAGGCTGCAGATGGTTGCAGGGTTGCAGGTTGCAGAATCCATAGTTCTCTTTTTGTTCCGCCATCAGCCACGGCCTGCGGCACCCTATTGTTAAAGGAAGAATTGACACCCCTATCTCTGAGCCCCCAGAGGCCACGGATGTCAGTGCCCCACCAGCGCCCCACCTCGCTGCTCTCTTCCCTTCACAGGCTTCCATTCAAGATGTTGACAGCCAAACGCATTTTCTAATGCGTTCGTCTGTCGGATTGGTTTGCAGCGATCGACCTGAAGGACGCATACTTTCATGTCTCCATTCTTCCTCGACACAGACCGTTTCTACGGTTTGCTTTCGAGGGACAAGCATACCAGTACATGGTACTCTTATTCGGGTTAGCCCTGTCTCCTCGTGTCTTCACGAAGGCCGCTCAGACTGCTTCATATGAGACCGCTTCAGCACTGGCATCGCGATCAAGTCCCGAGATGGGCATGGCAACAGGGCACGCTCCGGGTACCAGTCACTCTGGGCCTGCCGTCAGACCTTCACCCTGTGGTCGAGCCTCTCCTTTCTATGGGCTGGAGTGCACTTAGAACGAGTGTCCAGGCCTCCATGCCTCAGCCACGGGTCTATCCAGCTAGCATCCTAAGTCGAACTGTTATGGCACAAGGTCGCACCTTCCTGGGGTCTGTCATGATCTGCCTGTTTGTTTTCGTTCTCGTGAACTATTTGTTTGTATTTCCTTGGTTAGCGGTTTTCCTTTGTTCCATTTTCCTGTTCTTTAGTTGTTGCTATGGTTATTGATTAATTAGTTCTCACCTGTCCATCATTGAGTTCATCACCCTGTGTTTTTAAGCCCTTCAGTTTCTTCAGTTCATGGTCTGTTATTGTTGTGTGATACTGTTGTGCTGTTATGTTGTCTTCTTCCATTTGGATTACCTGAGTTTGTTTTATTAATAAATCTTGTGCTCATTGGAACTTTTTTGGACTCATCTTCATCATTACTTGGACTAAACTGTGACACAAGGTTAAAGACTTTAAATTAAATAACAGTTTAATATAATGTAACTGTACTTTTGGCCCACAGACCTCAATCAAGTTTGATTTTTGGCCCTTCATTGTAAACATTTTGGGCACCTCATGGTTTAGATGGATGGATCTCTGGACGGCTGATGAATTGTCACCCCGTTCCAACAAGACTGTGACTTCAGCAAGGAGCTGGCGGGTGATGATTTTGGGCTGGAATATTGGCAAGTGAGATGGAAGATCCCTTTAGGGTCTCTGAGGGTGTCAAAATGGCTTCTGCAAGATATGTGGAGTTTATAACTGACCATTTTCTGCTATTGTATAAAAAGAAAGATAGTGTCTTCTGAATAAAAGATCCTTTTATTCTGAAATAAAAGGATTTTCATGCAGAACAGCGCACTCTGCAAAATTCATTCAGCAAAAAACACCACAGCAATAAAACTGTTTGAAAAACGTATTTCTACAACTACTGTAAATGTTTCCCTTTAGTGAATCCATCCATCTAGACAATCCATTGTAGTATGCCATTCGTCAGTGAATAAAACTATTTAAAAATGAGTCTTTATGAATTTATAAACCCACTGTTAACATTTCTCTTTGTGAGCTTTGGTTAGGAGTGGCTGAAATGAAACTTTATGCTTGTGCAGCCTGCCAGCCTGCATGGTGATGTTATTTAGACTCCAGAGACACCAGCAGCTTCAAACACCTATAGCTTTAATACTATTATTTTGTTTGACAGAAACTTCCCTTAATGAGCCTTTAACTGACCGAGTTCTTCTGCATTAAATCACTCACAAATATTTTGAAAGTTCAATAATCTCCATTCGGTTTTGGTAAAATGTTAATTATTGTCATGACTTTTACAAGACATTGCACCATTTCATGCTTTTTATCTTCAGAAAGATCTTTCTTCCTCCTCGTATTGCATAATAACTGTAACTTGCTTAATAAGGTGGACTAACCTCTTTCAGTAGGTTTTACATTTACCTAAGACCTGACAAACTGCTTAACAAACCTGTCTGAGATTGATACTACTTTTCCAAAAGGTATGAGGAATAAAACAAAAACACTTTCTTCGAAAAACTAAAATCTAAAAGTTTTCATTTTACTGAAACCCTACTGATATGTCACTTGCATAATAATTTGGAACACAATGTACACATTTGACAAAGACAGAACTTTTATTTAGTTAAAAAAATCAAAACAAGCAAGCAGCCCAGGTGAGAAAAAAAGTAATGCAAAAGTAACTTAATGCGTTACTTTCCATAAATATAAACTAGCACAATATATGTGATTTTATTCTATTTTTCTCAATTCACGGAAGCGCTGCAGGTGCGTGATGTGATGATGAATACTCATGATCTTCTGGAACTTTAAAAGGGACCTGGTTCTATTATTAGATGAAACTAAAAAAGAGCTTTTTAGCAGGATAAAAAAATACCCCATGTCCACGATTAAATATACTGCTGGATCTTTAATGTTGTGGGGCCTATTTTTTGCTGAAGGTCCTGGACATCTTGTTCAGATACATGGCATCATGGATTCTAGCAAATACCAATAGATAGTGTAATAGAATTATTTTATGTAATGCGTATTTTCAACATTAAATATACAGAGAAATGCAGACTAAGGATGCTCAGGTCAAAGGCCATTTATACTTAACCAAAAAGTGCTTAACACAGTAAAACTAACAGTCATATGATTAGCTTAGATCATTACAAACCAATCACCAGAACAAATCACAGTGAAGAAGACTTGAGTGACATTGATTTTTACTGAACTGTACGTATGATATAAATGTATTTCAGTCAAATCAATGTAATATATATTTTGCCCAATAGTATGTGTTTCTTTTTTCTTTTATATTTTGAGAGAATGTTATGTTTCATTTGCTCAGCATTTCATTTGGCGCCCCAGCAGATGACGTCATGTCTATCGCCGCATCACAAGGTGGGCTTGTGTCATCCGGAGATGAAGATTCGGCTGTGCTGCCTTCTTCAGCGGTGCCAGCATTGCCCGAGTCTGATCCGGAACTGACTGCCATGCTTTCCCTGGCAGCGGCGAGCAATGGGCTTGAGTGGAACCCTCCACCATGTCCCGAGTACTCAAGGCTTGATGATTATTTTTTTTACAATTCCTTTCTTCCCGGAAGTGCATGAAGAGGTCATGAGATCGTGGAAGTCTCCTTTGATTTCTCGCGACCGCTCAGCGGCCTCTTCTGCCTTCTCTGCCCTCGCTGAGGCCGCAGACAAAGGGTACACTGGGGTTCCCCCCGTGGAGTGTTCTGTGGCGATGGGTGCTCCGAGACATGCATGAGGGCAGGGCTGATCCAGGGCTCATGCAAGAGCTGCGTATGGCCACCGACTTCGCCCTACGGGCGACGAAGGTGACGGCACGCTCCGTGGGTCAGGTGATGTCCACTTGTGTGGTCCAGGAAAGGCATCTTTGGCTCAACCTGGCAGATATGCGGGAGGCTGAGCGAACACATTATCTCAACTCCCCTATCTCTCAGGTTGGGCTCTTCGGCGGCACGGTCAAGGACTTCACCCAACAGTTCTCGGCCACACAGAAGCAGACTGAGGCTATAAAACATATTCTGCCCCGGCGGCCAGCTGCTGCCTCCACCCAGCCGCCGGCTCAGATACCTCAGTCAGCTCAGAGATAGGCTGCAGATGGTTGCAGGGTTGCAGGTTGCAGAATCCATAGTTCTCTTTTTGTTCCGCCATCAGCCACGGCCTGCGGCACCCTATTGTTAAAGGAAGAATTGACACCCCTATGTCTGAGCCCCCAGAGGCCACGGATGTCAGTGCTCCACCAGTGCCCCACCTCGCTGCTCTCTTCCCTTCACAGGCTTCCATTCAAGATGTTGACAGCCAAACGCATTTTCTAATGCGTTCGTCTGTCGGATTGGTTTGCAGCGATTGACCTGAAGGACGCATACTTTCATGTCTCCATTCTTCCTCGACACAGACCATTTCTACGGTTTGCTTTCGAGGGACAAGCATACCAGTACATGGTACTCTTATTCGGGTTAGCCCTGTCTCCTCGTGTCTTCACGAAGGCCGCTCGGACTGCTTCATATGAGACCGCTTCAGCACTGGCATCGCGATCAAGTCCCGAGATGGGCATGGCAACAGGGCACGCTCCGGGTACCAGTCACTCTGGGCCTGCCGTCAGACCTTCACCCTGTGGTCGAGCCTCTCCTTCCTATGGGCTGGAGTGCACTTAGAACGAGTGTCCAGGCCTCCATGCCTCAGCCACGGGTCTATCCAGCTAGCATCCTAAGTCGAACTGTTATGGCACAAGGTCGCACCTTCCTGGGGTCTGTCATGATCTGCCTGTTTGTTTTTATTCTCGTGAACTATTTGTTTGTATTTCCTTGGTTAGCGGTTTTCCTTTGTTCCATTTTCCTGTTCTTTAGTTGTTGCTATGGTTATTGATTAATTAGTTCTCACCTGTCCATCATTGAGTTCATCACCCTGTGTTTTTAAGCCCTTCAGTTTCTTCAGTTCATGGTCTGTTGCTGTGTGATACTGTTGTGCTGTTATGTCACTCACAAATATTTTGAAAGTTCAATAATCTCCATTCGGTTTTGGTAAAATGTTAATTATTGTCATGACTTTTACAAGACATTGCACCATTTCATGCTTTTTATTTTCAGAAAGATCTTTCTTCCTCCTCGTATTGCATAATAACTGTAACTTGCTTAATAAGGTGGACTAACCTCTTTCAGTAGGTTTTACATTTACCTAAGACCTGACAAACTGCTTAACAAACCTGTCTGAGATTGATACTACTTTTCCAAAAGGTATGAGGAATAAAACAAAAACACTTTCTTCGAAAAACTAAAATCTAATAGTTTTCATTTTACTGAAACCCTACTGATATGTCACTTGCATAATAATTTGGAACACAATGTACACATTTGACAAAGACAGAACTTTTATTTATTTAAAAAAAATCAAAACAAGCAAGCAGCCCAGGTGAGAAAAAAAGTAATGCAAAAGTAATTTAATGCATTACTTTCCATAAATAGAAACTAGCACAATATATGTGATTTTATTCTATTTTTCTCCATTCACGGAAGCACTGCAGGTGCGTGATGTGATGATGAATACTCATGATCTTCTGGAACTTTAAAAGGGACCTGGTTCTATTATCAGATGAAACTAAAAGCTTTTTAGCAGGATAAAAAATACCCCATGCCTACGGTTAAATATACTGCTGGATCTTTAATGTTGTGGGGCCTATTTTTTGCTGAAGGTCCTGGACATCTTGTTCAGATACATATCATGGATTCTAGCAAATACCAATAGATAGTGTAATAGAAACATTTTATGTAATGCGTATTTTCAACATTAAATATACAGAGAAACGCAGACTAAGGATGCTCAGGTCAAAGGCCATTTATAATTAACCAAAAAGTGCTTAACACAGTAGAACTAACAGTCATATGATTAGCTTAGATCATTACAAACCAATCACCAGAACAAATCACAGTGAAGAAGACTTGAGTGACATTGATTTTTACTCAACTGTACGTATGATATAAATGTACATGTATCTTTCTATTCAGGAGACACACTTGGTTGTTGTGGCCAGTGATCTCCCGACCGTGAATAAAACAATAGAACATCTATTTGTGATTGAGGTAGTGATAGTAGCTTCATCGACGGGACGCCGTCACCTTACTTCAGGGAAGTATTGTATTGTATTGTATTGTATTTTTAACAACTGCAAGTTGTTTAAATTGTCCGTGGTAAAGACTACTTGGTGATTAAGTAGGTTGTATTCGTATTAAGAATTTCCACGACAATAGAAAAATCAAAACCTGACGGCCTCTGCTAGAAATCTTATAATGGGCCGTGGTTGGATCTTTGATCAGGACAACAATCCAAAACAAACATAAAAATCAACACAAAAATGTGTCACTGAGCACAAAATGAAACTTTTGCCATGACCATCCCAGTCCTCGGACCTGAACAATATAGAAAATGAGTGGGGTGAACTGAAGAGGAGAAGCATCAACATGGATCTAGGAATCTGAAGGATCTGGAGAGATTATGAAGGAATGGTCTCTGATCTCTTGTCAGGTGTTCTCCAAACTCATCAGGCATTATAGGAGAAAACTCAGAGCTGTTATCTTGGCAAAATGAGGTTGTGAAAAGTATTTAATAAAAGGATGTCAATCATTGTGGCCGACGTGTTTTGGAGATGTGTGATTTTCACTTTCAATTCTTTTACTTCAATGAAAGGTTCGATTATTATTTTTTTTACAGCCATCTTCAATCATATTTACCAGGGGTGCCAATAATTCTGACCAAACTGTAAGTTTACTTGTACACACCAAAGTCCTTAATGTTAACCAAGCACTGCTCAGTTCCCTTTCAAGGGAACTCCCGTTGCGTCGAGAATGACGCTATGGGGAACGCTTTGCGTGATGACGTCTTGAAGCACATGTAAAATCAGTCCAATGGTGTGGCGGAACGTCAGAGGCGGGTGACGTCACGTACCAGGAAGCTATAAAAGCCGGCCCGAAACAGAAAACGAAAGCTTTCTGAGTCTTCAGTCGCGCTCTGTGTTGAATCTGTCCTTGTTATTTGGTGTTGTCTGTCTATATATATATATATATTCAGTATGGCGAGCAAGCAGCAGTTTAGAGTGTGTGTCCATCCCTGCCCGCGTTATTTAACGGGAGGTGACACACACACTCTTTGTGTTGTTTGTTTGGGAGAGGAGCATGCCCAGTCAGCACTCGAGGGTGGTGACTGTGTGCATTGCTGTGCGCTTCCATTGCGTACGCTCCGATCCCGGTTGGCACGGTTCAATCCCGATCACGTTCCCCAGGGCTCTGGTCCCGCTGCTGCCGAGGCACAGCGTCGATCTCAGACCTGGGGTTCGCAAATGGATCTATCAGTGGATGTTGAGACGGGCTCTGCCTTATCTCAGCAACCTTCTGATAGATCCAGTGCCTCTCATCAGGGTGTGGAAGCACGCGCTGCGGTTTCTTCCCCCCCGATGGAGGCACCAATACTGCAATTGTCCAGCTCTGAGGAGTTGGACGTTGTTAGTGTTGAAGCTGAGTCTGAGGATTCGCCACCTCAGTCTCATGCTTTTGAGGAATTGCTCGATGTTGTCACGAGAGCAGTTCACAGATTATCTATTGAGTGGCCAGAGGATAGGCAGGACGTTCGCTCGAAAAGTAAACTCGACGAACGCTTCCTGCCATCTCGTGCACAGCCTCAGAGAAAAAGCCTTCCGTTTTTCCCCGATCTCCACACCGAGGTGTCGAGATCGTGGGGGAAACCTATGTCTTACAGAGTTTACACAACACAAACCTCTCACTACTCTTCCATTCACAATTATAAAGAGCATGGTTATGGGGAGATGCCGAAGGTGGAAGAGACGCTCGCGAGCTATCTCTCTCCAGCGACGGCATCTTCCTTGAAGGCTCCCTCTCTTCCCTCTAAACCAGTAAAATTTACTTCATCGCTGGTTCATAAATCATATGCAGCCGCTGGTCAAGCTGCAGCGTGTCTGCATACGATGTCTATCATGCAGGCCTATCAGGCTGAATTATTGGGGGATTTAGAGGAGGGCGGGGGTATTGGTCCAGACACAGTGGCTGAACTACGCAGAGCCACGGATCTGTCTCTCAGGGCCACCAAGGAGACCGCTAAATCAATCGGGCGGTCTATGGCAGCCCTGGTGGCCACTGAGAGGCATCTGTGGCTCAATCTGAGCGACATAAAAGAAAAAGAAAAACATGTTCTCTTAGATGCTCCGGTTTCCACTGATGGTCTATTTGGTGATGTTGTGAACAGTGCGATAGCTAAATCACAAGAGGCCTCTAAACAGGCAGTTGCACTCCAAAGACTTCTCCCCCGCCGTTCATTCTATGAGGCTGCTGAGCGGGAGCAGCCTCACTCCTCTAAAAAGAGCGCTAGCCATCGTGCCACTCAAAAACAGAGTGTGTCCTCTCGTGCTCCCCCACAAAAATCTCGGGGACACGGAGGGCGCTCTCAAACCCAGCAGCCCTCGAGGGGTAGAACGGATCTGCGGACCGTTATTACCGCCAAGAAGGCTGCTGGGAAAAAGTCCTGACGTCCGAGGGCTCAGGACAAATGAGGGTAGTCCCCCCCGAAGCAGAGCGGTTAACACCTCTTTTCACGGTGCCCGTCTCTCTTCGGTACCCTCAGGGGACCGTTCTGCCAACCCTGCCGCCTCAGGTGTTACAGGGCGCAGCGGTCTCCGGCGAGCACATATCTCAAGGACCACCCGGAAACGTAGTGGCCTCGGGATGCCCGCCCCCTCCGAGGAGGGTGTTAGAGCAGTCTGTTCGGTCGTTCCCTGCCGGTGCGCCGTTACAGGGCGACGAATTGACTACTCAACAACAACGAAATCCAGAAACCAGTCTCGAGAGGCTGGTACCTCTAGTAGAATCTTTGACAGCGTGGAAGCTACTGTCAAATGTTTCTCGTTGGGTCCTGCAGACCGTGGAAAAAGGGTATCAGATACAATTCAAAAAACGCCCACCTCGGTTTATGGGGGTCCTGCCCACAGTGGTGGGCCCCGAGCAGGTTCTGGTCATGGAACAGGAAGTGAACACTCTGTTAGAGAAAGGGGCCATAGAATATGTACCTCCCTCCGACAGGGAAACCGGGTTTTACAGCCGGTACTTCATTGTTCCGAAAAAGGACGGGGGATTGCGTCCCATTTTAGATCTTCGAGTTCTGAACGATTCAGTCATGCAGCTCAAGTTCAAAATGTTAACATTGAGACAGATCGTGCCACAGATCAGGTCCGAGGACTGGTTTGTCACGATAGATCTCAAGGACGCATATTTCCATATTTCCATCCGTCCGTGTCATTGGAAGTTCCTGAGGTTTGCTTTCGGGGGCAAAGCATACCAATATCGTGTTCTTCCATTCGGCCTAGCTTTATCACCCCGCACTTTCACCAAATGCATGGATGCAGCTCTGGCGCCGCTGCGCCTCCAGGGTATTCGCATCATGAACTACATCGACGATTGGTTGATTTTAGCTCAGTCGCATCAGTTGGCGGTTCAACATCGAGATGTTGTTCTCGCCCACATGAAAGAGCTGGGGTTACGGCTGAACGCCAAGAAGAGTGTGCTTTCTCCTCTCCAGAGGACCACTTTTTTAGGCGTGGTTTGGGACTCAGTGTCGATGCAGGCGCGCCTGTCACCGCCACGTATAGAGTCCATCCTTGCAGCTGTGAAAAGTGTAAAGCTAGGCCAGCTACTCACTGTCAAACAGTTCCAGAGACTGTTGGGTCTCATGGCAGCAGCTTCCAACGTGATACCTTTTGGACTGCTGCACATGAGGCCCCTGCAGTGGTGGCTCAGGACCAGGGGGTTTTCCCCGAGGGGCAACCCATTTCGCACAATCAGGGTCACGCGGCGATGCTTACGTGCCCTGGTTATGTGGAAGAAACCTTGGTTCCTGTCCCAGGGCCCAGTGTTGGGAGCTCCTTGTCGTCGCAAACTGCTAACGACGGATGCTTCCCTCACGGGTTGGGGAGCGATCCTGGAGGGTCGCTCATCTCAAGGTCTGTGGGAAGACCATCATCGTTCCTGGCATATCAATCGCCTAGAGATGTTAGCTGTCTTCCGGGCTCTGAGGAGCTTTATCACAGATCTCAGGGGACACCATGTGTTAGTACACACGGACAACACGTCGGTAGTCGCCTATATCAACCACCAAGGGGGTTTGCGCTCGCGCCCGTTATCCAACTTGGCACGCCATATCCTCTTGTGGTCCCAGGGGAAGTTACTGTCACTCAGGGCAGCTTACATCCCCGGGGTCCAGAATATAGGAGCAGACACTCTGTCGAGGCAGGGGCCGAGGCCCGGGGAATGGAGGCTCCACCCCGAGGTGGTGGAGCTGATATGGAGGGAGTTCGGCCAAGCACAAGTGGATCTGTTTGCGTCTCGAGAGACGTCTCACTGTCCACTTTGGTTCTCCCTCACGCATCCAGCTCCTCTGGGACTGGATGCTATGGTTCAGACGTGGCCGAGGCTACGTCTGTACGCCTTTCCCCCAGTTGCTCTGCTCCCGGGAGTTCTGGAGAGAGTTCGCAGGGACCGGGTTTGCCTGCTTCTTATAGCCCCGCGTTGGCCGGGCCGAGTATGGTTTCCCGATCTGGTCTCCCTCCTCGACGGGCATCCTCTGGAGTTACCCGTCAGGAGAGACCTTCTGTCCCAGGCAGGGGGCTCAATATTTCACCCCCGCCCAGAACTGTGGAACCTGTGGGCTTGGCCTCTGAGGGGGCCCAGCTCATAGAGTCAGGTCTCTCAACTGAGGTTGTTGAGACCATTCTACAATCCAGAGCTCCCTCCACGAGGAAACTTTATGCCCTGAAGTGGAGAGTCTTCACTTCTTGGTGTAGTGACCGTCGGTTGGACCCAGTTAACTGCCCAATTGGTACAGTGCTGGAGTTCCTGCAGGACCGGTTCACAGCAGGTCTAACCCCGTCCACTTTAAAGGTTTATGTGGCGGCCATAGGTGCTTACCACATTCCTTTGGGTGGAATGTCTGTGGGGAAAGACCCTTTGGTATCTCGTTTCCTTCGTGGCACTTGGAGGCTGAGGCCTGCAGTTCGCTCTAGGGTGCCACCTTGGGACTTGTCCATTGCGCTACAAGGCTTGTCCCTGGCCCCCTTTGAGCCTATTGAGGAGGTTCCTGAGAAGTTTTTAACGCTGAAAGCTCTTTTCCTTCTTGCCATTTCCTCTCTCAAGAGAATAGGGGATCTCCAAGCGTTGTCGGTTGCTCCGTCATGCTTGGAGTTTGCTCCGGGTATGATCAAAGCATTTCTTCATCCGAGACCGGGCTATATCCCCAAGGTCCCCACTAATGTGGCCAGACCTATTGTTCTGCAGGCCTTCTGTCCTCCTCCCTTTCAGAATGCGGACCAGGAGGCTAATAATTTGCTTTGCCCTGTGCGGGCGTTAGACGCATATGTCCACAGAGCTGCCCTGTGGCGAAAAAGTGATCAATTATTTGTGTGCTTTGGGTCCCCTAACAAAGGAGGCCCGGTGTCTAAGCAAAGGATGAGTAAGTGGGTGGTCGAGGCTATCTCACTTGCCTATGAGGCGGCTGGGCAGCCTTCTCCTTTGGCTGTCCGGTCGCACTCGACGAGGAGTATGGCGGCCTCTAAGGCCCTTATTTCAGGAGTTTCTTTACAGGACGTCTGTGATGCGGCAGGCTGGTCCTCACCGCACACTTTCGTCAGGTTTTACTCTCTGGATCTAGACTCTGCTCCAGGGTCTCATGTTTTATCTTCCTAGTGCTGCTCTCTAGATTACACACAGGACAGACATTCGTAGCTATGGAGGCGTTGGTATAGACGTTCCCCATAGCGTCATTCTCGACGCAACGGGAGTTCCCTTGAAAGGGAACGCCTCGGTTACGACTGTAACCTCGGTTCCCTGAAGAGGGAACGAGCGTTGCGTCGCCTTGCCATATCTCCTTCATGCCTGTCAGCTCGACTTCAGACTTTTACGAAGCTTTCGTTTTCTGTTTCGGGCCGGCTTTTATAGCTTCCTGGTACGTGACGTCACCCGCCTCTGACGTTCCGCCACACCATTGGACTGATTTTACATGTGCTTCAAGACGTCATCACGCAAAGCGTTCCCCATAGCGTCATTCTCGACGCAACGCTCGTTCCCTCTTCAGGGAACCGAGGTTACAGTCGTAACCGAGGCGTTTTCTATATTCCAACAGAACTCCCGGAAGTAAACAAAGAGGTGGAAAATCCGGCAGACAACACGCCCTGTTTACTATGGAGAGACGACTGCGTGGGCTGATGGTCATATTTTGGTGGTATCCTTGGTCATATTTTATTATATAGTTTGTCTACACCGCTTTAGACAAACAATAATATTTGAGAATGAAGCGAGGATGTGGCTCGAAAATAATGTTAATAATTTCTATCAGGCTCCGCACATCCTCACAACTCCAAGTTTGTCCGCGAGCTGCCATGCTTAAAGTGCAAACTGTCAACAAACATTTCTCCTCATCCCATAATGCACAGCGCAGCTGACTATGGCAACTGGTTTAGTCCAAAAATGCGCAGTTCTTTCTTTGGCAGTTGGTTCTGTTCGAGATCGGATCACGTTCTCACCACAAACGAACCGCTCCAGAGTTTGGTCCGCCTTTGGTGCGCACCCGAGTGCGATTGCCGCGTTCACACCTGCCCAAACGAACCGTGCCTATGGGAAAAACGAACTCTAGTGCGATTCAACCAAACTAAATGAGGCAGGTGTGAAAGCACCCTTAAACAAACCATACCAGAGTTTGTTTGGAACCGGACCGAGACCACCTCTTCAGCTGGGTCTCGGTACAGTTGTTTGGTCTGCACCCGAGTGTGATTGTGGTGCCCAAAAGAACCGCACCGACAATTTAAAGTTCATTTACCTTTAATGACGGAGGAGATGCTACTAGTCCCTGGCTGTTGGTTTAAGGAAGAGCTGAACCCAGGGATGCCAATTCACATTCAACCCAAGGGCCAGCTCTTCTGCCGGGTGCAGGACCACCACCTGTTTTTTTCTTTTTTCTTTTCTTTTTTCTCAGCCTTTTTCTTGGTTGCTTTTATAAACAGGCAAACATTTATTTAACTGTGCCTTTTTAAAAGAGACTAGTATAAGTAGTAAAAATTACCATTATGTAGAACATTATTGTACTTCACTTTTACTTGTTCCCATGTTCTAGTAGTGGGTGGTGACTCTGACATTACACTTAACAAAGTAATTATTAAAATACAAAAATATATACTGTAATAAGTGATGAAAACATCTAACATGATCGCCACTAACGCATTTAATTTGTCTGCTACCTTTTGCCAGTCCTCTCTTCTGGCTTTTGCAGACTTTGAGGTGTTCCATGGTGTTTTGATTGAACATTAATTTATATATAAATAAACTGCCTCCTCATTTCAGAAAAAACACTGCTTGCAATGAATCTCCTTTTAAGGAAATGAGATTGAAATAAGAATGTTTGATTTCATCATTTTAGACACTTGTTATCAATAACAGCTCTGGTAAGAGTAATGTTCAAGTCTCATTTTGCCCGACCACAGAGATCCCCCAAGGCTACAATACAACTTCTGAATTGTGTTAGTTGTACATGACAAACAATTTTAAGGAGGTGCCATAGAGTATAAATTCCCCATGCTGACACAGTCAACTACATTGCTTAGAGGTTCATTCATCTTACAGGTAACTTTCACTGACCTCTCACATTTATTGTTGATTCTTGTCTCGTGATAGTGTTGTTGTTTTTTCAGTGTTTTCCAGGTACTTCCTTTACAGACAAAAAATGTCAGACAGCCAAGGTGGGTAAAAATCTGCGAATTCTTTTTCAATGATAAAATGTAAACATCACATATTTTTAATTTTGTTAATAATTGACACAACTCTGAGCAAAACCATCAAGTTGCAACTTTCACATTTGTAATTCCACAGAAATTGTGGTCGCAAGTAGCCCTGAGTTTGTTAAGGAGCTTCTTCCATCTGCTCAGCGGACAGCTCTGCTCTACCATCTCTCTTATCTCTGTTTGGCTAAGTTCCCCAAGTTGGAGAGGGTTCTCCGAGAGCGTGCTGTTGAAACTCAGCTTCTCTTTGGGTCCTCTGAGGCGCTTCTGCTGAAGGTAAAGCCAATGTTCTTTAACAATTTCTATATAATATATATATATAAGTATATAAAATATATAAAAGCCATGTATATATATATATATATATATATATATATATATATATATATATATATATATATATATATTTATATATATAATATGTATACATGTAATATGTATATATATGTGTGTGTGTGTGTGTATAAAACACTACAACCTTTTGTGAAAAGAAAGAGGACATAGATGCCAATAAATAATCTTTAAGAGTGTCAGTCTAAGAGATGAGTAAGGATGCATTGTAATACATATTGCACAAGATCTTTTTGAATAATTTTAAAGATTAAGATAAAGATTTAAGATAATTTTAAATACCAGCAAGAAATCTGCGGTGTTTAGATGAATATTTAAATACTGTATCTGCTACACTCAGTCTCTACATTACACAACACCACAGTAAAAATGATAATAAGAAAAGAGCGGTTAAGAAAGCTTCTGCTCACAGAATTTTGTGGCTATGTTTTCACCAGATCTGCAATTCAGCTCTCTACTCAAGTTTATTTGTATACAATAAACAAATCACTTCATTCTGACTGAGTGAAGGAATGAATGGGACAGCAGAGCTCTAGAGCAAACAACTATTAGGCTAATGACAGGTAGAATGAGTTTACCAGCTAGCACAAACTTTTCACAAACTACCAAAATTAACCTTCTGAGAACTGTCCGTCTTGACTGCACTTATTTCACTCTTGACTGGCACTTGAACTGAACTTGAACTGGTCACGAGACACAAGACAGTAGGCAATGGTGTCAAATTTAGATAGACTGATTGATTGATTTTGACAAGTTGTTTTCTTATGTAAAGTATGAAACTCCATTGTGGATCAACAGTGTAAGTATTTCTGCTGTCTTTCAGTGTGCAGCCACAAGTAAAAACCTATATTCTACGCTGCTGCCGGCACTGAAGGTTGCTGTTGAAAAGGATAAAACCATTTTGGCTATTAAGTCCCTGGAAAAAGCCAGAGTATGGATCACTGAAATTATTGACAAAGTGGAACAGATGGTAGACAGGTAAAATGTTTCAAAATGTTGCTAAAATTTAAATTTTAGAATTAGAAAGTGTAGTAAGATTTGTTGCATTTACCATATATGGAACACGTCTCAGTGTATATCAAGAATATTTACTGTGCTGTAGCTCACGATTAATCCGAAATCTGTTATCGCCAGATATGATAAACACAACCGCAGTGTGGCTTCCTGCACCAGTGATGTAATTCTTGAAAAGACTGAGACAGAGAAAAAAAAAGAACAAGGTTCTGTGGAGATGGTTGCCCATGAACAGGCGGTGAGCGATCTGGAAGAGCAACTGAAGAAAAACCTTGAGAAATTTGGAGAAATTGAGGCAATGATTAAACAGAAAAAAAATGAGATGTATGATCATGTCAAAGCGACGACTAAAAAACCCAAAAAAGTGGGTTTCTTTGAGGCCTTAGCATCAATTTTCACTGGAGTCGCTAACACATACGGAGATGATGACCCTCAAGCAGCTGCGAAAACCCAGGTTCTGTCCAGCGAATTGACTCAACTCTCCATTGACAAGTCAAGTCTGATGAGCAAGGAGTGGAGCATCCATGTCAGGATGACGGATATGCAGCTGAAGTTGGCAAGCATGAAAATAGAAAATGGTAAGATTCTTTCACTTAAGGAGTTTCCAATGTGCTCGAAACGGTCCCTGATTTACATCATAATTAATGTCTACTTCATATTATTTCTAAAGGTTCAATACCCGACCCTGTCCATCTGAAGGATGTCCAAAAATGCCTTTCCCGAATTCAAAACATTCTGATTCAGCTTCAGAAGTTCTGGGAATCAGTGGGTGTAATACTGGAGGCTCTCAAAGATGAGACTTTTGCTAATGAACACTTCATCGAGGAGATTGAATTGAAGCAGACCTTTCTGGACTCTATTACTTCAGCACAAGGGGTAACTTAGACATTGAGAAAATGTGCAGGATTACAGAAAATAAATTATTTTCACCCTGATTGTATTCTTTTTTCTGTGATTGATTTTGTACCTCAAATCTTTCAGCAATGGAAGGCCTTCGGTGAAACCTGTCTGAATGCAAAGAGCATCTTTAGCATGCAGACTAAAGATGCGTATAAGTTCCTGGAGACCAGCCCATCTGCACTGACACCAGAGCAATGGAAAACAGAGTATGAAACTGTCATAGAGGATCTGAATAAAATAAATCCTGATCCCTTTAATCCCATAGCACCAGCTCCCATTGCTCCCATAGCACCAGCTCCCATTGATCCGTAATGTACAAACTTAAGAAGTCTTTACAGTATAAACAGAGTACATGCCTATAATGATTCAGGCTTACTGCTTTGAATAACACATTTGTTATGTATGATGCTGTTTTAATAAAACATCTTTAAGTGAGCTAATTTGTAATGGCTTTTCATTTCTATCATGCCATTTCTCTGTTCCCTCTGTGATGAAATTGATTTTGACTTCAAAAATATAAACCGTATTTTCTTTTCAACTGGATACTGTCATCCAGGGGTTGTTCAGCCAAATGCACATTAGAATATAATAAGAAATCCATAAACTAAAGCATGAGAAACTAAGACAGAATAACACTGACAACACCAGAGCATGAACAAGAGAACATGAGTGTATAAATACATGTGAAATGTACAGTATATCATGTCTTATTGCTTGGCAGATAATTTATGATACTACTCAATGACATAGTTCTAAAGTTATCCAAATTTGCCCTCCATCTTAAAATGCACTTATGTAGATCAGGGAAAGCTATTTTTTTCAGACACAGCAAGCTCAGTTTTTTTACCTCAGATCTCCTAAAACCTTACGAACGCCCAATAACCAGTGTCCCCATTGTATATCCACATTATTTTGCAACGCTAAAGTAAGCTATTTTCTGTGAATGTGCGAGAGTTACAAATCATTAGCCACAATATGTAAATAAATAGAAGAACAACAAAGTAAATTTATTTGCGCTACAAACTAGTGTATTTTATTATTATGACCATACATTAAAATAATTTTGTTAGAAATACCAGTTTGGAGTTACAAGCAGTGTAAAAAGCTAAAAATAACTGGTTTATATTAAAAAAATAATTTAATATTAATATACCAATACAATATGTTGATATCCACCATAATACAGGTGGTAAATGTAGAAAGCCACATGATGGATTCAAGGTCATCACAAGTGTTTTTAATTAGAGACAAATACTAATAAATACTGTCATACACACACATTCAAAGCTTACATTTGTAGCATGCATGCACAGATCTGTTATATATTCTTTGTGACAGTGTGTATTGTGGCAGGGCACACACAGAAACATTTTTGCAAAAGCAACATCGAAATCAGTCCAGTCTAAAACAGTCTAGCAAAATAAATAATAATAAAACAAATATATATAGACTATAAATTGAACAGATGTTTCAGCACATTGCTAACTTCAGTGCTCACATTACAACAAACATTCACCCTTTGTGGATTATCAATTAGAGATAATCAGCTGGATTTAATTAGCTTCAAGAGAGTATGACAGTTAAAGCTGCAGTAGGGAGTTTTTAGAAAACGTTGACTTAGCCTGAAAATTTGAACAAGCACAACTTACAGGTCACTCCCCCTTGCTCTCTGCTGCACTACAGTCCTCCCTCCACAGCTCCTCCCCCACCACAACAGAGCCTGCCGTGAACGCGCAGGCTAGTAAGCAGGGCCACCGATGACGGCGGATAAACAGTTATCGCACATTCACTGGTAGTGACGAAACTAGAGTTCTCAACGGGCCTGAAAATTACAACCCGACCCGACCCGGCCCGTGGCTTTTAAAACTCGGACCCGATGTAACCCGACACATCAACATGAATTATCTGCCCGAACCCGGCCCGCGGCCCAACGCCGCGTCAGATTTTTTTTTCTCATACACGTATTATAATGACCAGCAGACGGGAATTCAAATCAACCTTTAATGTTCACGCCTTTTAACAATACAAACAACTGAAACAATAAACGTTAAATATATAAATTGGCTGTAGTAACGACGGTGAATTCACCTGCGGCAAGTTTACTTTTCACCAACTGCATCTTCTTCTCTCCAGGCTAAAGGCGTGCACGCAGCGGCATCAGGTCTGCCCCCGCCCCTCTCCATGATGCATGTTACAAGATTAAGCCCGAGATCCGACCCGACCCGAGTCATTTTATTATATTTTCGACCCGAACCCGGCCCGAACCCGCGGATCCCGTCGGGTTTGTCGGGCCGACCCGACCCGTTGAGAACTCTAGACGAAACATC
Organism: Abramis brama; assembly: GCF_963993115.1. Lineage (NCBI taxonomy): Eukaryota > Metazoa > Chordata > Actinopteri > Cypriniformes > Leuciscidae > Abramis > Abramis brama. The sequence goes on from NC_139982.1 coordinate 14,753,547, forward strand.
AACAATATGCTTTACATTGACTATGGCCTGCCCATACTTTGACTACAAACTTGGTCCTCAAATCATTACGTATTTGGAAATACATGTACAGGGTTGCCAACTTTGGGACTTTGGCTGAGACTCTGTAAAACATGAGTGCGCGCGCGTAACCCAATCCTAATTTTAAAAATATCAGTCATTGTTTACTGATTTATGAAAAAAAAAAAGTTTTCAAAATGTACAATTAATTTATTGATTGCACTATAAAAAAATGGGGGGAAACCATAGTCACCATAGTCCCTAAAGGTATGTAAATGCAGGAAATGTGATTAAAATTGTGAAAAACATTGTTTTGCTTTTTTAAAGTGCAAAAACAGCACTTTAAAAAAGCAAAACAATGTTTTTCACAATTTTAATCACATTTCCTGCATTTACATACCTTTAGGGACTATGGTGATACAAAATCCAGGAAATAATTAAGTTGATTATAATGATAAATTCTGCCAAAAAGAATATAGTAGGCTACTAAACTATGTATAAGAAAAATATGTCTTACTTTCTTTATTGTTTAATAGGGGCCAATTGCCAAGACTTGAGAGAATCATTTTATAAAGTCAAAAATGTTCACCATTAATGTTTTGTGTGCAAATAAAATTTAAATAATGTGAGACTCAATTTCCACTGTAATATAGAAACAACATAAAGATTAAAGACAGTATATTTTAAATAATTGTTTAATGGCATTTTTTTCTGAATGAAGGCCAGTATCACTGTAGCTACTGATGTCTCCATGAAAATGATTTTTTACTTTTGAAAATTATAACAACTTTTAATATAAGTGAACTTAAAACTATCCTCACATAAACCCCAAAATAAATGTAATATGTACATGTGCCCTTCCTGTCTAACAGGTATGAAATATACAGAAATTGACTTAGGTTATCAAACAGTCCGCATTGCATAAATTATGAATTAAATTAGAATAATCCTTATTAAAGCTGCAAGCGTTCTTTAGTCAAGAGCAGTTCATGATTTTCTCTGTTCCCTTTGTTCTTTGGTTAACTTCACTGACAGACAGAGTGGCTGCTGTCACTTTAAAATCTGCCGCTGCTGACAGGCTCTCACGCATCTAATTTTCTCATTTACTCTTGTTCATTTAAGACTTTATGTAACTAATTATAGACTGCTTTTCTGTTATGAGGATACTCGACAAAACGGACATTTTGGCATGTTGGTGTGTGATATTGTTCGTTCAAGCGCGAAAGAGAACTGCCCAGCAAAAGTGATTCTGACGCGCTGTCTGTGTGCTCGACACTGGCGCGAGTCTTTCTGTGCGTTGTGTGTGTGAGTGTGTGCCAGGACATTCACAGACAGCGCGATACCTGCTCATTATAACTTTCGGTGAGGTATTTTTAGTGTACAAGCGACGTTCCTGGACGCGGCTGCGCGCATTGACGCAAGCAGGCGCTCCGTGTCCTGCTCGGTCCTGCTCCTCTGTGGCGATGACGGCGTGCGGTTAAAAAATCACAACAAACTAATTTGAAAGTGGGGGGACACGAACGGAATTTCGAAAAGAGGGGGGGACATGTCCCCATAGGAAATTACGCCTGTGAGTGAAAGGCAAACCATTTTATTATCTGCTTACCTTGATTGTCATCCAAACTTTCAAACGCGCATCAGTGGCTCCGACTCCGAACCTATGCTCTGAACTCTCTGAACTTTTCACATGCAACTGACCTATCAGTTTTCAGCGAATCAACGATCAGAGAATACTGCAGTGAGAACTTTGTAGGCAGATGTTACAGCTGTGGGCCTTAAACTCCTCTCCTGTCATTAATACGCTGTGGTCTAGTATAGTCATCAACAGAAAATCAACGGATTGAGAGGGGAGAAAAATGGATTTTGGCGTGACATTTCTTGCGTGTGCGTGAGAGCGTGAGATTGATGCTGAAAGCGTGAGTGTCACGCCAGATGCGTGAGAGTTGGCAACCCTGCATGTAATGTAACTTTATAACATTGCACTCTTTCTATAAGTTATAAATAGCTAGTAAGATAATATAACGGGTAACTAACGTTACAGTACGTAAGTAATTATTCTAGCGATATGTAATGCTAAATAAAGTTTGCTAGTACATTATTTCAGCAACATGACAAGCCAGTGAATTAGCAGGTTTCAACTGTTTCTTTGCACAGTGTGTGACATTTTATCTGTATGTTATGCGGCTAGAGTTTTGACACAGAGTCAATGGGCTCCGACGGGCTTGTTTATCGTCATCTGTCTTTTTCCATTTACCTGTCTTTGTTGTATGAGCAGGTGAGGTGCCACTCGAGAAATTGGCAGTTTTGGTTGTTTGTCCGCCATTAGCACAGCTGCGGCACACCGGCAATCTTGATTTTGAACGACGGTACGCGCTGTGCAAGAGAGGGGTGTGATCAGCGCGTACACAAGCTTGATTGACACTGCTAAGACATTCCTCCTGGCTCTGATTGGTTGTTTCTGACCGGGAGCGGTGTATTTCTGCAAATGGCAATAGGACCACTGGGAGGAGCCAGAGGAGCTTGATTTTTTCACAGATTATCTGTCTCATATTCTACTGTCAGGACATAATGACAGTTTTAACAAATATGTAAAAAATACATTTTTACAAAAGTTACCTACTGCAGCTTTAACATGCATGGCACATAACACTACAACAGTGTTGGGGTAACGCATTACAAGTAATGCGAGTTGGGTAATCAGATTACTTTTTCTAAGTAACTAGTAAAGTAGTGCATTACTTTTGAATTTACAACAAATTTTCAAGTTAATTTTTCAAACAAGTAACACAAGTTACTTTGATTTCCCATTTATTGACTGACAGCTCTCCTGTCCCCACACTGAGAGAAATCGGGAGTAATGCTACCTTCACGTGCTATTAGAAATTTGATAATTTCCACTTATGAAGTCTTGATTACGGGTGTGTTGCGTTCAAGTGCTTTGTTGTCGGAAAGAACAGGAATCATGGAGGACACCAGGTTTATTCTTGCCTATTTGTTGGGAACATCTTATGAAAGATGAAATTATATTTAGTGTCCCATTAATTCACATCCATATAAACATTTACCATGATATTTTGATAGTCAGCTTGCTGACGATTCTGGAATTTCAGTCAAATACAGGCTATTTTCACTGTATAAAAAATATACAATATGCTTCAAATAATTATTCATATAGGTAAATAAGCACTTATTAAATGACAAGACAAGGCGATGTAGCTGTTGTGGAAAAAAAACTAATAATGGTGACTAAGAATAGCAGTCACAGGAGCAATCGTTCTCCCCTCTGCCATGTTTAAAGTTTGTGGCCCGCCAATCTCGGGAACTTGGGTATCACAATTTTCCCCGAACGTCCCAGTGGCAGATAAAACTTGAGATGTGCAATTTTCACCAAGGAAACTCGTATTTATGATAATTCTGATAGCACGTGAAGGCAGCATAAGTGCAGAGGCGTTGTGCGCGCTGTGTAAACATGATGGTTAATGTAGTTGTAGACTAAATGTGAGCAGGCATTTACTCACCTCACTTGCACAAAAACAGATTCAGTATTCCTCAAAATGAATAAAAACAGTGAAATGCAAATGCAGAATACCCAATATTATGCAAACCTGCACTAATTAAATAGTATCTTAAAAAATAATTTAATCTCACTTTATTAACCATTGTCTTTTTAGGGCCATTTAACAGTCTTTTTTTAACCCTCTGGTATTGTTCACTTAGGAGTCACACACCTGAAATGTAACTTTTTTATTTTCAGTCAAATTAATGTAATATATATTTTGCCCAATAGTATTTGTTTCTTTTTTCTTTTATATTTTGAGAGAATGTTATGTTACTAATTAATATTTTTGCAACAATTATGATAATTTTTTCCCATTGAAAATAATAAAAACTTGTACTTCATGCTTCATGAAGCTGTACTTCATGGCCCTTTAAATACAGATTAGTGTCATCTGGAGTAAAAAAAAAAAGAAGAAAAACATCTGTAATGCCATGGTGTAACCACTAGATTCCTATATAACTCACTTGTAAATTCTAGTTATTTTAGACAAAAAAACTTTTAATTAGCATGAGGATTCGGATATGCAGTATATTTAGACATTCTCAATTTAGACTTTTTATCAAGGTTTAGATATTTTCTGTTTGAAATGTTGATTTGAAGTGTCAGTTTTTCAATTAAAGGCACAATATGTAAGTTTTCGCCGCCAGAAGTTGCATTTTCAAAACAATAACAAAGGCGAAGCTTAATGACGCTATGAAGGAGAGTGTAATGATGGGAGATGTTGTTTTCACCATCCAGAGATGTATGAATTTACTTTTTGTATTACCTGTACATTTGATCACACTATTTTATGTCATCTTAATGAATTAGCTGCAAGGAATGTGAAATATAATGCTATATTAACATTACTACATACTGATATGTGACTATTTTTCAAATGATTTGGTGGGTTAATGCTGCATAGTTTTACGTGTTTAAAACAATCATACTAAAAGTAAATTTGAACGAACCCACAGTATTTATTTTTGTGCAACATACACTGTATTTAATTTTCCTGCCATAGACTTGGTCACCTAGCCTGACTATGTCAGACTTCCTACTTCTGCTCAATTTCATTTCGCTTCTGTACTCAGTCTGAGACAGCGTCAGAGCTTTCCGTTTTCCTCCGGTCTCAAAACAGCCGGCCAATCAACGAACAGAGGGCGGGCTGAGAGCCGTGACGTAGACGCTGATTGTATCGTGGATGCATAGATTTACTTCACATAATCTGCAAAAGTCGTTCACAGCCATGTTCACTCCGGTATTTCGCTCGATGGTTTTGTTTTCGCATCATACATGTGTTTACAGTGGAAGTTAGATGCGGCTGAGCATGCCCATAACACACGCCATAACCAAACGTTATGTGATTGGCTTACGGGTAACCAATGATTTTAAACTTCAGACAAGTGCCCCCCCCGCGAGAAAGAAAACGCTTTTCAATTATGCCATGCCAGACTCTGTCTACGAAGCAAAGCGAAGTAGCAGAGTTTGGTATTACCAGGCTATTGGTCACCAGACTTGATAAAAAAGTGTTACTGAAGTACAAATAAAGTGCAACATAACTGTATGTGTACAACAATAAATAATATATTTGCTTACCTGTCTATTAAAGATATAGTGTGTAATATTTAGGAGAATCTATTGACAGAAATGCAATATAATATACATAACTATGTTTTCATTGGTGTATAAAGATCCTACATAATGAGTCGTTATGTTTTTATTACCTTAGAAGGAGTCATTGAAGAGTCAGCTATCTACATACATCGTATCAAGTTTTGATATTTGGTGTCTGATTTTCAATATAAATGACAAAGGAACAGAAACTTATTAATGTTATTAGGTGTTTTTTTTTTTTTTTTTTTATTAAATTACTCGAAAATTAGTGGATCGTGTCCAGTTGAGTGTGCTTAGTACAGTAGAGGTGGTTTAATACATGTTTTTAGTATTTAAAATGAATGAGGCCCCTTTCAACAATCTCATAAGCTGACAGGGGTCGAAAGGTCCCTGAAAGGAGTGGTGGGAACCTTGGGCACGTATCCAGGCCGGGGCCTCAAGATCACTGAGAGTTAGCCGACCTGAATTCCAGGCATACCTCGTTGACCGAAAATGCCTGCAGGTCCCCTACCCTCTTGATGGAGGCCAAAGCAACCAAGAACGCCACCTTCAGAGAGAGGTATATAAGCTTGAGTGAGTGCAATGGCTCGAAGGGAGCTCTCTGCATTGCAGATAGTACCACTGCGAGGTCCCAAGAGGGCATGTGTAGAGGGCGAGGAGGTTAAAGGACCTCTAAGGACCTGACGACCATGTCATGCTGTCCTATAGTCTTTGCACCAGTTCGGAGAACCAAGAACCAAGAACCAAGTCTGGGTGGGCCAATGAGGCGCAACCAAAAGGACCTGCTCCTCGTCCTCCCTGATCTTGTACAGGACCTATACAAGAAGGCTCACTGGGGGAGTCAGGGAGTAAAACCTTGATCAGGGAGTAAAACCAGTGGCAGTGGGAAGTGTCTGGGGAGGCATACAGATCTACCTGTGCGTTGCCGAACTTTTCCCAAATCAGCTGAACCATCTGGGGATGGAGTCTCGATTCCCCGGGACATGAGCATTGTCATGAGAGCTCATTGGCTGCACGATTGAGCTCGCCCGAAATGTGAATGGCACGAAGCGACCTCAGTTGCTTGTGACTCCATAACAAGAGATAGCGGGCGAGTTGTGACATACGGCGGGAGTGTAGACCACCCTGACCAGTGCTTAATTTGTAAAGTGGGAGGTCCCGGAGCGCAGAGTGGGGGTGGATCCGGCGACTCAAAACGGGGGTTGGAGGTAACGAAAAAAATAAAAAAAATAAATATATATATTACACTGCCAACGTAGCTTCTTTGCAGGGGTGGCGCCAGAGAATTTTTAATGCATGTGCTGAGGGGGTGCTAGATCATTGACGGGGGGAGCTGCGCAAAACTTGGCCACTAAATATTTAATATTCAGTTCTGATAATGATCACAATTAAAGTTTTAATTTTATTCAATTGAACAAGCGCAACATTCAGCATTCAATCAAATATTCTAAATGATGTAGGCTATTATTAATAATAATGTTATTTCAACACAATATCTCATTATTTCGACATAATATGTGTGCGTGCAACAAGCAAGATGTGTATTTGTAAATCTGGTGACCTGTATTGATTTTTATTAATAAACAAGTGTTTTCTCTGACAGTGTCGACTCGGCTGCAAAGATGAAGTAACGATCGCCATCTCCGTGTGAACGCGCCTATAGAGAGAAATGCACATAAATAGGCCTAATGGATTACATAATCAGAGAGTAGCCTTTTTCTTTTTTAGTTTTGAATTATTTCGTTTAAAGACATTTCAAGCTTTGTGTATTTGATGTATTTCTCATGTCTGTGTGAAGCATATGCTGAGTTTCGTTAAGTTAGGATGAGATGCGCTCCAGTTCACGTGCAATGCAAGTGACCGCACGGGCGCCATATATGATTGTCTGTTATATTTGCTTCATATTCATTAAATTCCAGGCAATTGGTTGATGAAAAATTTATTAAAATTAAGATACAATTTATACAAAACGAAATTCACTTTAAAGAAAGGTTTTCTACAAAACAAAACTTGATGAAGTGGTCAAAATCATGTCTGACCCGCTCCATGTCTCATATTGTGCATCCTATCTACACGGTGGTGCTGTTCACTTTTCATAAATCAACATAATTTTTTTTTTTTTTAAAAACCATAATATTTTAACAAATATGAAACTAAATGCGCTTTTTTAATGGCTACAACAGTATAGTAGGCCTACATAGCCTACTCTCTATTTGTAATTGCTGCACATTCATTTAATTCTGAATTTTGCACACACAAGTTGAAAGGCATTTGTTCAAATCAAGTTCACGGATAATTGTGCGTGCATTTATTAATCATTATGATACTAAAATCATAACAAAGTAGGCTATGCTATGTACAAAAAAATCAGATGAGGCCAGAATATGAACGCAATTACACGTTAAGCATTTTCCTCCCATAGAAAACCATTATAAGAACGCTTAATGTGGCTTAATGCAGATTAGAATGTCCCCTTATTTTGTCGAAATAACGAGATATTATGTCGATACTAGGCTACTGCTGTGTCCACCGTGGTCTCCACATTATTGATCAGCGGAAACGATTTTTGCTTGTTTGGGATCTGACTGGGCCTGGTTTCCCGATAACGATGTATCTTAGCTCTTAAGAGTGCTTTCTACGTGCAAGGTTACGAACGCTCGCAGCAATTCCACGAGCGTTTCCCAAAAATGCACTTAACATGAACGCGCAACTTAGGCTTACGATGCTTTTGGGAAACGCAGCCCTGGCCAGCGTATTTGAAAAAGTTAAGCAAACTTTTCTGTCTTTTTGACATTTTTCCCCTGAGTGAAACGATCGAGGCTAACAGCAATTTTAACTAGTACAACAAGCGCGCAAGTCATGTGTCACAAACATTGAACACTACACAAACAGTAATTTTATTTTTTACATTTAGGCAATTCATGGTAACGCTTTAGATTACAGCCCGGAAAGTACTGCGTAATTAAAACGAAATTACAGTGTAACTTTCGGTAATTACAGTGTACCTATAAAGTACTTACGTGTAAGTATAGGGGAACAATACGTAAAGTCTTGGGAATAAAGGGGTTACAACCAGGAAAATACTGCGTAATTAAAACGAAATTACAGTGTAACTTTCGGTAATTACAGTGTACCTATAAAGTACTTACGTGTAAGTATAGGGGAATAATATGTAAAGTCTTGGGAATAAAGGGGTTACAACCAGGAAAATAACAAATTATTTAGACTGTAAGTATTCCATGTAGTTACAGTGTAAGTATGGCATTGTGGGCTGTAAATTAAAGTGGTGCTTCTTACCCTCTTGTTTCATGTAGTTACAGGGTAAGTATGACATTGCGGGCTGTAAATTAAAGTGGTGCTTCTTACCCTCTTGTTTCATGTAGTTACAGGGTAAGTATGACATTGCGGGCTGTAAATTAAAGTGGTGCTTCTTACCCTCTTGTTTCATGTAGTTACAGGGTAAGTACAATAAAAACACATGTACACACACACAATCTGACATCACTTGGAAAACCTTTATTTGAAAAACAACTTATTTCAAAACAGATTTACAACATATTACACTTCTTATTTTTTTATTATTTTTTTTTAAATCAACTTTTCATTTCAAATACTAAAGTCCTGACAGAAAGTAGCATGTTTTGTCCTTTTTTGTTTCTCTTGCATGGCTTCCTCCTCCTCTTGGTCCCCCTCTTCTTTTTCTATCGTTCCACTGATTAGCCTAATCTTAAGGAGGAGTCTTTTTCTATTCTGTATTATGTATTAAAAGAAAATACAGTACACCCAGAAATGTTTTTATAATTTACTCATCTTTTCGCTACCGACCAACTGTCACCAGCGAGTGCATGAGAGTCGGCTTCACAGGGTCGGCTTGAATGGCTTCGCGTTTGGTGAAGCTTTAAGCGTTCATTGCATTCTCGCGGGAGGTTGATGTGAAACTCGCGCGAGAACTGGTGTCTGTTCTTCTGCATGGTTTGTTTTTCATTATTAATATCTGTTATCGTTTGTATTTTGTTGTGAGCAATAATAAAAACGTTAAAAAATAATAATAATTCGACATTCGGTTTTCCGGTGCGCTTACGTCACGCTTTACTCAACCCTCTTATGAACGCGCAGGTGACAGTTGGTAGGAAGCAATAGTCTACAGTTTAAAAAAAAAAAAAAAAATTGGTATTTTTATCTTATCGTTTCACTTCAGAAGACATTGATTCATCCATTGGGGTCGTATGGATTACTGTAGTTATTGTTGTATGTGCTGTTGTCAACTTTTAGGAACACATGAGCTTGCATTATATATATAATGCATTCACAGAGAAGATTATTTATTTTTCTAAAAACTTTTGTTTGTGTTAATCTGAAGAAGGAAATTCGTATACATCTCGGATGACATGAGGGTAAAAGATGAGTAAATGGTGAGAACATTATTTTCTTTTAACTCATAATACAGAATAGCAAGAGACATGGGATTCCTTCATTCATCAGTGGAAAGAAAGAAAAAGAAGAAGAGGAACAAGAGGAGGAGGAAACCAAGCAAGAGAAACAAAGTGCTGTAAATCCGTTTTGAAATAAGTTGTTTTTTAAATAAAGTTTTCCGAGTGATGTCAGATTGTGTGTGTGTACATGTGTTTTTATTGTACTTACCCTGTAACTACATGAAACAAGAGGGTAAGAAGCACCACTTTAATTTACAGCCCGCAATGTCATACTTACCCTGTAACTACATGAAACAAGAGGGTAATAAGCACCACTTTAATTTACAGCCCACAATGTCATACTTACCCTGTAACTACATGAAACAAGAGGGTAATAAGCACCACTTTAATTTACAGCCCGCAATGCCATACTTGTAACTACATGGAACAAGAGTATATTTTCCCAGCATTTAAAAAAAAAAAGTTGCAGTAGTTTTACTTGCCTTGAAACTTAATCAGTGCACCTTTGCAATAATAACAAATTAGCCTACTTTATAAATGCACTGATATGTACCCAGTAATTTTAAAAAAGCCTTTATGTATTTTTATACTATTATTACAAAAAGGTGCAGTGTATGTACTCGCTAAATTGCTCCCAAAGATTCTAAAATACTTAGTCTAAATAATTTGCCTAAATAATTTGTTATTATCCTGGTTGTAACCCCTTTATTCCCAAAACTATACATATTATTCCCATACTTACACGTACGCACTTTATAGGTACACTGTAATTACCGAAAGTTACACTGTAATTTCGTTTTAATTACGCAGTATTTTCCTGGTTGTAACCCCTTTATTCCCAAGACTTTACGTATTGTTCCCCTATACTTACACGTAAGTACTTTATAGGTACACTGTAATTACCGAAAGTTACACTGTAATTTCATTTTAATTACGCAGTACTTTCCGGGCTGTAATCTAAAGCGTTACCCAACATGTTCCAGCGTGTTCCGGCTCAAATTAAGCCCTGACCCTGACGGTTGATGTACGCTACTGTCGCTATGTTGTCTGAACGGACTAGTACGTTCTTGCCCTTGAGCAACATCCGAAAACGGTGCAGAGCCAAGCGAACTGCCAGCAACTCGAGGCAATTGACATGCAAAAGGTACTGGGGTCCTGTCCAGGAGCCCGCGGCAGCATGTCCATTGCATGGAACCCCAACCAGTGGATGAGGCATCTGTTGACACAACAACATGCCTGGACACTCGTTCTAAGTGCACTCCGGCCTGTAGAAAAGAGAAGTTCTACCACGGGGTGAAGGTCTGATGGCAGGCCCCGAGTGACTGGTGTAAAATATTTGATGTTTGGCTGGTTAAGGATAAGTGCTACCAGAATGGTGTGTCGATTAGAACACAGGAATGAGTCCAGAAGTTACTTCTCAATTGATTTATTGCCATTTGCTTTCTTTCTTCATTGTCCCATTTCATTAATGTGGCTTTACAATTGCTGCATATTGCTGGTATCTACAATCAAACAAAGTTAACTTTACTGATACAAATCATAATAATAATTATACAAAGGGGTTCAAAACCCCTTATGATGCCCAAAAAAAGGAGGACCGTGACGTCGCCCGGTATGGCGCAGCCGGGGCCCCACCCTGGAGCCAGGCCCGGGGTTGGGGCTCGTATGCGAGCGCCTGGTGGTCGGGCCTCCCTCCATGGGGTCCGGCCGGGCTCAGCCCGAAGGAGTGACGTGGGGCCACCCTCCCGTGGACCCACCACCTGCAGGAGGGACCGTAAGGGGCCGGTGCTAAGTGGATCGGGCGGCAGTCGAAGGCGGGGGCCTAGACAACCCGATCCCTGGACGCGGAATCTAGCTCTAGGGACATGGAATGTCACCTCTCTGGCGGGGAAGGAGCCTGAGGTTGTGCGTGAGGTTCAGAGATTCCGACTAGAGATAGTTGGGATCACCTCTACGCACGGCTTGGGCTCTGGAACCACACTCCTCGAGAGAGGATGGACTCTTCACCACTCTGGAGTTGCCCATGGTGAGAGGCGGCGGGCTGGTGTGGGTTTGCTTATAGCCCCCCAGCTCAGCCGCCATGTGTTGGAGTTCACCCCGGTGAACGAGAGGGTCGCTTCCCTGCGCCTTCGGGTCGGGGATAGGTCTCTCACTGTCGTTTGTGCTTACGGGCCGAACGGCAGTGCAGAGTACCCGGCCTTCTTGGAGTCTCTGGGAGGGGTGCTGGAAAGTGCTCCGACTGGGGACTCCATCGTTTTACTGGGGGACTTCAACGCCCACGTGGGCAGCGACAGTGACACCTGGAGGGGCGTGATTGGGAGGAACGGCCCCCCTGATCTGAACCCGAGTGGTGTTCTGTTATTGGACTTCTGTGCTAGTTACAGCTTGTCCATAACGAACACCATGTTCAAGCATAAGGGTGTCCATCAGTGCACATGGCACCAGGACACCCTAGGCCGGAGGTCGATGATCGACTTTGTGGTCGTTTCATCCGACCTCCGGCCGTATGTCTTGGACACTCGGGCGAAGAGAGGGGCGGAGCTGTCAACTGATCACCACCTGGTGGTGAGTTGGATCCGATGGCGGGGGAGGAAGCTGGACAGACTCGGCAGACCCAAACGTACTGTGAGGGTCTGTTGGGAACGTTTGGCCGAATCTCCTGTCAGAGAGATCTTCAACTCCCACCTCCGGCAGAGCTTCGACCAGATCCCGAGGGAGTCTGGAGATATTGAGTCCGAGTGGACCATGTTCTCCACCTCCATTGTCAACGCGGCCACTCGGAGCTGTGGCCGTAAGGTCTCCGGTGCCTGTCGAGGCGGCAATCCCCGAACCCGGTGGTGGACACCGGAAGTAAGGGATGCCGTCAAGCTGAAGAAGGAGTCCTATCGGGCCTGGCTGGCTTGTGGGACTCCTGAGGCAGCTGATGGGTACCGACGGGCCAAGCGGACTGCAGCCCGGGTGGTTGTGGAGGCAAAAACTCGGGCCTGGGAGGAGTTCGGTGAGGCCATGGAGAAGGACTATCGGTCGGCCTCGAAGAGATTCTGGCAAACCGTCCGGCGCCTCAGGAGGGGGAAGCAGTGCCCTACCAACGCTGTTTACAGTGGAGGTGGGCAGCTGTTGACCTCGACTGGGGATATCACCGGACGGTGGAAGGAATACTTCGAGGATCTCCTCAATCCCGCCGTCACGTCTTCCATTGAGGAAGCAGAGGCTGAGGGCTCGGAGGCGGACTCGTCCATCACCCAAGCTGAAGTCACCGAGGTAGTCAAGAAACTCCTCGGTGGCAAGGCACCGGGGGTGGATGAGATCCGCCCTGAGTACCTCAAGTCTCTGGATGTTGTGGGGCTGTCTTGGCTGACACGCCTCTGCAACATCGCGTGGCGGTTGGGGACAGTACCTTTGGACTGGCAGACCGGGGTGGTGGTCCCTCTTTTCAAGAAGGGGGATCGGAGGGTGTGCTCCAACTATAGGGGGATCACACTTCTCAGCCTCCCTGGGAAAGTCTATGCCAGGGTACTGGAGAGGAGAATCCGGCCGATAGTAGAACCTTGGATTCAGGAGGAACAGTGTGGTTTTCGTCCCGGTCGTGGAACACTGGACCAGCTCTATACCCTCTACAGGGTGCTGGAGGGCTCATGGGAGTTTGCCCAACCAATCTACATGTGTTTTGTGGATTTAGAGAAGGCATTCGACTGTGTCCCTCGCGGCGGCCTGTGGAGGGTGCTCCGGGAGTATGGGGTCCGGGGCCCTTTGCTAAGGGCTATCCGGTCCCTGTACGACCGGAGCAGGAGCTTGGTTCGTATTGCCAGCAGTAAGTCAGACTTGTTCCCGGTGCGTGTTGGACTCCGGCAGGGCTGCCCTTTGTCGCCGGTTCTGTTCATAATTTTTATGGACAGAATTTCTAGGCGCAGCCAGGGGCCGGAGGGGGTCGGGTTTGGGGACCACACGATTTCATCTCTGCTCTTTGCGGATGATGTTGTCGTGTTGGCCTCATTAGACCAGGACCTCCAGCATGCACTGGGACGGTTTGCAGCCGAGTGTGAAGCGGCTGGGATGAAAATCAGCACCTCCAAGTCCGAGGCCATGGTTCTCAGTCGGAAAAGGGTGGTTTGCCCGCTTCAGGTTGGTGGAGAGCTCCTGCCTCAAGTGGAGGAGTTCAAGTATCTTGGGGTCTTGTTCACGAGTGAGGGAAGGATGGAACGGGAGATTGACAGGCGGATCGGTGCAGCTTCTGCAGTAATGCGGTCCCTGTACCGGTCTGTCGTGGTGAAGAAGGAGCTGAGCCGCAAGGCGAAGCTCTCGATTTACCAGTCAATCTACGTTCCTACTCTCACCTATGGTCATGAGCTGTGGGTCATGACCGAAAGGACAAGATCCCGGATACAAGCGGCCGAAATGAGCTTTCTCCGCAGGGTGGCTGGGCGATCCCTTAGAGATAGGGTGAGAAGCTCGGTCACTCGGGAGGAGCTCAGAGTAGAGCCGCTGCTCCTCCACATCGAGAGGGGTCAGTTGAGGTGGCTCGGGCATCTTTTCCGGATGCCTCCTGGACGCCTTCCCGGGAAGGTGTTCCGGGCATGTCCCACCGGGAGGAGACCCCGGGGAAGACCTAGGACACGCTGGAGAGACTATGTCTCCCGGCTGGCCTGGGAACGCCTCGGTGTCCCCCCGGAAGAGCTGGAGGAAGTGTCTAGGGAGAGGGACGTCTGGGCATCCCTGCTTAGACTGCTGCCCCCGCGACCCGGCCCCGGATAAGCGGTAGAAGATGGATGGATGGATGGATAATTATACATTCACATAACCATAAAGAAAATCTTTAACCAAATTAAACAAACAGTTATCAAATTAATATCAATACAAAAGGTTTAAATAAACTTAAATAAACATAGACGCAGCAAACACATGCAGCAAGCAGAGGACCAAACAGCACAAAGAGAGGCACACTAGTGAGGTTGATTGGTAATTACCCTCAGGTGAAGAACGTTCCAGGAAGTGGGCGTGTCTCCCAATATGAGTGACAGGAGTGACTAATTGGGATTTTTAACAACTGGTATCCGGAGCGTGCCCTGTTGCCATGCCCATCTCGGGACTCGATCGTGAAGCCAGTGCTGAAGCGGTCTCATATGAAGCAGTCCGAGCGGCGTGACTGCCCCTGCGGACGCCATAGCCCCAGGAGCCTCTGAAATAACTTCAGTGGAACCGCATTCTTGCCCTCAAATTGAAGCAGTGACTGCGCACGTACATGGCGACCGAGTCAATTTCCATACCGTGAAAAGTGATCCTCTGCACGGGGGAGAGTTTGCTGTTTTCCCAGTTGACCTGAAGGCCCAGACGGGTGAGGTGCCGGAGCACCAGGACCCTGTGTCCGCAAACCTGCTCTCGAGAGTGCGCTAGGATCAGCCAGTCGTTGAGATAGTTCAGGATGCGAACCCCTTGTTGCCTGAGTGGCACAAGGGCTGCCTCGACGGCCTTCATGAAGACGCGAGGAGACAGGGCTAACCCGAATGGGAGTACCGTGTACTGGTATGCTTGTCCCTCAAAAGCAAACCGTAGAAATGGTCTGTGTCGAGGAAGAATGGAGACATGAAAGTATGCGTCCTTCAGGTCGATCGCTGCAAACCAATCCGACAGACAAACGCATTAGAAAATGCATTTGGCTGTCAACATCTTGAATGGAAGCCTGTGAAGGGACGAGAGCAGCGAGGTGGGGCACTGGTGGGGCACTGACATCCGTGGCCTCTGGGGGCTCAGAGATAGGGGTGTCAATTCTTCCTTTAACAACAATAGGGTGCTGCAGGCCGCAGAGATGTATAAAGTACTAGAGACCCAGACTTGAGTAAAAGTACATGCAGGGTCAAGGGCGCCGTAAAGGGGTGGAAGGTTAGGACAATTCTAAGGGCCCAGGCTGATTTAGGGCCCAGAAGAGCAGACCCCCTTTATCTTTTCTTATTTCTTTTCTCTTTTTTATACATACATTAAATGTGCTAGGGCCCCTCATGCACTAAATGTGTATTTTGTCCGTTTTGACCATAGATTTAATATTTAAAAAAACAAATAATGTATTTACTGTTTCAGTCACACCCCTCCCCCTCACAATGGTTCATTCCACCTGCGCTGTCCGAGCTACGATCGCTAGTGTAGCGTCTCTTGCTTATTGCACTTGCTATGATGCAGTGCAGACAGTGACACACGCAGGCATGTCACATCAAAAGTCAGGGCATCAACAACGGAAAGAAAAGAAGGAAAGAGAAGACAGAGAACACCGAAGTCGACAGTATGTCACACAGTTTTTCAAAAAGAAATGTAGCTTGCCCTATTCCTGTATTCCAAAACTTTCAGAGTTACTTATTTTTGTTGCTACATAACCTGCTTTTATCTAGCTAGCTTAGTAAAATAATTACTGAATTATGAATTATTTACATCCAACAATAATAACATCTCTGCTGTATCCGGGTTATCATGTCTCGTAGACACAGATTCAGCGGCTGCTGCACACCCACGTCCTCCTTCCCCTACGTCCCCCGTCCCCGTCTCAGCCGAACAAGGTGAGCCTGAGCGCGAAACTTCACGAAGATTGAAGCCTCTAAACACGTCTTATCTACTGTGTTCGCCACATGATGATAACTTTACAAAACAAAAAGTAATCTACACGCTTCAAAAATTACAAAATCAGTTTGCCGTGTGTGTCGTGTGTTCTGTTAAGTGACGGTGCTGCTGCTAAGATCGATGCGGTCAAACTTGACGTTCTTAATATGAATAAAATGCCCCAGAAAAAATAATATAAAATTGAATAAAACGTGTCTGTAGTAACCATTGGCTATAAGGAGTTTACAAAATAGATATTTTAATATTTTATATTAAGAAAACTAAATAAATAATTATAAATATTATTATAATTATAAAAATTATAATAATTATAAAGTGATGTTAAACATAACTTTGTTAGACCTGGATAACAAACAGTTGATGTCTGGTTCAGTACTTGTTTAGTCCTGGACTGGTTTAGGCCTGGCATTACTCCTGGTGTGTCTTGATTTTGAGCCCTTTTGGCCTAGCTAGTTTTATTCCTGGACTGATTTAATAATGGGTTCACGAGTTCACACTTACAAATAAGTCAGATAGAATAAATGCGTATTTGGCGTGCTGTCCGAGGAGAGGGCTCCGAGCTCGGTATTCGGCCCGAACCCAGAGTACTCCCCCCGTATTCCTGGCTGTGAAAGAACAAGCCAAGAGTGAGGAGTCGGGGTGGTGGAGGGATGCTGAAAACTGTCAAGGAATGTTAGGTGAGTTGACAGAGTGAATATATATGCTTCCTCTCATGCTGATAGGGTAATTGTTTGATGAGTTGATTGATTGATTGATTGATTGATTGGATTATTTGAACGTGCTCCTCCCGAACTTTGTTAATGAAACATCATTTAGTTCTAGCTGATGTTTCCTGATTGAGCAGTTTGACCCAGCTAAAGCTTGTTCATGTAAAGTATATGTCAATATGTGTACATTATGTTCTGTTGTGCTTGCAATTGCAGTTGAGATAATAAATGTTCTCCATTTTATGTAAACATACATATTTCTATATTTTTTTCTTGTTTTTGTAGGCTTTGTACTCATCTTAAGACATTTTAATTATGCAATGTGCTAAGTATCTTTTTTAAAGTATACAGGGCATGTTTATTGGTTGCCAACTCTCACGCATCTGGCATAACACTCACGCTTTCAGCATCAATCTCACGCTCTCACGCACACGCAAGAAATGTCACGCCAAAATCCATTTTTCTCCTCTCTCAATCCGTTGATTTTCTGTTGATGACTATACTAGACCACAGCGTATTAATGACAGGAGAGGAGTTTAAGGCCCACAGCTGTAACATCTGCCTACAAAGTTCTCACTGCAGTATTCTCTGATCGTTGATTCGCTGAAAACTGATAGGTCAGTTGCGTGTGAAAAGTTCAGAGAGAGTTCAGAGCATAGGTTTGGAGTCGGAGCCACTGATGTGCGTTTGAAAGTTTGGATGACAATCAAGGTAAGCAGATAATAAAATGGTGTGCCTTTCACTCACAGGCGTAATTTCCTATGGGGACATGTCCCCCCCTCTTTTCGAAATTCCGTTCGTGTCCCCCCACTTTCAAATTAGTTTGTTGTGATTTTTTTAACGGCACGCCATCATCGCCACAGAGGAGCAGGACCGAGCAGGACACAGAGCGCCTGCTTGCGTCAATGCGCGCAGCCGCGTCCAGGAACGTCGCTTGCACACTAAAAATACCTCACCGAAAGTTATAATGAGCAGGTATCGCGCTGTCTGTGAATGTCCTGGCACACACTCACACACACAACGCACAGAAAGACTCGCGCCAGTGTCGAGCACACAGACAGCGCGTCAGAATCACTTTTGCTGGGCAGTTCCCTTTCAAGGGAACTCGCGTTGCGTCGAGATTGACGCTATGGGGAACGCTTTGCGTGATGACGTCTTGAAGCACATGTAAAATCAGTCCAATGGTGTGGCGGAACGTCAGAGGCGGGTGACGTCACGTACCAGGAAGCTATAAAAGCCGGCCCGAAACAGAAAACGAAGCTTTCTGAGTCTTCAGTTGCGCTCTGTGTTGAATCTGTCCTTGTTATTTGGTGTTGTCTGTCTATATTATATTATATATTCAGTATGGCGAGCAAGCAGCAGTTTAGAGTGTGTGTCCATCCCTGCCCGCGTTATTTAACGGGAGGTGATACTCACACTCTTTGTGTTGTTTGTTTGGGTGAGGAGCATGCCCAGTCAGCACTCGAGGGTGGTGACTGTGTGCATTGCGACGCGCTTCCATTGCGTACGCTCCGATCCCGCTTGGCTCGGTTCAATCCCATCACATTCCCCAGGGCTTGGGTCCCGCCGCTGCTGAGGCACGGCGTCTATCTCAGACCTGGGGTTCGCAAATGGATTTATCAGTGGATGTTGAGACGGGCTCTGCCTTATCTCAGCCTCCTTCTGATAGATCCAGTGCCTCTCATCAGGGTGTGGAAGCACGCGCTGCGGTTTCTTCCCCCCCGATGGAGGCACCAGTACTGCAATTGTCCAGCTCTGAGGAGTTGGACATTGTTAGTATTGACGCTGAGTCTGAGGATTCGCCACCTCAGTCTCATGCGTTTGAAGAATTGCTCGATGTAGTAACTAGAGCTGTTGACAGACTTTCAATTGAGTGGCCAGAGGATAGGCAGGACGTTTGTTCGAAAAGCAAGCTCGACGAACGCTTCCTACCATCTCGTGCACAGCCTCAGCGCAGGAGCCTTCCGTTTTTCCCCGATCTCCACACCGAGGTGTCGAGATCGTGGGGGAAACCCATGTCATATAGAGTGTACACACCACAGACATCACACTACTCCTCCATTTATAAATATAAAGAGTATGGTTATGGGGAGATGCCGAAGGTGGAGGAGACGCTTGCGAGCTATCTCTCTCCAGCAACGGCATCTTCCTTGAAGGCTCCTTCACTTCCCTCTAAGCCAGTTAAATTTACATCATCACTGGTTCATAAATCGTATGCAGCCGCTGGTCAAGCTGCAGCATGTCTGCATACGATGTCCCTTATGCAGGCTTATCAGGCTGAATTATTGGGTGATTTAGAGGAGGGCGGGGGAATTGGTCCTGACACGGTGGCCGAACTACGCAGAGCCACAGATCTGTCTCTCAGGGCCACCAAGGAGACCGCTAAATCAATCGGGCGGTCTATGGCAGCCCTGGTGGCCACTGAGAGGCATCTGTGGCTCAATCTGAGCGACATAAAAGATAAAGAAAAACACGTTCTCTTAGATGCTCCGGTCTCCACCGTTGGTTTGTTTGGTGATGCAGTTAACAGTGCGGTAGCTAAATCTCAAGAAGCTTCTAAACAGGCAGCTGCACTTCAAAAACTTCTCCCCCGCCGTTCTTTCTTTGAGGCTGCTGAGCGGGAGCAGCCTCACTCCTCTAAAAAGAGCGCTGAGCACCGTGCCACTCAAAAACAGAGTGTGTCCTCCCGTGCTCCCCCACAAAAATCACGGGGACACGGAGGACGCTCTCAAACCCAGCAGTCTTCGAGGGGTAAGACGGATCTGCGGACCGTCATTACCGCCAAGAAGGCTGCTGGGAAAAAGTCCTGATGTCCGAGGGCTCAGGACGAATAAGGGTAGTCCCCCCCGAAGCAGAGCGGTTAACACCTCTTTTTACGGTGCCCGTCTCTCTTCGGTGCCCTCAGGGGACCGTTCTGCCAACCCTGCCGCCTCTGGTGTTACAGGGCGCAGCGGTCTCCGGCGAGCACATATCTCAAGGACCACCCGGAAACGTAGTGGCCTCGGGATGCCCGCCCCCTCTGAGGAGGGTGTTAGAGCAGTCTGTTCAGTCGTTCCCTGCCGGTGCGCCGTTACAGGGCGACGAACCGACTACTCAACAACAACAAAATCCAGAAACCAGTCTCGAGAGGCTGGTACCTCTAGTAGAATCTTTGACAGCGTGGAAGCTACTGTCGAATGTTTCTCGTTGGGTCCTGCAGACCGTAGAAAAAGGGTATCAGATACAATTCAAGAAACGCCCACCTCGGTTTTTGGGGGTCCTGCCCACAGTGGTGGGCCCCGAGCAGGTTCTGGTTATGGAACAGGAAGTAAACACTCTGTTAGAGAAAGGGGCCATAGAATATGTACCTCCCTCCAACAGGGAAACCGGGTTTTACAGCCGGTACTTCATAGTTCCGAAGAAGGACGGGGGATTGCGTCCCATTTTAGATCTTCGAGTTCTGAACGAGTCAGTCATGCAGCTCAAGTTCAAAATGTTAACATTGAGACAGATCGTGCCACAGATCAGGTCCGAGGACTGGTTTGTCACGATAGACCTCAAGGACGCATATTTCCATATTTCCATCCGTCCGTGTCATTGGAAGTTCCTGAGGTTTGCTTTCGGGGGCAAAGCATACCAATATCGAGTACTTCCATTCGGCCTAGCTTTATCACCCCGCACTTTCACCAAATGCATGGATGCAGCTCTGGCGCCCCTGCGCCTCCAGGGTATTCGCATCATGAACTACATCGACGATTGGTTGATTTTAGCTCATTCGCATCAGTTGGCGGTTCAACATCGAGATGTTGTTCTCGCCCACATGAGAGAGTTGGGGTTACGGCTGAACGCCAAGAAGAGTGTGCTTTCTCCACTCCAGAGGACCACTTTCTTAGGCGTGGTTTGGGATTCTGTGTCGATGCAGGCGCGCCTGTCACCGCCACGTATAGAGTCCATCCTTACGGCTGTGAAAAGTGTAAAGCTAGGCCAGCTACTCACTGTCAAACAGTTCCAGAGACTGTTGGGTCTCATGGCAGCAGCTTCCAACGTGATACCTTTTGGACTACTGCACATGAGGCCCCTGCAGTGGTGGCTCAGGACCAGGGGGTTTTCCCCGAGGGGCAACCCATTTCGCACAATCAAGGTCACGCGGCGATGCTTACGTGCCCTGGTTATGTGGAAGAAACCTTGGTTCCTGTCCCAGAGCCCAGTGTTGGGAGCTCCTTGTCGTCGCAAACTGCTAACGACGGATGCTTCCCTCACGGGTTGGGGAGCGATCCTGGAGGGTCGCTCATCTCAAGGTCTGTGGGAAGACCATCATCGTTCCTGGCATATCAATCGCCTAGAGATGTTAGCTGTCTTCCGGGCTCTGAGGAGCTTCATCACAGATCTCAGGGGACACCATGTGTTAGTGCATACGGACAACACGTCGGTAGTCGCCTATATCAACCACCAAGGGGGTTTGCGCTCGCGCCCATTATCCAATCTGGCACGCCATATCCTCTTGTGGTCCCAGGGGAAGTTGCTGTCACTCAGGGCAGCCTACATCCCCGGGGTCCAGAATATAGGAGCAGACACTCTGTCGAGACAGGGGCCGAGGCCCGGGGAATGGAGGCTCCACCCCGAGGTGGTGGAGCTGATATGGAGGGAGTTTGGCCAAGCTCAAGTGGATCTGTTTGCGTCTCGAGAGACGTCTCACTGTCCACTTTGGTTCTCCCTCTCCCAGCTCCTCTGGGACTGGATGCTATGGTACAGGCGTGGCCGAGGCTACGTCTGTACGCCTTTCACCCAGTTGCTCTGCTCCCGGGAGTTCTGGAGAGAGTTCGCAGGGACCGGGTTTGCCTGCTTCTTATAGCCCCACGCTGGCCGGGCAGAGTATGGTTTCCCGATCTTGTGTCCCTCCTCGACGGGCATCCTCTGGAGCTTCCTGTCAGGAGGGACCTTCTGTCCCAAGCAGGGGGCTCAATATTTCACCCCCGCCCAGAACTGTGGAACCTGTGGGCTTGGCCTCTGAGGGGGCCCAGCTCATAGAGTCAGGTCTCTCAACTGAGGTTGTTGAGACCATTCTACAGTCCAGAGCTCCCTCCACGAGGAAACTTTATGCCCTGAAGTGGAGAGTCTTCACTTCTTGGTGTAGTGACCGTCGGTTGGACCCAGTTAACTGCCCAATTGGTACAGTGCTGGAGTTCCTGCAGGACCGGTTCACTGCAGGTCTGACCCCGTCCACCTTAAAGGTTTATGTGGCGGCCATAGGTGCTTACCACATTCCTTTGGGTGGAATGTCTGTGGGGAAAGACCCCTTGGTATCTCGTTTCCTTCGTGGCACTTGGAGGCTGAGGCCTGCAGTTCGCTCTAGGGTGCCACCTTGGGATTTGTCCATTGCGCTGCAAGGCCTTTCCCTGGCCCCCTTTGAGCCCATTGAGGAGGTTCCTGAGAAGTTTTTAACTCTGAAAGCTCTTTTCCTTCTCGCTATATCTTCTCTCAAGAGAATAGGGGATCTGCAAGCATTGTCGGTTGCTCCGTCATGCTTAGAGTTTGCACCGGGTATGGTTAAAGCTTTTCTACATCCGAGACCGGGTTATATCCCCAAGGTCCCCACTAATGTGGCCAGACCTATTGTTCTGCAGGCCTTTTGTCCTCCTCCCTTTCAGAATGCAGACCAGGAGGCTAATAATTTGCTTTGCCCAGTTCGGGCGTTAGACGCTTATGTCCACAGAGCTGCCCTGTGGCGTAAAAGTGATCAGTTATTTGTATGCTTTGGGTCCCCTAACAAGGGAGGTCCGGTGTCTAAGCAAAGAATGAGCAAGTGGGTGGTCGAGGCTATCTCACTTGCTTATGAGGCGGCTGGGCAGCCTTCTCCTTTGGCTGTCCGGTCGCACTCTACGAGGAGTATGGCGGCCTCTAAGGCCCTTATATCAGGAGTATCATTACAGGACGTCTGTGATGCGGCAGGCTGGTCCTCACCGCACACGTTCGTCAGGTTCTACTCTCTGGATCTAGACTCTGCTCCAGGGTCTCATGTTTTGTCTTCCTAGTGCTGCTCACCAGATTTCACACAGGACAGACATTCGTAGCTATGGAGGCGTTGGTATAGACGTTCCCCATAGCGTCAATCTCGACGCAACGCGAGTTCCCTTGAAAGGGAACGCCTCGGTTACGACTGTAATCTCGGTTCCCTGAAGAGGGAACGAGCGTTGCGTCGCCTTGCCATATCTCCTTCATGCCTGTCAGCACGACTTCAGACTTTACGAAGCTTTCGTTTTCTGTTTCGGGCCGGCTTTTATAGCTTCCTGGTACGTGACGTCACCCGCCTCTGACGTTCCGCCACACCATTGGACTGATTTTACATGTGCTTCAAGACGTCATCACGCAAAGCGTTCCCCATAGCGTCAATCTCGGCGCAACGCTCGTTCCCTCTTCAGGGAACCGAGGTTACAGTCGTAACCGAGGCGTTCTCTTTCGCGCTTGAACGAACAATAACACACACCAACATGCCAAAATGTCCGTTTTGTCGAGTATCCTCATAACAGAAAAGCAGTCTATAATTAGTTACATAAAGTCTTAAATGAACAAGAGTAAATGAGAAAATGAGATGCGTGAGAGCCTGTCAGCAGCGGCAGATTTTAAAGTGACAGCAGCCACTAATTCTGTCTGTCAGTGAAGTTAACCAAAGAACAAAGGGAACAGAGAAAATCATGAACTGCTCTTGACTAAAGAACGCTTGCAGCTTTAATAAGGATTATTCTAATTTAATTCATAATTTATGCAATGCGGACTGTTTGATAACCTAAGTCAATTTCTGTATATTTCATACCTGTTAGACAGGAAGGGCACATGTACATATTACATTTATTTTGGGGTTTATGTGAGGATAGTTTTAAGTTCACTTATATTAAAAGTTGTTATAATTTTCAAAAGTAAAAAATCATTTTCATGGAGACATCAGTAGCTACAGTGATACTGGCCTTCATTCAGAAAAAATGCCATTAAACAGTTATTTAAAATATACTGTCTTTAATCTTTATGTTGTTTCTATATTACAGTCTCACATTATTTAAATTTTATTTGCACACAAAACATTAATGGTGAACATTTTTGACTTTATAAAATGATTCTCTCAAGTCTTGGCAATTGGCCCCTATTAAACAATAAAGAAAGTAAGACATATTTTTCTTATACATAGTTTAGTAGCCTACTATATTCTTGTTGGCAGAATTTATCATTATAATCAACTTAATTATTTCCTGGATTTTGTATCACCATAGTCCCTAAAGGTATGTAAATGCAGGAAATGTGATTAAAATTGTGAAAAACATTGTTTTGCTTTTTTAAAGTGCAAAAACATTTCCCCCCATTTTTTTATAGTGCAATCAATAAATTAATTGTACATTTTGAAAACTTTTTTTTTCCATAAATCAGTAAACAAGGACTGATATTTTTAAAATTACGGTTGGGTTACGCGCGCGCACTCATGTTTTACAGAGTCTCACTCCAGCCAAAGTCCCAAAGTTGGCAACCCTGTACATGTATTTCCAAATACGTAATGATTTGAGGACCAAGTTTGTAGTCAAAGTATGGGCAGGCCATAGTCAATGTAAAGCATATTGTTGATGTTTCGTCTAGAGTTCTCAACGGGTCGGGTCGGCCCGACAAACCCGACGGGATCCGCGGGTTCGGGCCGGGTTCGGGTCGAAAATATAATAAAATGACTCGGGTCGGGTCGGATCTCGGGCTTAATCTTTTCCGTTCAGTGAAAAAAAACAAAAACATTTATTAATCATCGCACCGTAAAGAAAGTCTGGCTGCTGCGTGTAACGTGCATCATGGAGAGGGGCGGGGGCAGACCTGATGCCGCTGCGTGCACGCCTTTAGCCTGGAGAGAAGAAGATGCAGTTGGTGAAAAGTAAACTTGCCGCAGGTGAATTCACCGTCGTTACTACAGCCTATTTATATATTTAAAGTTTATTGTTTCAGTTGTTTGTATTGTTAAAAGGCGTGAACATTAAAGGTTGATTTGAATTCCCGTCTGCTGGTCATTATAATACGTGTTTGAGAAAAAAAAATCTGACACGGCGTCGGGCCGCGGGTCGGGTTCGGGCAGATAATTCATGTTGATGTGTCGGGTTACATCGGGTCCGGGTTTTAAAAGCCACGGGCCGGGTCGGGTCGGGTTGTAATTTTCAGGCCCGTTGAGAACTCTAGTTTCGTCACTACCAGTGAATGTGCGATAACTGTTTATCCGCCGTCATCGGTGGCCCTGCTTACTAGCCTGCGCGTTCACGGCAGGCTCTGTTGTGGTGGGGGAGGAGCTGTGGAGGGAGGACTGTAGTGCAGCAGAGAGCAAGGGGGAGTGACCTGTAAGTTGTGCTTGTTCAAATTTTCAGGCTAAGTCAACGTTTTCTAAAAACTCCCTACTGCAGCTTTAACTGTCATACTCTCTTGAAGCTAATTAAATCCAGCTGATTATCTCTAATTGATAATCCACAAAGAAAAGGGTGAATGTTTGTTGTAATGTGAGCACTGAAGTTAGCAATGTGCTGAAACATCTGTTCAATTTATAGTCTATATATATTTGTTTTATTATTATTTATTTTGCTAGACTGTTTTAGACTGGACTGATTTCGATGTTGCTTTTGCAAAAATGTTTCTGTGTGTGCCCTGCCACAATACACACTGTCACAAAGAATATATAACAGATCTGTGCATGCATGCTACAAATGTAAGCTTTGAATGTGTGTGTATGACAGTATTTATTAGTATTTGTCTCTAATTAAAAACACTTGTGATGACCTTGAATCCATCATTTTAGCTTTTTACACTGCTTGTAACTCCAAACTGGTATTTCTAATAAAATTATTTTAAATGTATGGTCATAATAATAAAATACACTAGTTTGTAGTGCAAAAAAATTTACTTTGTTGTTCTTCTATTTATTTACATATTGTGGCTAATGATTTGTAACTCTTGCACATTCACAGAAAATAGCTTACTTTAGCGTTGCAAAATAATGTGGATATACAATGGGGACACTGGTTATTGGGCGTTCGTAAGGTTTTAGGAGATCTGAGGTAAAAAAAAAACTGAGCTTGCTGTGTCTGAAAAAATAGCTTTCCCTGATCTACATAAGTGCATTTTAAGATGGAGGGCAAATTTGGATAACTTTAGAACCATGTCATTGAGTAGTATCATAAATTATCTGCCAAGCAATAAGACATGATATACTGTACATTTCACATGTATTTATACACTCATGTTCTCTTGTTCATGCTCTGGTGTTGTCAGTGTTATTCTGTCTTAGTTTCTCATGCTTTAGTTTATGGATTTCTTATTATATTCTAATGTGCATTTGGCTGAACAACCCCTGCATGACAGTATCCAGTTGAAAAGAAAATACGGTTTATATTTTTGAAGTCAAAATCAATTTCATCACAGAGGGAACAGAGAAATGGCATGATAGAAATGAAAAGCCATTACAAATTAGCTCACTTAAAGATGTTTTATTAAAACAGCATCATACATAACAAATGTGTTATTCAAAGCAGTAAGCCTAAATCATTATAGGCATGTACTCTGTTTATACTGTAAAGACTTCTTAAGTTTGTACATTACGGATCAATGGGAGCTGGTGCTATGGGAGCAATGGGAGCTGGTGCTATGGGAGCAATGGGAGCTGGTGCTATGGGATTGAAGGGTTCAGGATTTATTTTATTCAGATCCTCTATGACAGTTTCATACTCTGTTTTCCATTGCTCTGGTGTCAGTGCAGATGGGCTGGTCTCCAGGAACTTATACGCATCTTTAGTCTGCATGCTAAAGATGCTCTTTGCATTCAGACAGGATTCACCGAAGGCCTTCCATTGCTGAAAGATTTGAGGTACAAAATCAATCACAGAAAAAAGAATACAATCAGCGTGAAAATAATTTATTTTCTGTAATCCTGCACATTTTCTCAATGTCTAAGTTACCCCTTGTGCTGAAGTAATAGAGTCCAGAAAGGTCTGCTTCAATTCAATCTCCTCAATGAAGTCTTCATTAGCAAAAGTATTGTCTCTGATACCCTCCAGCAGTACACCCACTGATTCCCAGAACTTCTGAAGCTGAATCAGAATGTTTTGAATTCGGGAAAGGCATTTTTGGACGTCCTTCAGATGGACAGGGTCGGGTATTGAACCTTTAGAAATAATATGAAGTAGACATTAATTATGATGTAAATCAGGGACTGTTTCGAGCACATTGGAAACTCCTTAAGTGAAAGAATCTTACCATTTTCTATTTTCATGCTTGCCAACTTCAGCTGCATATCCGTCATCCTGACATGGATGCTCCACTCCTTGCTCATCAGACTTGACTTGTCAATGGAGAGTTGAGTCAATTCGCTGGACAGAACCTGGGTTTTCGCAGCTGCTTGAGGGTCATCATCTCCATATGTGTTAGCGACTCCAGTGAAAATTGATGCTAAGGCATCAAAGAAACCCACTTTTTTGGGTTTTTTAGTCGTCGCTTTGACATGATCATACATCTCATTTTTTTTCTGTTTAATCATTGCCTCAATTTCTCCAAATTTCTCAAGGTTTTTCTTCAGTTGCTCTTCCAGATCTCTCACCGCCTGTTCATGGGCAACCATCTCCACAGAACCTTGTTCTTTTTTTTTCTCTGTCTCAGTCTTTTCAAGAATTACATCACTGGTGCAGGAAGCCACACTGCGGTTGTGTTTATCATATCTGGCGATAACAGATTTCGGATTAATCGTGAGCTACAGCACAGTAAATATTCTTGATATACACTGAGACGTGTTCCATATATGGTAAATTCAACAAATCTTACTACACTTTCTAATTCTAAAATTAAAATTTTAGCAACATTTTGAAACATTTTACCTGTCTACCATCTGTCCCACTTTGTCAATAATTTCAGTGATCCATACTCTGGCTTTTTCCAGGGACTTAATAGCCAAAATGGTTTTATCCTTTTCAACAGCAACCTTCAGTGCCGGCAGCAGCGTAGAATATAGGTTTTTACTTGTGGCTGCACACTGAAAGACAGCAGAAATGCTTACACTGTTGATCCACAATGGAGTTTCATACTTTACATAAGAAAACAACTTGTCAAAATCAATCAATCAGTCTATCTAAATTTGACACCATTGCCTACTGTCTTGTGTCTCGTGACCAGTTCAAGTTCAGTTCAAGTGCCAGTCAAGAGTGAAATAAGTGCAGTCAAGACGGACAGTTCTCAGAAGGTTAATTTTGGTAGTTTGTGAAAAGTTTGTGCTGGCTGGTAAACTCATTCTACTTCTCTTCTCGTATTACAATGCATCCTTACTCATCTCTTAGACTGACACTCTTAAAGATTATTTATTGGCATCTATGTCCTCTTTCTTTTCACAAAGGTTGTAGTGTTTTATACACACACACACACACACACACACATATATATACATATTACATGTATACATATTATATATATACATGGCTTGTATATATTTTATATACTTATATATATATATATTACATAGAAATTGTTAAAGAACATTGGCTTTACCTTCAGCAGAAGCGCCTCAGAGGACCCAAAGAGAAGCTGAGTTTCAACAGCACGCTCTCTGAGAACCCTCTCCAACTTGGGGAACTTAGCCAAACAGAGATAAGAGAGATGGTAGAGCAGAGCTGTCCGCTGAGCAGATGGAAGAAGGTCCTTAACAAACTCAGGGCAAAATGCGACCACAATTTCTGTGGAATTACAAATGTGAAAGTTGCAACTTGATGGTTTTGCTCAGACTTGTGTCAATTATTAACAAAATTAAAAATATGTGATGTTTACATTTTATCATTGAAAAAGAATTCGCGGATTTTTACCCACCTTGGCTGTCTGACATTGTTTGTCTGTAAAGGAAGTACCTGGAAAACACTGAAAAAACAACAACACTATCACGAGACAAGAATCAACAATAAATGTGAGAGGTCAGTGAAAGTTACCTGTAAGATGAATGAACCTCTAAGCAATGTAGTTGACTGTGTCAGCATGGGGAATTTATACTCTATGGCACCTCCTTAAAATTGTTTGTCATGTACAACTAACACAATTCAGAAGTTGTATTGTAGCCTTGGGGGATCTCTGTGGTCGGGCAAAATGAGACTTGAACATTACTCTTACCAGAGCTGTTATTGATAACAAGTGTCTAAAATGATGAAATCAAACATTCTTATTTCAATCTCATTTACTTAAAAGGAGATTCATTGCAAGCAGTGTTTTTTCTGAAATGAGGAGGCAGTTTATTTATATATAAATTAATGTTCAATCAAAACACCATGGAACACCTCAAAGTCTGCAAAAGCCAGAAGAGAGGACTGGCAAAAGGTAGCAGACAAATTAAATGCGTTAGTGGTGATCATGTTAGATGTTTTTATCACTTATTACAGTATATATTTTTGTATTTTAATAATTACTTTGTTCAGTGTAATGTCAGAGTCACCACCCACTACTAGAACATGGGAACAAGTAAAAGTGAAGTACAATAATGTTCTACATAATGGTAATTTTTACTACTTATACTAGTCTCTTTTAAAAAGGCACAGTTAAATAAATGTTTGCCTGTTTATAAAAGCAACCAAGAAAAAGGCTGAGAAAAAAGAAAAGAAAAAAGAAAAAAACAGGTGGTGGTCCTGCACCCGGCAGAAGAGCTGGCCCTTGGGTTGAATGTGAATTGACCTATTGTGGAGGGCATCCCTGGGTTCAGCTCTTCCTTAAACCAACAGCCAGGGACTAGTAGCATCTCCTCCGTCATTAAAGGTAAATGAACTTTAAATTGTCGGTGCGGTTCTTTTGGGCACCACAATCACACTCGGGTGCAGACCAAACAACTGTACCGAGACCCAGCTGAAGAGGTGGTCTCGGTCCGGTTCCAAACAAACTCTGGTATGGTTTGTTTAAGGGTGCTTTCACACCTGCCTCATTTAGTTTGGTTGAATCGCACTAGAGTTCGTTTTGTGAACGCGGCAATCGCACTCGGGTGCGCACCAAAGGCGACCAAACTCTGGAGCGGTTCGTTTGTGGTGAGAACGTGATCCGATCTCGAACAGAACCAACTGCCAAAGAAAGAACTGCGCATTTTTGGACTAAACCAGTTGCCATAGTCAGCTGCGCTGTGCATTATGGGATGAGGAGAAATGTTTGTTGACAGTTTGCACTTTAAGCATGGCAGCTCGCGGACAAACTTGGAGTTGTGAGGAGGTGCGGAGCCTGATAGAAATTATTAACATTATTTTCGAGCCGCATCCTCGCTTCATTCTCAAATATTATTGTTTGTCTAAAACGGTGTAGACAAACTATATAATAAAATATGACCAAGGATACCACCAAAATATGACCATCAGCCCACGCAGTCGTCTCTCCATAGTAAACAGGGCGTGTTGTCTGCCGGATTTTCCACCTCTTTGTTTACTTCCGGGAGTTCTGTTGGAATATAGAAAACTGAGCAGTGCTTGGTTAACACTAAGGACTTTGCTGTGTACAAGTAAACGTACAGTTTGGTCAGAATTATTGGCACCCCTGGTAAATATGATTGAAGATGGCTGTAAAAAAAAATAATAATCGAACCTTTCATTGAAGTAAAAGAATTGAAAGTGAAAATCACACATCTCCAAAACACGTCGGCCACAATGATTGACATCCTTTTATTAAATACTTTTCACAACCTCATTTTGCCAAGATAACAGCTCTGAGTTTTCTCCTATAATGCCTGATGAGTTTGGAGAACACCTGACAAGAGATCAGAGACCATTCCTTCATAATCTCTCCAGATCCTTCAGATTCCTAGATCCATGTTGATGCTTCTCCTCTTCAGTTCACCCCACTCATTTTCTATATTGTTCAGGTCCGAGGACTGGGATGGTTATGGCAAAAGTTTCATTTTGTGCTCAGTGACACATTTTTGTGTTGATTTTTATGTTTGTTTTGGATTGTTGTCCTGATCAAAGATCCAACCACGGCCCATTATAAGATTTCTAGCAGAGGCCGTCAGGTTTTGATTTTTCTATTGTCGTGGAAATTCTTAATACGAATACAACCTACTTAATCTGACTTCTTTACCACGGACAAAACGACATTTATATCATACGTACAGTTGAGTAAAAATCAATGTCACTCAAGTCTTCTTCACTGTGATTTGTTCTGGTGATTGGTTTGTAATGATCTAAGCTAATCATATGACTGTTAGTTCTACTGTGTTAAGCACTTTTTGGTTAATTATAAATGGCCTTTGACCTGAGCATCCTTAGTCTGCATTTCTCTGTATATTTAATGTTGAAAATACGCATTACATAAAATATTTCTATTACACTATCTATTGGTATTTGCTAGAATCCATGATATGTATCTGAACAAGATGTCCAGGACCTTCAGCAAAAAATAGGCCCCACAACATTAAAGATCCAGCAGTATATTTAACCGTGGACATGGGGTATTTTTTATCCTGCTAAAAAGCTTTTAGTTTCATCTAATAATAGAACCAGGTCCCTTTTAAAGTTCCAGAAGATCATGAGGATTCATCATCACATCATGCACCTGCAGCGCTTCCGTGAACGGAGAAAAATAGAATAAAATCACATATATTGTGCTAGTTTCTATTTATGGAAAGTAATGCATTAAATTACTTTTGCATTACTTTTTTTCTCACCTGGGCTGCTTCCTTTTTTTTTCTTTTCTTTTTTTTAAATAAATAAAAGTTCTGTCTTTGTCAAATGTGTACATTGTGTTCCAAATTATTATGCAAGTGACATATCAGTAGGGTTTCAGTAAAATTAAAACTTTTAGATTTTAGTTTTTCGAAAAAAGTGTTTTTGTTTTATTCCTCATACCTTTTGGAAAAGTAGTATCAATCTCAGACAGGTTTGTTAAGCAGTTTGTCAGGTCTTAGGTAAATGTAAAACCTACTGAAAGAGGTTAGTCCACCTTATTAAGCAAGTTACAGTTATTATGTAATACGAGGAAGAAAGATCTTTCTGAAAATAAAAAGCATGAAATGGTGCAATGTCTTGCAAAAGTAATGACAATAATTAACATTTTACCACAACCGAATGGAGATTATTGAACTTTCAAAATATTTGTGAGTGATTTAATGCAGAAGAACTCGGTCAGTTAAAGGCTCATTAAGGGACGTTTCTGTCAAACAAAATAATAGTATTAAAGCTATAGGTGTTTGAAGCTGCTGGTGTCTCTGGAGTCTAAATAACCTCACCATACAGGCTGGCAGTTGTGCATAAAGTTTCATTTCAGCCACTCCTAACCAAAGCTCACAAAGAGAAATGTTAACAGTGGGTTTATAAATTCATAAAGACTAATTTTTAAATAGTTTTATTCACTGACGAATGGCGTACTACAATGGATTGTCTAGATGGATGGATTCACTAAAGGGAAACGTTTACAGTAGTTGTAGAAATACGTTTTTCAAACAGTTTTATTGCTGTGGTGTTTTTTGCTTAATGAATTTTGCAGAGTGCGCTGTCCTGCATGAAAATCATTTTATTTCAGAATAAAAGGATCTTTTATTCAGAAGACACTATCTTTCTTTGTATACAATAGCAGAAAATGGTCAGTTATAAACTCCACATATCTTGCAGAAGCCATTTTGACACCCTCAGAGACCCTAAAGGGATCTTCCATCTCACTTGCCAATATTCCAGCCCAAAATCATCACCCGCCAGCTCCTAGCTGAAGTCACAGTCTTGTTGGAACGGGGTGACAATTCATCAGCCGTCCAGAGATCCATCCATCTAAACCATGAGGTGCCCAAAATGTTTACAATGAAGGGCCAAAAATCAAACTTGATTGAGGTCTGTGGGCCAAAAGTACAGTTACATTATATTAAACTGTTATTTAATTTAAAGTCTTTAACCTTGTGTCACAGTTTAGTCCAAGTAAAGATGAGTCCAAAAAAGTTCCAATGAACACAAGATTTATTAATAAAACAAACTCAGGTAATCCAAATGGAAGAAGACAACATAACAGCACAACAGTATCACACAACAATAACAGACCATGAACTGAAGAAACTGAAGGGCTTAAAAACACAGGGTGGTGAACTCAATGATGGACAGGTGAGAACTAATTCATCAATAACCATAGCAACAACTAAAGAACAGGAAAATGGAACAAAGGAAAACCGCTAACCAAGGAAATACAAACAAATAGTTCACGAGAACGAAAACAAACAGGCAGATCATGACAGACCCCAGGAAGGTGCGACCTTGTGCCATAACAGTTCGACTTAGGATGCTAGCTGGATAGACCCGTGGCTGAGGCATGGAGGCCTGGACACTCGTTCTAAGTGCACTCCAGCCCATAGAAAGGAGAGGCTCGACCACAGGGTGAAGGTCTGACGGCAGGCCCCGAGTGACTGGTACCCGGAGCGTGCCCTGTTGCCATGCCCATCTCGGGACTTGATCGCGATGCCAGTGCTGAAGCGGTCTCATATGAAGCAGTCCGAGCGGCCTTCGTGAAGACACGAGGAGACAGGGCTAACCCGAATAAGAGTACCATGTACTGGTATGCTTGTCCCTCGAAAGCAAACCGTAGAAACGGTCTGTGTCGAGGAAGAATGGAGACATGAAAGTATGCGTCCTTCAGGTCGATCGCTGCAAACCAATCCGACAGACGAACGCATTAGAAAATGCGTTTGGCTGTCAACATCTTGAATGGAAGCCTGTGAAGGGAAGAGAGCAGCGAGGTGGGGCGCTGGTGGAGCACTGACATCCGTGGCCTCTGGGGGCTCAGAGATAGGGGTGTCAATTCTTCCTTTAACAATAGGGTGCCGCAGGCCGTGGCTGATGGCGGAACAAAAAGAGAACTATGGATTCTGCAACCTGCAACCCTGCAACCATCTGCAGCCTATCTCTGAGCTGACTGAGGTATCTGAGCTGGCGGCTGGGTGGAGGCAGCAGCTGGCCGCCGGGGCAGAATATGTTTTATAGCCTCAGTCTGCTTCTGGGTGGCCGAGAACTGTTGGGTGAAGTCCTTGACCGTGCCGCCGAAGAGCCCAACCTGAGAGATAGGGGAGTTGAGATAATGTGTTCGCTCAGCCTCCCGCATATCTGCCAGGTTGAGCCAAAGGTGCCTTTCCTGGACCACACAAGTGGACATCACCTGACCCACGGAGCGTGCCATCACCTTCGTCGCCCGTAGGGCGAAGTCGGTGGCCATATGCAGCTCTTGCATGAGCCCTGGATCAGCCCTGCCCTCATGCATGTCTCGGAGCACCCATCGCCACAGAACACTCCACGGGGGGAACCCCAGTGTACCCTTTGTCCGTGGCCTCAGCGAGGGCAGAGAAGGCAGAAGAGGCCGCTGAGCGGTCGCGAGAAATCAAAGGAGACTTCCACGATCTCATGACCTCTTCATGCACTTCCGGGAAGAAAGGAATTATAAAAAAAATAATCATCAAGCCTTGAGTACTCGGGACATGGTGGAGGGTTCCACTCAAGCCCATTGCTCGCCGCTGCCAGGGAAAGCATGGCAGTCAGTTCCGGATCAGACTCGGGCAATGCTGGCACCGCTGAAGAAGGCAGCACAGCCGAATCTTCATCTCAGGATGACACAAGCCCACCTTGTGATGCGGCGATAGACATGATGTCATCTGCTGGGGCGCCAAATGAAATGCTGAGCAAATGAAACATAACATTCTCTCAAAATATAAAAGAAAAAAGAAACAAAAACTATTGGGGAAAATATATATTACATTGATTTGACTGAAATACATTTATATCATACGTACAGTTCAGTAAAAATCAATGTCACTCAAGTCTTCTTCACTGTGATTTGTTCTGGTGATTGGTTTGTAATGATCTAAGCTAATCATATGACTGTTAGTTCTACTGTGTTAAGCACTTTTTGGTTAAGTATAAATGGCCTTTGACCTGAGCATCCTTAGTCTGCATTTCTCTGTATATTTAATGTTGAAAATACGCATTACATAAAATAATTCTATTACACTATCTATTGGTATTTGCTAGAATCCATGATATGTATCTGAACAAGATGTCCAGGACCTTCAGCAAAAAATAGGCCCCACAACATTAAAGATCCAGCAGTATATTTAACCGTGGACATGGGGTATTTTTTATCCTGCTAAAAAGCTTTTAGTTTCATCTGATAATAGAACCAGGTCCCTTTTAAAGTTCCAGAAGATCATGAGGATTCATCATCACATCATGCACCTGCAGCGCTTCCGTGAACGGAGAAAAATAGAATAAAATCACATATATTGTGCTAGTTTATTTATGGAAAGTAATGCATTCAATTACTTTTGCATTACTTTTTTTCTCACCTGGGCTGCTTGGTTTTTTTTTTTTTTTTTTTTTTAAATAAATAAAAGTTCTGTCTTTGTCAAATGTGTACATTGTGTTCCAAATTATTATGCAAGTGACATATCAGTAGGGGTTCAGTAAAATGAAAACTTTTAGATTTTAGTTTTTCGAAAAAAGTGTTTTTGTTTTATTCCTCATACCTTTTGGAAAAGTAGTATCAATCTCAGACAGGTTTGTTAAGCAGTTTGTCAGGTCTTAGGTAAATGTAAAACCTACTGAAAGAGGTTAGTCCACCTTATTAAGCAAGTTACAGTTATTATGCAATACGAGGAGGAAGAAACATCTTTCTGAAAATAAAAAGCATGAAATGGTGCAATGTCTTACAAAAGTCATGACAATAATTAACATTTTACCACAACCGAATGCAGATTATTGAACTTTCAAAATATTTGTGAGTGATTTAATGCAGAAGAACTCGGTCAGTTAAAGGCTCATTAAGGGACGTTTCTGTCAAACAAAATAATAGTGTTAAAGCTATAGGTGTTTGAAGCTGCTGGTGTCTCTGGAGTCTAAATAGCATCACCATGCAGGCTGGCAGTTGTGCATAAAGTTTCATTTCAGCCACTCCTAACCAAAGCTCACAAAGAGAAATGTTAACAGTGGGCTTATAAATTCATAAAGACTAATTTTTAAATAGTTTTATTCACTGACGAATGGCGTACTACAATGGATTGTCTAGATGGATGGATTCACTAAAGGGAAACGTTTACAGTAGTTGTAGAAATACGTTTTTCAAACAGTTTTATTGCTGTGGTGTTTTTTGCTGAATGAATTTTGCAGAGTGCGCTGTCCTGCATGAAAATCCTTTTATTTCAGAATAAAAGGATCTTTTATTCAGAAGACACTATCTTTCTTTTTATACAATAGCAGAAAATGGTCAGTTATAAACTCCACATATCTTGCAGAAGCCATTTTGACACCCTCAGAGGCCCTAAAGGGACCTTCCATCTCACTTGCCAATATTCCAGCCCAAAATCATCACCCGCCAGCTCCTAGCACAGTCTTGTTGGAATTTGGTAACAATTCATCAGCCGTCCAGAGATCCATCCATCTAAACCATGAGGTGCCCAAAATGTCCCAAAACTTGATTGAGGTCTGTGGGCCGAAAGTACAGTTACATTAAACTGTTATTTAATTTAAAGTCTTTAAACTTGTGTCACAGTTTAGTCCAAGTAATGATGAAGATGAGTTCAAAAAAGTTCCAATGAACACAAGATTTATTAATAACAGCACAACAGTATCACACAACAATAACAGACCATGAACTGAAGAAACTGAAGGGCTTAAAAACACAGGGTGATGAACTCAATGATGGACAGGTGAGAACTAATTAATCAATAACCATAGCAGCAACTAAAGAACAGGAAAATGAAACAAAGGAAAACAGCTAACCAAGGAAATACAAACAAATAGTTCACGAGAATAAAAACAAACAGGCAGATCATGACAGACCCCAGGAAGGTGCGACCTTGTGCCATAACAGTTTGACTTAGGATGCTGGCTGGATAGACCAGGGTGGAGAAGACGGTTGGAGGAGCCAAGGAGGAGCTCAGTGGAAGAACCCCTGGAAGACCGGATGGTGGAAGGAGAATTCATGGAGAGACGGATTCATGGCTCTGAGCGACAAGGTGGAGCCAGGGACTCTTCACGCCAGGGTAGAGCTGGAGAACGCCAGCCCCAGGGCGCATCAGGGCTTCATGGTGGGGCTGATAGTGGGCTGCAGGGATGAATCCACCGGAGGCGGAGCCGACGGAATGGCTTGCTTCGGTAGAGACAGATTTGGTGATGGACAGGGATGGTGGTGACAAAGGCCATTGCACAAACACTGTGCAGGATAGAACTTCCAGTGATGACGAGGACAACACTGTAATGAACGGGACTTATAATGGCAGAAGAGGTTCATGGGTGTGAAGCGTGACCTCTGTCTTACAGTCGATCAGCCATTCCTCCTCTTCCAGCTCCACTAAAACTTTAACTGGCACAGATGTGACTGCCGGCTCACACACCTGGTCAGATGGGCTGGCGCGAATTAACGCAATGAAACAGTCTTCCATAGGCTGCAGCTGTCATGGCAGATCCAAAGTCTTTGGTTCGGGTCTCAAAGAAATCTCTCATAGTCGAAGTTCCATGTCTCAGAAGAATTAACTTTATTGGACAAGCAACAAAGTGAGATGCCAGCTGTTCATCTGACTTACAATGGCCAGCCTTCAGGTCTTATACCTTTTTCTTATCGCTAGGTACCCACTGGCCATCCGTATAGTTATCTTTTTCTTTTTGCTCCTCCTCGAGATATTGCCACCGTTAAAAACATCTTCCCCGAGGCCTTCTTTCTATTGGTGGAGAATCTCTGACCATACCATTTAAAAAAAAAAAAAGTACGATAGTGGAGCACAAAAACGGAAATAACAAAGGTTAAAGTTAGGGCAAAATGAAGCTATCAAAATCTTGAAAAAATAAGCAGCATTCTCTGCTCTCAAACTCTTGTGTGTCCGCTGTCTGCGCTGAAACCACGCCCACTCATGGGAAACTTACACTCATTGGTGGTCACGTACTTCCGACGATGGCACCAGATGTCGGTGGGACAGGAGGATGACGGCCTGGCGGGGGATAGTCGGTTCCATTCACCAGTAACAGCGGATTATCAGTGAATCCCAGTTGTCTCCGATGAAAGTTTGTAAAACTATCAGGTGTCAAACGTTCACTGCAGAGGTGGGTGTTGGTGGTGATCCTCAGCTCTCCAACAAGGTGGTTCTCCACAAAATTAATTCACCTCTTCTTGATATCATTGTTTTTAGGAGATTTAAATAAGGAGACCAAGCTGTTTTGTAAATGATCTCAACCAAGTAATATGCATTTACATGATGAAGGCATAGCTAGTTAGTAAACTGTAGGCTCTAACTAACGGTAATGACAGTAACTCGCGATTGAGTTGGCGAAGCCCTGATGCTAATGCGCTCTAGTTATTATTGGATTAGGGGAGAGGCCATGCTCAGTGGCTCCAGTGCATCATCGAGGCATGATTTCAGGCCCGCCCAAAAATTCCTGAACACAAAAATGGTGAAAAACTGTTTAATGGTCTAACTCCACAATTCAGTACTACATAGATCACAGTCTTTGTAATGTGTTTTCAGCAATACATTTCTAACATTTATAATCTGTTTAGAAACAAATCTCTGCTTTTGTAGAAATGTTATCGGCAGACCATCAAGAGCCCTCAGGTAAGTGTGACGAGTTGCAAAGCAGCACCTCAGCTGACCTCTTCCACCGTGGGCTTCCAGATCAAGTTAGGTGCTTTCGTACACCGATCGTCACAGCTTTCAAGCCCTCTCGACGTAGCAATCCCACCTCGGTTACCCCATTTCTCTAGTGCGACTCGTGCAGAGCTTGGGCACGTGGCTAGCGCTTTCCAACCCCTCACGCTGGCTAATCAGGACCATCCAGCTCAGCTATGTGATTAATTTCGCCAGGCACCTGCCAGATACAGAGTGTCCTTCTCACCTAATTATGAGGCAAGAATGCTGCAGTCCTGTGGAACTAGATCACAGACTTTCTAGAAAAGGAAGCAATAGAACCTGTCCCTCTGGCCGAGATGAATAAAGGGGTTTTCAGCCCTTACTTTAAAGTACCCAAGAAGGGTGGTAGGTTACAAACAATCTCAGATCTGTGAGTACTGAATTGGGCCTTACACAAGCTCCATTTCAAGATGCTTACTCACAGACACATGCTCACGTGTATCAGACACCAAGATTGGTTCGCGGTGATAAACCTGAAGGGCTTGTACTTTCATGTCATGTAATTTCAATGGGCATATAAGTTCAAGGTCCTACCTTTCGGGTTGTCCCTGTCTCCTCATGTAAAATGCAGAGGTGTCCCTTGCCCCGTTAAGGGAAGTGGGCTTTTGCATACTCAATTTGCTCGATGAATGACTAATTCTAGCTTCCTCTCAGGAGTTGTTATGAATGCACAGGGACCTGGTCTTTCGGCACATAATAGGCTGATTTGGACTTCGGGTAAACTGGGAGAAGAGCAAACTCTCCCCTATGCAAAGCATCTCTTTTCTCTGTGTGGAGTTGGACACAGTCGCCATGACAACACGTCTTTCAGAAGATCATTTGCGATCAGTGCTCAACTGCTTGAATCTGTTCAAACACAAGACAGCAGTTTCTCTCAAATATTTCCAGAGGCTCCTGGGGCATATGGCATCCTCAGCCACGGTAACGGCGCTAAGGTTGATGCATATGTGACCGCTTCAGCACTGGCTTCAAGTACTTAGATGGGCATGGCGCCTTGGCACACACAATGTGGCCACCACGCTGGCATGTCATGCCACATTCACCCCTTGAACAGACTACAGGCAGGAGTTCCCTTAGAACAATTATCCAGATGTGTTGTCAACAGACGCTTCCAAAATAAGCTGGGGCACTGTATGCAACAGGCGTGCAGCCTCGGAGTCCTGGACAGGCCCCCGACTGCACTGACACATAAACTGCCTTGAGTTGTCGGCCGTGCTACTAGCCCTGAGGAGGTTGCTACCATTGATCCAGGGCAAGAACATGTTGGTTCGGACGGACAACACAGCATCAGGGGCATATATAAATCACCAGGGCGATTTATCGCTCTTTATCCGCTCTCGTCGCATGTCACAACTTGTAACTTGCTGTGAAGTTGCTGCAAAGCCACTCACATCCCGGGCAAAACTCAATCTTGCAGCCGATGAACGTTTGCGACAGACTAAGCTTCGTGGAGAGTGGAGACTTCATCCCCAGGTGGTTCAGCTGATGTTGAGTCAATTCGGGGAAGCACAGGTAGACCTGTTTGCTTCCCAGGAATCCTTCCACTGTAAGAACTGATTTTCCTGCTAAAAAAAATACTCTTAATACTTAAACTCTTAATACTTAAAAAAAAACTGTAAAGCTGAGATAAAATTCACCATGAAATAAAGCAATAAAGCAATAAAACGCACCCTGGACAGAAGATCGCAAAGAAGGACCACAGGACATTGTCTTGTCCAAACTTATCTCCTTGTTTATATATGCATCCCCCCTCTCCCGGAGTCGAGTCACCAAAAGTTCACTGAGATTGTCTATATATCACATATGAAGTACCTTGTGAATCTATTGTTTTTCCTTTTCATATTTGGTATCATTTTAAATGTCTCAGTGCGATTGGTAAAATGGTCTTTATTTCATTGCAATCATTGGTATTATGAGAAAGATTGAAAACGTTGGAGAATTCTGTCCTTCTCTTTGGGTCTCTTCAAGATATCTCCCCTCTCCCCCGAAACCAGGTGCTGCCCCCTGGGGTACATGAATTGACCCAAAACAACTCTAAAAAATATTGGTATAACCCTTTGTTCTGATCTTGGTATTTAAGGGTAGGTGACAGAGCAGTCTGTGGGAACCTGTAACCAGGGAAAAACCCCATGCAGTGCTGTGTCAGTGTCTTCCACACTCACACACCACTGTGTGTCTCTGTCAGGAATGCATTGCTTACTTTTAGAGTCATCTTTGAGTAATTGATGTCATGTATTTATTATTTCTGAAATGGCTTTTAATCATTTACTTGTGTAATTGGCATGGTACATTTTTACCTGACAAATAAATATTACATCTTGATTTATTCTGAAGTATTCTGAAATCATTATTTTAGTAGATTATAAGGAGGCTGTGCTACCGCAAATCTTAGTTAGGGTAGCTCAAACTAAAGGCGCATGTATGAACGGAGCAGTAGGCACATCATCGGAAGACCTTTTGATTTCTGTCTATCACTGATTTAGCAAGTTGTATGGAAGTGGCTAAAATAAACTACACTTTTTTTGTACGAGTGAGCAGTAGGCAACCGACTTTAGAGGTATTAGCAAACCCTGTATCCACTGACTAGAGTCATAACTGACAAGTTTGTGTCCGTGAGATCCACGTAAACCCGGGGCGTGTACACTCTAACCGTACAGATCTGACACCCCATGACTTTCCTATTTAAACTTGTCTCACATCGCTTTGTGTGCTTTTCGACCTGGAAATGTCTCTTAGCTATATCCAACTTAATTCACATCATACATTCATTCAGACTCTGTGTGGCATTGGGTCCATAATGAAAGAATAATTGAAAATATGGATACTCAGAATAATTAAAGATCTAAATTAAGTCATAATCAATATTTATGATTATTTTTTAATAAAAAACACAATCTGAATTTGATTATCATTAGAAATTGGAGTCAGATTAAGCGTAGAGCTAAAGTAGAACAAAAGAACAAAATTCTAATAAATAAAGTGAACTTCACTAGAGTGCTGAAAAGACATACGGGCAATTCCACGCAAAACTGTCACATCCATAACGCCAACACAATGCCATGGTATTTAGTTGGCGTTATGGATGTGACAGTTTTGCGCGGAATTGCCCATACACGCATTATCCCTTCGCCCACAACGTTGGATTTCCGTTGTTGGGCCAATGGCTGGTCTTTACACCACTGTCCACTGTGATATTCCCTGGTAAGTGCCCCCTTTGGCACGGATGAACTGGCTCACAGCTGGCCCCGGGATCTGCGCAAATATACGTGTCCCCCAGTGAGCCTCATTGAACCTCATT
Organism: Abramis brama; assembly: GCF_963993115.1. Classification (NCBI taxonomy): domain Eukaryota; kingdom Metazoa; phylum Chordata; class Actinopteri; order Cypriniformes; family Leuciscidae; genus Abramis; species Abramis brama. The sequence goes on from NC_139982.1 coordinate 14,795,386, forward strand.
GTACACTGCAAAATCAGGCAGGAAGAAGAACAAGTTCTGATGGTTGCGCCATACTCATGCTGATGCCGTCGCGTTACCACCTCAGAGAGGGAGAGGGCGCCCATGCCAGCACTACATTCAACCAGGTCTGAGTTTTACCTGTTATTGCCCAAGACCTGAGACAAAACTGGTTCCAGGCAAAAATAATAAAATCTCACTAAGGTGTTGAATGAAAAGAATCTGACAAAAGAGACTTTGACTGATGGACAGACCTCCGTGGCTCATGCCTGGACCAGTAGAGGGCCTTATTACAGTCTTTAATTGCAACATCCTTAGATGTTGTTTATGGGTTGAACATGTCCTGGCCACTTTTAATAAGGCTGTTTATGCATTTCATGACTTTTTTCTAAAGCAAGGCAGGTTTGTGCAATTGTGAAATTCTAAGGTTTGTTGACATAGATCAAGTGTCATCAACAGGCCTGTACAGGAACCGTTGGCAGAGAACAATCAAATTATTACATATCTAAACAACACCCAATAATTATTTAGAATAATACTTTCACGAGTTCACACGTAAATGGAATCTGATGTAGTATTTATGCGTATTGGCTTGCTGTCCAGGGGAGGGCTCCGAGCTCGGAATTTGTCCCGAACCCAGAGTATTCCCCCCTTATACTGGGGTAGACCCAGCCGAGTGTGAGGTGATGGGGTGGTGGAGGGATGCTGAGAAACTTGTCGTGAGACTGAAGGTGAGGAAAGGCTTTATTTATACTGGCTTCCTCTTGTGCTGATTGGTTGATTACCTGAACGTGCTCCTCCCGAACTTTGTTACATGAAACTTCATTTCGTATGATTTAGATATTATTTATGTAATTATTATACCTATACCCTTAATCGATCACACATGTACAGTTTTAGTTTATCAATTATTATTGAATAAAGTCAAGTCACCTTCATTTATATAGCGTTTTAAACAATATAAATAGTTTCAAAGCAGCTTTACAGTGATAATAGGAAATTACAGTAACAGAGATTGTTTTGGCTTTACAGTAGCTCTAGGATAAAGTTATTGTCCAGCTAAAGTTAGTTTTGATTGATTGATTCGCTTCCGTTGCAAAGATCATTAGTTATTAACTTAGGGGCCGCTAACATGACCACGCCCATCCGCGCAAAACAGTGCCTTGTGGCTCGAGAATGCACTCCCGGAAATAAGTTCCAAGGTGAAAACGATTATCAGTTATCTCTGCGCAAACCTACTCAACCTCTGCGCAATCACAGACGCCACGCACATGTGCATCACATGTTCAGTCCATAGGGATGTGCGTTTTAATATATATATATGTGCCGCAGGCGTGTAGTCCTTCTTTACAAATCAACCCTCAACAAACCACTCGTCTGGCCTTAAAAATGTATAATACAGAATTATTTATCGCATCCGCGTAGCCACGTGGTGACTCAGTACAGATAAAACGACATTGTCTGTAAAGAGGTAAATGGAAGGAGGCCTTCACAGACGAGAGCCTAGTTGACACTTCAGGACTGCGTTGTCGTCATGTCCAGGCGCAGTTCCTTCATCAGATCTGGATACAGCCTGGATCTGGCGGACTGCGGTAAACATCGGGATAAACAGAGAGACTAATATTAACGTAGACGCCATCCTTCTTATGATGTAAAAAGTATGTTACAAGTACGCAAATCGTCAACAATCAAATCCAGCAAATAACGATGTACGAAGAACCGACTGTCACATGACATCATAAAAGAGAAACCAAATACAATTCTGTTTTGTATTTTAACATTAAAGGGGTGGTTCAGGATTTTCGACATCAGACCTCATTTTCAAGTGAGCCTGGTTGTTATTCATCAGTGGAGACAGTTTTCAAAAAAATTAATCCAGTCCTTACTTTTGGATAGTTCGCCTATGCTAGGCTTGCGCGAGTCAACGGTGCACGTTAGCCTGCCATTAAAAACAGTTTTACCCACTCCACAGTACACCAGAAGCAAATAAATTATAACGCCAGACTATCGATGTAAATGTCTATTGAGAATAATGTTAGAAATCAAAGGACTGTTTGATGAGTGACCGTGGCAGGTAAATACACTTGTGTGATTTTTTTTATGTGGACCGGCTCTCTCGGTTTCCTAGGTAACCAAATACAACTCCGCCGCTACTGTAGACTGCGTATAAATACAGGGAACACATTATAACTAATGCAATGTGATGAAAGGGTAGTTTGATTTCTAACATTATTCTCTCAATAGACATTTACATCGATAGTCTGGCGTTATAATTTATTTGCTTTTGGTGTACTGTGGAGTGGGTAAAACTGTTTTTAATGGCAGGCTAACGTGCACCGTTGACTCGCGCTAGCCTAGCATAGGCGAACTATCCAAAAGTAAGGACTGGATTATTTTTTTTGAAAATTGTCTCCACTGATGAATAACAACCAGGCTCACTTGAAAATGAGGTCCGATGTCGAAAATCCTGAACCACCCCTTTAATATTTAATTAATATTCTATTTATTAAAATCAAGCATAAATGGATCAATTTAGTTTTTTTTAAAGCATTTTAACGTTATTTTAATAAAAAAAACTAAAAGCAGTAACAATTTATACAATATATTTTATTTGTGAACTGATGTTTAGCTGTTTAAAAAAAAGTGCACATAGTGAAAGGTATGTCATTGCAGAGTATGAATTATTGCAGAAAACAGTAATAGCATACACTTTCAACAATTGCTGAAAGAGAATTAATTTAACCAAAGACAAGGGCAAAGATCTCAACTAAAAGGAACCCTAATCTCCATAATGGAGACTTCAAACAGACTTCAAAAACTTTTGTACATGAACCATGTGAAAGAAATAAAGCCAAACTGGTTTATAATAAGTGAACAATGCTGGGTTTAAGTTGTTTATGCATCCTCTGATATCATTGATTTAATTTGCAGTTGATTTAATCTAAGGATGTGTGTCTCTGAGTCTGTTGTACTTGTTGTGTTTCTGTTTGTCTCTTCCCTTTTTTTCTGTTCTTGTTGTTCCCTATTAGTGAAGTCACATTCAACGTAGTCGACGTGTCGACTGATTGGGATCACGCTTAGGGAGCCTGTCATCTTCGAGTATTGTTAAAACGAGCCAAAGCACATTGGCGTGCGAGAATTGCATCACACAAATACGGAAGTGCATGCACGCACCAGTTGTCTTTTGCTTTGGAGCCGAACGGTGTCGATGTCACTGAAGAGTGTTGTTGTGTACAACGAGCAAGTGTGTCGGTGTTCTTCTGGAAGACTCTCCTAGTGCCTGTGGTTTCTACAGCGAGAGTGCAGCGGTGATCGCGAGCTTCTGAGCTCTCAACTGCTGTTTTAACATCATCAAATTTGTGCTTCACTGTTACAGTCTTACTGTCCGTGTTGCTGTGATCATACCCCTGTGTGCTCCGGCACTGGTGATGGGTCCCATTTCCTGAAAGAGCAACACGGGTATGTTTGCATCTTTTTCAAGATGCCATTCCATCCGTGTGTTTCTGGGTAAGGTAGAGTTCTGTCCCCCTCTGACAGTCACAATAGTTATATCACGTGTTTGGGCTTAAAGCATGCTGAGGCAGCTGGAAATGACATACTGCGGGAAAATAACCATCGCGGTGTTGAGATCGAGACTCGCCTTTGTCTGCGAGTCCTCATTTCCCTGCCCACTCTAGTGTTTCTTCTGGGCCAACTTCCCAGAAGAAGGCTGGAGTGCCATGTGGGTTGGGTGATCTGAGGATCACAGTGAGGGGTTCCCCGCCCGGCAAAGCCCTGTGGGTCCCTCACTCCTCCTTCACACCACAGCAGGTGGAGCTCCCCGATGAGCACACTGGTCCCTCTGTAGTGGACCGACCAGCCGTTTCGTTCTGGGCACCTCTAGAGGACAGGATGTCCATCACAGCATCGGAGGGTGAGCTGGGCTCTGGAGATGACGACTCGGCTGTGCTGCCTCCCTCTGGGAGAGCAGCGTTGCCCGAGCCAGATCCAGAGATGGCAGATATGCTAAAAAGGGCAACCGAGGTGGTAGGGCTTGTGTGGAATCCTCCACCGTGTCCCGAACCGTCTTGGTTAGATGATTGGTTTCTCGGGGCGGGCCGGGCTGGTTCTCGCCCTCCGGGGCACGAAGGTTGCAGCTTGCGCGATCAGTCTGGCGATGTCCACCTTAGTGGTCCAGGAGCGCCATATCTGTACATACTTTGTACAACATATTTTGATTTTTCTATCTATTGGTATTTGCTAGAATCCATGATACCATGTATCTGAACAAGATGTCCAGGACCTTCAGCAAAAAAAAAAATAGGCCCCACAACATTAAAGATCCAGCAGTATATTTAACCATGGGCATGGGGTATTTTTTATCCTGCTAAAAAGCTCTTTTTTAGTTTCATCTGATAATAGAACCAGGTCCCTTTTAAAGTTCCAGAAGATCATGAGGATTCATCATCACATCACGCACCTGCAGCGCTTCTGTGAACGGAGAAAAATAGAATAAAATCACATATATTGTGCTAGTTTCTATTTATGGAAAGTAATGCATTAAGTTACTTTTGCATTACTTTTTTTTCTCACCAGGGCTGCTTGCTTGTTTGTTTGTTTTTGTTTTTTAAATAAATAAAAGTTCTGTCTTTGTCAAATGTGTACATTGTGTTCCAAATTATTATGCAAATGACATATCAGTAGGGTTTCAGTAAAATTAAAACTGACATTCGAGTCGTCACTGCTATTGCTAGACGGCAAAGTGGCAAAATGTCTGAAAGACAGTACGATAGTGGTGCACAAAAATGGAAATAACAAAGGTTAAATTTAGGGCAAAATTAAATGTGTGTTAAATAAGTTAACAAAATGACGAATGACTGATGAAATAGGGGTCTCTATTTAATCATGCCACAGCAGCTATCTTCCAGTGCCCTGCGCAAGTCTGAGCTCCCTGTCGTGAACTAGCACGGACGAAGGGCTCGGCTTAACGCAGGAATACCAAGGTACACTGGGGAGCAAATCACACATGGAAATATGCAACACAATGCCTGCCCGCAGGGAGGTCTTACAGAATACACATATGATCCGCAAACGGGATACATATGGAACACTCTGAGGTATCCAGCCCGCAGGGTGGGATGTTTCAACCCCAGGGGTGGCAAGGTGGTCTTGCCAAGGGAAGACCCCTGAAGATGTCCGATCAGAGTTGTGCTTTCTTTCCTGCAAGATGGGTTGGAGCGAAGGCTGTCGCCCTCACCCTCAAAGTGTGTGTTGCCGCTATCGCTGCACATTACGATGCAGTGGAAGGTAAGTCGTTGGGAAAGCATGACCTGATCGTCAGGTTCCTGAGGGGAGCGAGGAGACTGAATCCGCCTTGCCACCCCTCTATACCCTCTTGGGACCATAGGCACGAGAGATATGTCTTTATATAGCTTGAATTCTCTTCTTTTAGATGAAGTAATTTATATAAAAAACAAATATTCTCAGTTTATGTAATCTGTTTGAAACCAAGGAGAGGTACAGTTTTTCATTATCTCTAATGAGCTGAGGCCGCCATGCACCCGGCGCTTTTCACATGGTAAATAGTTTAGCTAATCTATATGAATCGCAAACACCCCCGATCAATGCCACAAAAACACAAAGTTCCTTCATCAGATACACTGATATTTCATCGCGTTTTGAGGATGGCACGCTACTCCGGTAAAGAGGCCCTTCAGATGATTCTGGACAGTGAGGAAGAATTCACCTTTTTCTCAGAGGAAGATTGCAACTCAGACGACGAACAGCTGCATTTTGAAGAGCAAATTGATCCCACCGAGGATACAAGTTCGGAGTAAGTTGTTTAGTGTTATATAATTCTTTTTTCTGATAATATAGAACTCATATGAATTTTCAGACTATATTTTGCTTAGTTTTGGCTAGCTTTTGACATCTTACAGGAAAGGTTGCCTTACAGTATCATTCGTGTATATGCTCAAGTGTAAACTTTTTCAATGTGATATTACTCTCTAAACATTTGTATATTAAATACATTTCACTCAGTTTTGATTAGCTTATGACACTGATTATCATGCAAAAATACTGCCTTATGCGTAATGTAGCTTATTTGCGAATATCTGCTTAGGTGTAAATATAATGTGATTTAGTGCAAATATATTTCAGCCTCCGATAAAATATGTGAAATACTAGACATTATATTTTTATATAGGCTATAAACGTTCGGTTTTGGTTAGCCTATGACACTGCTTATCTTGCTAAAATACTGCCTTATGCACAGATGTTTGTGAATACAGGCGTAAATGTTTGAAATGCTCTAAATGCGTGCTCTAAATGGGTCTCTATGGCCCATCAACAGATACTCGCGGTTGATGTCTATGTCAGATACTCGCGGATACTCGCGGTCTATGGCCCATCAATATTTCTCCGTCCTATGGCCCATCAACAAATATATGCATACATTGTGCGTCCATACCCATTAATTGCCCATCAGTTTTTAATTGTCCATGGATAATGTATGCTAACAGATTTTTTTTTTTTTTATGTGGCTGCATCAAGCTCGCCTACACCAGCACCTCACAGAGGGGCACGCAGGTGTTGTTCAGTTCTCATTGCGATCGAGAATCATACTGAGTAAGTGCACAGATGTAATATTTTAGATGAAATGTAGCCTAATTGTGTTTACATCGTCATAATATACAAGTACCCATTCTTGTGTGAAATTACAAAAAACGTTGTTTTTTTATCCATGGCCATTAGTGATTGATAATGATAAAACAGTTTATTTTATTGTGTTATCAGCATGCTCACGTTTTTTTTGTTTTTTTTTTACAGATGTGACAATGAACATGTCTAAGCACCTGTCCCGAAGAGAGCCAAGGCTAACAAGCAGGCAAGCAACAGGCAGTCCACTCTGTCATGGAAAACAGAGACTGATGTTGACATGGTTCCACACAGTGTTGCCAACTTAGCGCCTTTGTCGCTATTTTTAGCGACTTTTCAGACCCCTTTAGCGACATTTTTTCAAAAAAGCGACTAGCGACAAATCTAGCTACTTTTTGGACAAACCTCAGTAACCTTCAAATGTTGCAGCACAGTCCTGCAAGCGCGAGGTTTGCTTTCTCCTGCCGTCACACACACATCTGCATCTACCCTGTTCAGTGAATGGCTGAGAGAGGAGCAGCAGCACGGCAGCTAACAGACGTGAATGAGCAGTGTTGTTTCCACGGACTTATCACTTATCTTTTGTTTTATATTTAAAGAATTTAGTTTGACCATTTTATTTTCCTTTCTTTTCTTGTGCTTAATACTTGTAATACTCACTATCACAGTGCTTTAGTTCACCCAGTTCCCGAACTCTCTTAATTCAGATAATTTTACACATATAAAAAATAGTCATTCAATAGCTACTCGTTCTATTGTCTGACAAAAAATATAGTAAATGAGAACAGCTTTATTGGGCATTCGGCTATATTATATTATATTATATATTATATTATATTATATTATATTATATTATATTATATTATATTATATTATATTATATTATATATTATATTATATTATATTATATTAAAATACAGTAGGTGAGCATGATTTTAATGAGAAAAAATATTAGGCAGGCAGAACGCAAGTACGCCGCGATGACGTCATGAATATGCTAATTGACGTATGACGTCATCTAGCGACATTTAGCGACTTTTAGGGAGGCGTTAGCTACTTTCCTTTGAAAATAGTTGGCAACACTGGTTCCACAGACTGTGCGATTCCTGCCCGCACTGGAAACTGGACCGCAACTGAGCTCTGTAGACTCACATTGAGTCTTTTCAAACTATTTTTTTCAGAAAATGCTGTGTCAACTCTGTGCCACAACACCAATGCTTAGGCTGCCAAGGCAACTGCAAAGGGCTGCAAATATAAATGGACAGATGTCAGCATCAGTGAGATGTACATTGGGCTGCTGTTTTACATGGCCATGGTGAAGCTCCATCAGGGACTACTGGCGGCAAAGCAGTGTTTTCTCCGTACCCTTTCCAGCTACAGTTATGTCTAGGGACAGATACTGCACCATTTCATGGAATGTGCACATGAGTCACACAGAAGCAGATAAGGATAATGACAGAAAGAGGGGCACAGCTGAACATGACCATCTTTTCAGGGGCAAACCTCTCATGGACACTATTGATCATGCTTGTAAACTAGGGCTGGGTAAAAAATATAGATTTCTCGATTTTAATCGATTCTCATTTTTACGAAACGATATCAATTCTTAAATCCCAAGAATCGATTAGTCATCCTGTTTTCAGTTGATGAATGAATGGAACATTGTTGCGCGCATCCCATCCAATAAATCACAATAATCTTTGTGCTTTGTTATTATTGATATGAAACGAAGTCTCAGATTTCAAATTACGTCCATTTTCTTACGAAATTCAAAAACATAATTGCCGTTCCCTTTCGAAGGGAACTCGACAATACGTCATCTTGACGCTATGGGGAACGCCTAAGGCGTGACAGGTGTCTGAAATCAAGTATCAACTCACAGCAATCATGTTGACCGGCGACAGCCTGTGCATCATCAGCTTGAATGATGAGCGCGCGACCTGGATGTATAAAAGGGAGCCTTGCACACATGACAACATCTTTTCGTCTTCAAGGACTGTTTGTCTGTTTTGAGAATATCGCTGAAGCGCGCGGGATGCTCTCGAGGGCCTCTTGTGCAAACTGTGAGCGTTTTTCATTTAAAGATGCTCCGCTCTCGTCGGACCCTTTACTCGAGGGAGGAGGGTTCGGCATCTGAGCCCCGTGGTGCGCGCGATCTGTGAAACAATACTGTTTGGGTACGAGGCGTTCACAGTCAGTTCCTGAGGGTGCTGGCAGTGTTCATTAAGAAATATCTCGGCGCGCGTGAGAAAGAAAAAATCCGTGTGCTGTCGGATGTTTCAACCTCGCACCTGTTGACTTTCTTCTCGAGGGATGAAAGCCAAATATATTTTAACGGCTCGTTTCTCGCGCTTGCCGAGGCAGTGTGTAGATTACGAGAACGTATAAATAAATATTAAAACAGTATTGTCTGGTGATTATGGCTGCATTTAATTCTATGAATTAAAATGATGGAATATTATCTGACTTTTAAGAAGTTAGATATTTAGTAATTCAGCCTATCATCCAGATCGCGTTATCCAGTGTTTTTGGCTGCATTTTAATTGAGGAATTAAAATGATGAGCAGTGAACAAAAAGAGCAGGTGTAATTCTGGTCTTTTTGTAAAATGTGAAATTAACATATTTCTGTTTCTTTTCAGACCACATCTCCTGTTTTAGAGTCTGGGGCAAAATGTTATGGGTAAGAAAGTAAATCTAAAGATTTTTTCGATGGTCAGGTAGTAGGTCTTAACAGGCCTCCTTGACCAGACAGTCCCCATTTTGCAACCGGACAGCGCTTGGGCCTCCCTGAGGTGAGCTCCCAGGAATTGACTGTCAAGGAGTAATGTGGTTATCAGGTTATAGGCCTCACTAGGCCTTCCTGAATATGAGCTTCCACATACTATGGTTGAATGAGATCCCACATACTATGGTTATCAGGTCATAGGCCTCACTAGGCCTTCCTGAATATGAGCTCCCACATACTGTGGTTGAATATGAGCTCCCACATTCTGTGGTTATCAAGTTATAGGCCTCACCAGGCCTTCTTGAATATGAGCTCCCACATACTGTGGTTATCAGGTCATAGGCCTCACTAGGCCTTCCTGAGTATGAGCTCCAACATACTGTGGTTGAATATGAGCTCCCACATACTGTAGTCGCCAGGTTATAGGCCTCACCAGGCCTTCCTGGTTATGAGCCTCCACATGTCAGGTTACAGGCCTCATCCGGCCTTCCTGGTTATGAGCTCCCACATACTGTGGTCGCCAGGTTACAGGCCTTACTAGGCCTTCCTGAATATGAGCTCCCACACACGGTGGTCGCCAGGTTACAGGCCTCATCCGGCCTTCCTGAATGTGAGTTCCCACATACTGTGGTCACCAGGTTTCAGGCCTCATAGGCCTCCCTGAGTATGAGCTCCCACATGCTGTGGTCGCCAGGTTTCAGGCCCCATCCGGCCTTCTTGGTTATGAGCTCCCACATACTGGGGTATCAGGTTACAGGCCTTACTAGGCCTTCCTGAATATGAGCTCCCACACACGGTGGTCGCCAGGTTACAGGCCTCACCAGGCCTTCCTGGTTATGAGCTCCCACATACTGTGGTCGCCAGGTTACAGGCCTCACCGGCCTTCCTGATGATGGGCTTCTACATGTCAGGTTACAGGCCTCACCTGGCCTTCCTGAATGTGAGCTCCCACATACTGTGGCCGCCAGGTTTCAGGCCTCATAGGCCTTCCTGAGTATGAGCTCCCACATACTGTGGTCGCCAGGTTACAGGCCTCACAGGCCTTCCTGAGTATGAGCTCCCACATACTGTGGTCGCCAGGTTTCAGGCCTCACAGGCCTTCCTGAGTGTTAAGCTCCCACATTCAGTGGTCACCAGGCTTCAGGCTTCCTAAAGGCCTTCCTGGTTATGAGTTTTCACATGTCAGGTTACAGGCCTCTCCAGGCCTTCCTGAATGTGAACTCCCACTCACTGTGGTCGCTAGGGTTTAGGCCTCACTGGTTGTGAGCTTCCACATGTCAGGTTGCAGGCCTCATCAGGCCTTCCTGAATGTGAGCTCCCACGCATTGTGTCCATCAGGTTATAGGCCTCATCTGGCCATCCTGATCATGGGTTCCCACATGCTGTGGTTGCCAGTTTACAGGCCTCACCGGCCTTCCTGGATACGAGCTCCCACAGTCTGTGGTCGTCAGGTCACAGGCCTCAGGGGCCTTCCTGAGAATGAGCTCCCACTTACTGTGGTCGTCAGGTTATAGGCCTCACTAGGCCTTCCTGAATATAGAGTGATGAAGTACATGCACCTTTACTTCATCTATTTTTCTTTTTGGTACGTACGCTCCGTACCTTCTTAAACCCATGCTTATGGTAAGTCACACGACTGAACGTCCTGTGTACTTTCTAAAATCCATTTTTATGGTAAGGGTCATGCGCTGTACGCTTCGGTCCCCTCCTATGTGGCTCAGACCCCGGTCTTTCACCTCGGGTCCCACTCTAGATGCGTCCTGTTGTCGAAGTAAACCAGGCCTTCCTGAGTATGAGCTCCCACATGCTGTGGTCACCAGGTTAGAGGCCTCACCAGGCCTTCCTGGATTTGGACTGGCTAAGTACACGCACTTTCGTTTCGTGTACCTTCTAAAATCCATTTTTATGGTAAGGGTTATGCGCTGTCCGCTTCATTCCCTTTTTTACGTGGCTCTGACTCCGGTTCTTCACCTTGGGTCCCACTCTAGATGCATCTTCTGTCGCAATGTATTACGACAGGCGCCTCCCTTTTAAGCTATCTCCCACATTCTGTGGTTACAGGCCTCGTTAGGCCTTTCTGAAGGTAGCCCCACACTGTGTGGCTGTCAGGTTACAGGCCTCTCTGGCCTTCCTGAATACGAGCTCCCACTACTGTGGTTGCCAGGTTTCAGGCCTCACAGGCCTTCCTGAGTATGAGCTCCCACATACTGTGGTCGCCAGGTTACAGGCCTCACCGGCCTTCCTGAATGTGAGCTCCCACTTACTGTGGTGATCAGGTTACAGGCCTCACCCGGCCTTCCTGATATGAGCTCCCACCTATTGTGGTCGCCAGGTTAGAGGCCTCACCAGGCCTTCCTGGATTTGGACTGGCTAAGTACACACACTTTCTTTTCGTGTACCTTCTAAAATCCATTTTTATGGTAAGGGTTATGCGCTGTCCGCTTCATTCCCTTTTTTACGTGGCTCAGACTCCGGTTCTTCACCTTGGGTCCCACTCTAGATGCGTCTTCTGTCGCAATGTTTTACGACAGGCGCTTCCCTTTCAAGCTATCTCCCACATTCTGTGGTTACAGGCCTCATTAGGCCTTTCTGAAGGTAGCCCCACATTGTGTGGCTGTCAGGTTACAGGCCTCTCCGGCCTTCCTGAATACGAGCTCCCACTTACTGTGGTCACCAGGTTTCAGGCCTCACAGGCCTTCCTGAGTATGAGCTCCCACATATTGTGGTCACCAGGTTACAGGCCTCACAGGCCTTCCTGAGTATGAGCTCCCACATACTGTGGTCGCCAGGTTACAGGCCTCACCCGGCCTTCCTGATATGAGCTCCCACATACTGTGGTCGCCAGGTTACAGCCCTCACAGGCCTTCCTGAGTATGAGCTCCCACATACTGTGGTCGCCAGGTTTCAGGCCTCACAGGCCTTCCTGAGTATGAGCTCCCACATACTGTGGTCGCCAGGTTACAGGCCTCACCGGCCTTCCTGATATGAGCCCTCATGTACTGGAGCTCCCCATATGAGGAGGTCATCAGGTCTTAGGTCTCAGTAGACCTTCCTGGTTTGAACCCTCTCTTACTTCCCCAGTGTTCGGAGCGAGCACTGGGTAGACCCGTGGATTGAGTGGACGACTTCCGTCGTTTCTTGAGGTTGAGTCACACTCTCCGGGAGATCCTGTCTCTGTGTTCCGGAACTGAATGGTTTCTGCCAGCTTCGCAGGCCTTTGGTTTCTGGATGCCTTATCCAAGGCAACTTCCAGAGGCTCTGTCTCGGACAGACAGGCTATGGCCAGACTGTGTGTCTTAGTATAGATCACCAGGCCAGCCTGGTGGTATTTCAGGTGGCACGCTCCCCTGAATAGTGACTGGCTGGGGGTCCCTTGGGTCCCCTAGCCACACTCCCTAGAAGTGACCCCTTCTATTGGAAGCTGTGGTCCTAAGCCTTTGAGCTGGCCCAGATATACCCCCCATTATCTATGTTCTGGCGGTTTCTTGGTTCATTAGCTTGGGCTATGACCGGTAGGGAGTGCTGTCACTGACAGCCCGATGTGACCTAAGGGTGAGTGGTTCCAGTGTTTTCTGAATTACTGGTTCAGACAGTTGTCACTGCCTTTGGGCATGCACTCCCCTCAGCATGGTGGAGTTGGTATATCGTTCCCCATAGCGTCAAGATGACGTATTGTCGAGTTCCCTTCGAAAGGGAACATCTCAGGTTACGAATGTAACCTATGTTCCCTGAGAACAGGGAACGAGACAATACGTCTCCCTGCCATGCCTCGGGGCCTGCCTGCAACAGTCCCTTCAGACGATAGGATGTTGTCATGTGTGCAAGGCTCCCTTTTATACATCCAGGTCGCGCGCTCATCATTCAAGCTGATGATGCACAGGCTGTCGCCGGTCAACATGATTGCTGTGAGTTGATACTTGATTTCAGACACCTGTCACGCCTGAGGCGTTCCCCATAGCGTCAAGATGACGTATTGTCTCGTTCCCTGTTCTCAGGGAACATAGGTTACATTCGTAACCTGAGACGTTTTGGCGCTGTGGCGTGAGATCGCTCTGGCGCAGCTCAGCTCAAGAGCAGCCGCAGCGCGGAGCGCACATTCCTTCTCTTCCGCCTTAATAATACCAGTTACAGTGTGAAATAAACATGAATGAGCATCTGAAAGTGTGTTAAAAGATAGAGTACAACTTATCGAAGTCCGTATCATGTCACATGGAATCGCTCAATCAGTGTTTCAACCGTGGAAAGACGTTAAAAGGTTACAGGCCTAAAAAAAGACGGAAAATTTCGGAAAGACGTCCGAAAGGCCCTCTGTTATTCTCAATATATATGCTGCCACTTGGAAATATTATAAGGAAACATGGAATTAGTTTCCATTGTTATGCTGATGACACTCAAATATATACTTCATCACGGCCGGATGAAAACGCTAAATTATCCAAATTGACAGAATGTGTTAAAGATATCAAAGATTGGATGACGCGTAATTTTCTTTTATTAAATCCAGACAAGACAGAGGTAATACTTATCGGTTCAAAAAACCGCCCACAAAACCTCTCGCAATACAATTTTAACATCGTAGGATGTCCTGTTACTTTATCCTCTACAGTAAAAGACCTGGGTGTTATACTCGATTGCAACCTGTCTTTTGAAAATCATATTTCATATGTTACAAGAACAGCCTTTTTCCACCTTAGAAACATTGCTAAGCTACGTAATATGCTATCAGTTTCCGATGCAGAAAAGTTAGTTCATGCATTCATGACCTCGAGACTAGATTACTGTAATGCTTTATTAGCTGGTTGTCCTGCATCCTCAATAAACAAGCTACAGTTAGTCCAAAATGCAGCCGCTAGAGTTCTTACTAGATCAAGAAAATATGATCATATAACACCGATTTTATCATCACTGCATTGGTTACCTATAAAGTTCCGTATCAGTTACAAGGTATTACTACTGACTTATAAAGCCCTAAACGGCTTAGCTCCAGTCTATTTAATGGATCTTCTATCGCCCTATAATCCATCGCGCTCTTTAAGATCACTAAATTCGAGGCTTTTGGTCATACCTAGGATATCCAGATCCACCAAAGGAGGGAGAGCATTTTCACATTTAGCTCCGAAACTCTGGAATAGCCTTCCTGATACTGTTCGTTGCTCAGACTCGCTCTCCCAGTTTAAAACTAGATTAAAGACGCATCTCTTTAGCCAGGCATTCATATAACATTTTAAATCTTACTGTTCAAACTACAATCTGGCCTCTAGTTCATAAACGCCAGAGGAGAACTGGCCCCCGACTGAGCCTGGGTTCTCCCAAGGTTTTTTTTCTCCATTGGGTCACCTGATGGAGTTTTAGGACACCATTAGGTCACTTGATGGAGTTTTCGGTTCCTTGCCACTGTTGCCTTTGGCTTGCTCAGTTGGGGATATTTTGGGGATATTAATTTAATTTTATCAATCAATAAATTTACACTAGAAACAACCTTGTTGTGTTATTTTGGTTTAATGCTGTGAAGCTGCTTTGATGCAATCTGTATTGTGAAAAGCGCTATATAAATACACTTGACTTGACTTGACTTGACGTTAGTAAACAATGTCATGTAACGTCACATTTACCTCAGAAAACAATATCCAGTGACCATAAACTCGTTAGTCAGCTAGAAAAATTAACTCTAGAGAGGAGCATTTTGTTAAATATATGCACCATATTACATATTCATTATAATTTTTTATGTTCTTCAATATTTAATGCATGTTTGAATAAATCTGGAAAGTTTTTTTTATGACAGCCACCATTTAAATTTTTATATAATTTCATATAACTTTATTATTATAAAAATAAATAAAAGTGTATTTTAAGTGTTTGTATACAAATCAGTTAATTTTTACCTTCAATATTAGTAGGCTAATGAAGCCTATAGGCTAACTGACTCCCATAATTTACAATAATAGTTAAGAGATTTGTTTTCCTTGAGAAAATTTGCAATGTATTGTACCTGATATCCAAAATAATCGATATTGAATCGAATCGTAATCGAAATCGAATCGAATTGTAAGCTTGTGAATCGAAATCGAATCGAATTGTGAAATTTGTGTCAATACCCAGCCCTATTGTAAACCATTTATCATCCTAAAAGAAACTTATTTAAAATCTTTTGTAACAGTATACACTACCTTTCTTTCTTTTTTTGAAAGGATGTAATGACTTGTATTGTTATGAAAGATTTCTATTTTGAATAAATGCTGTTCTTTTTAAAGGCAGGGTAGGCAGGATTTTTCTAAAAAACTTTTTCCAAAATTTGTTTAAACTGTCTTTATATACCAATACATAATTAAAATGCAAGTACTCTGAAAAAGAGAATATAAAAATCGAGTGACTGTAGTCCTCTCAGGACTGCAATAAACACAGCTACATATTCCATTCACTCCATTCACAACCCTTCTGGGCTCCTTCCAAAGTCACGCCCCCAAAACACATGAACGCGCGATGCCGACTGCTCAGCTGGAGGACGCTTTGCCAGCGCCGAGCAAAGAGGAGTGCAGTGCATGTAGTGACATCATGTCAGAATCACATGTAATAAAATACCTAACTTTATCATTATGAATATAAACAACTAACATGGCTGTTAGTACTCACTATCAAGCTAGCATATCGATACTGGTAAAGTTTAAAATATATTGAGTTTGATTCGGAAGTAACATACTCATTGAGAGCTAGTAACATAAGGCAAAGCTAAAAACAGGTTGCATTGATACACGTTTTCCCATTACCATCAGTTACACTGTGATGAAGGTGAATTTCGTGTAAGATTCATAACATATATGGTGTTTTGCATGTAAGAGCTTCCACGATGAAAGCACTGTTAGCTCTGATGAGGACTAACGTTACACTCCGAAGACAAGTAGCCTACCTTTCTACCTTACTAGTTCCTTTTTTTGTCTTGTTTGCCTTCGCTGACTGTATATGCAGGTACTGGGAATTTTGACTGCTCTTACTCTGCCATTATTGTGATTCTTCCTAGCTTCCGTGCCTCTCTCCGTGCCTCTTCCTCTCCTCGAGTCAAACGGGTGCGCGCATGTGGGCAGCTCCTAGCTCCCTAGCAGCAGGGGTGGTAGCCATGGTAGCGAGGGAGAGTGACAGTCGCCCAGCCAATCATTTCATTCGTTCCGAATGGAAATAAGTAGCTGTGTTTATTGCGCCCTGAGAGGACTAGAGACACTCGATTTTTATACTCTCTTTTTCAGAGTACTTACATTTTAATTATGTATTTGTATATAAAGAAAGTTTAAACAAATTTGAAAAAAAAAAAAAAATAGAAAAAAACTGCCGACCCTACCTTTAACTTTTTAATTATCAGTGAACCCTGAAAAAAGTATCACTGGTTATAAAAAAAAAATATTAAGACCTATTAAGGCCTAATATTAAGATAAATAATATTATTTCCAACATTGATCATACCTGAGTATAAAATCATCATATTAGAATGATTTTTGAAGGATCATGTGACACTGAAAACACTAATGATGTGGAAAGCCTACAGCTTTGATCAAAGAAATACATTATATTTTAAAGTATATTAAAATAGAAAATCATTATTTTAAATTGTAATAATATTTCACAATATTACTGTTGTTTCTGTATTTTTGATCAAATAAATGCAGGCTTCTTTCAAAAATGTTAGAAATAGTAATGTGTTCAAACTTTTGACCGGTACTATAGCCTATGTTCATATATGTAGCACAGTGGTCTTGTGAGGCACAACATTTAGTTCCTCCACACAGAGGAATTACAATAAAACAGATTGAAAAACAAAACCTTTGAATCTCCTCTCATTCTTTGTTCAGGCTGCCTCACAGCACCTTGATGGGGCATTAGCCATTGGGGGAGTGTCTTTTGTCTCCCTTGGTGTGAATCACATTAATATTCATGGACATCAAAACTCCCACACATACAGCAGTGCTAACACAAAAACTGACTTACAAAATTTAAATTGTTATATTGTTGTTTGTGAAAGAGTGGTCAGAATGATTTTCACATAATTTTGTAGTAAAAATTATAGCCTACAAGAATGGTAACTCAAAAGTCTTGTGGACAACAGCTATTCAGTGTTATATGGCCTTATTTCGGTGACAATTTTTCCCCAAAACTTACTAACCATGCATAATATTTTTTTATCTCTATAAAATGCAAACATGTAGGTCTACGTCCATTTTGCTCACACATTATTGTAGCAGAGTTTGTGCTGAATACAGCAAAATTACATGTTGGCCAATGGTATGTTGTAAGTAGCTGAAATAAGCACAAATGTCAGGGCATGTCAAAACATCTCAAGGGCCCCAAAATCACCTTAGACCAAGGTGTTTTTGGGGCCCTTGGGATGTTTTGACATGCCCTGACATTTGTGCTTTTTTCAGTTATTTATAAACATGTTAATGGCAAAGGTGTGAATTCACTCTATATAGCACAAACGAGGCTACCATAATATGTAAGTAACATGTATGTACATGTTTGTATTTTTAAGAGAATAATGTTTCGTGGTTATTGAAAAAAATAAAAATGAAAGTTGCTGAAATAAGACCACAAAACACATACTAAATATGTGTCCACAAGACTTTTGACTAATGGATGTTTTCGCTTCGAGTTCTGGCTTCAAAATGATGTGAAAATCATCCTGCCTAATCGTTCTTATAAAACAATACATTGATTTAAACATTGTAAGACAGTTTTTTTGTCAGAAGAGGTCTATGCATGGGAGTGGTAATGGCCTATCAATATTAATGAGATTCAGACCAGGGGTGTGACATAGACACCCCCCCCAATGGCTAATGGGCCATCAAGTGAGGCAGCCTGAAGAAAGAATGAGAGGACATTCAAAGGTTTTGTTTTTCAATCTGTTTTATTGTAATTCCTCTGTGTGGAGGAACTAAATGTTCTAAATTATAAATGTTGCTCTAAGCAAATTAAATGTGAGCAAAATAAAAAAATAATCAGTCGGCTATAAACAAAGCAATTGTGAGCGATAAATAAACAAAAGGAATCTACCGATAATGTAAAGGCAAGGCCTGTAAAGGCAACTCTTGTGTACACTGAATAAAAAATAAGATAAACTCTAGACAATGTTCAAATCAAAAACAGGATGTGCTATGTGATATATATATATATATATATATATATATATATATATATATATATATATATATATATATGTAGGCTATGAATCCAAGTATGAATCAGAATCAGAATAGATTTTATTGCCATTGTCAATGAAAGGTTTCACAGACTAGGAATTTTCTTCGGTGTAGCCTACTCGTGCAACATGAAACAAACTTTTGCTAATGATAAATAATAAGCAATAAACTATGGAAATAGGCATAGGCATAATTTGCGGGTGGGACGGATGGGACATGTTCCCACCACTTTTTAAAACATCTCGCGACACGAATGTACCAATTCTACAAATAAATAAAACATCTCCAGTTAACTGGCAGAGCATTCAATTCGTTCGTTTTTTAAATAAGATACTAGCGCTGATTTTTTTTTTTTTTTTTAAATCAAGTGATCAAAGTGCTCGTTGCCGCTGCGATCAGTGGCGCAGATATGGTGTTTTCTCATGTGGCTCGTGCACACACCACACTGTCTTCACTCGACGCGCGCTTCAATCCGTTGCATTGCGGATACTCTCTATTCGTTCTGGTGAAACCACAAAACATAATGCAAACGTTTGCGTGTCCCTGCATGATATACAACCACTGATGAACATAATCGTTTTGATTAGAGAAAAAAAAACTATACGAGAAAAAAAAAACCTATACAAGGGCGGATTCAAACTCAGACCCTCTGACACTGCTGGCAAAAGCTCTACCACTGGACCATTAAGATACACGTTGGTTAAATAGGCGGATCTATGCATTGGCACTGACAACATGTATTAGGCTACATCTCATTTAACGACAAATTAAACCCCATGTAACCTACTATTTAAATCGATTGCTGGACATTGTAATGTTATTGGCATCCATCTTCATTGAATTTTGAAATCAGATAGAGCCGGCCAGAGCGCTGCATAATAAGTAGTCACACCGGCTTATTCAGTATGGAAATACACACCAACAATGACACGCCCCTACTGCGTGTTAGAATCTCCGAAAAACAAGCCGATTTCAAACTCAAAATGTACGCTTTTAAATATACCAATACTGCTATCTCAAACATGGAGAGGCTTCTTCGTGATCTCAACTAACAGATTCTGCAAAAAAACGAAAATCACCAATTTTGAAATAAAACGCTTATTTCTCATTTTGCTCGAAAGTTGTGCTGCCGACTTGTGTCCCTGGTTTCCGTGACGGGTCACAAATGTGGACTCTTCGTCGCTAGTATCCAGGACGAGCTGAAGGGCTTCTGCACCGGTGTATCGTGCCATCTTCCCAACGCGCAGGTGACTGAATGATGAAACTTGAAGCGTTTAATGCATTTGCTTGGGGGCGTTTGCCTGTTTTGCATAGATGGCTTGACACATTATCTTGTGAATAGCGCGCTCCGTGAGTAGGCGTGAACGAATTAAAGTGAATGAGCTCGACTGGAATCACTCTCTTTTCATACAGATTACAGAAGCTGAGAATATTTGTTTTTTATATAAATTACTTCATTTAAAAGATGAGATCTCAAGCTTTATGCCCGTGGGTATGTTTGCCTGTTTGACTGAATTTTCTCGGAGTTACAGATCATTTTCGAACGCGTTTCAAATTGGAGTTCACTGACAGAGAGAGTGCAGAACTCGCATCATGTTAATTTTTCTTTATTTGGCAAAAAGCAAAACACTTTATTTTTATTGTGAGTACACAGAAAAAAAATAGAAACTGAACAGGATCGATTGATGTATAACACGAAAATGAAAGTTCAAAATTAACAGAGCATTATGAACTTAATTTACATTGCTAAAAAAAAAAAAACGAGCAAAACGCGCGGGCGCGTTTTTGGTCCCCAGAGGGTTAAAGATCCTGTCACTAAAGACAGTGCTCCTGACTGCTTTGGCTTCAATCAAGAGGGTAGGGGACCTGCAAGCATTTTCGGTCGACGAATCGAGCGTAGAATTCGGGCCGACCAACTCTCGCGTTGTCCTGAGACCCCGGCTCGAATACATGCCCAAGGTTCCTACTACTCCGTTCAGGGACCATGTAGTGAACCAGCAAGCGCTGCCTTCGGAGGAGGCAGACCTAGCCCTGGCTTTTCTCTGTCCCGTCCGCTCATTGCGGTTATACATGGACAGAACGCAAAGCTTTAGGACCTCAGATCAGCTCTTCGTCTGTTACGGAGGCCAGCAGAAGGGAAAGGCTGTCTCCAAGCAGAGGATGGCCCACTGGATAGTTGATACCATCGCCTTGGCTTACGGAGCCCAAGGCGTGCCTTGTCCGTTTGGGTTGCGAGCACACTCAACTAGAAGTGTGGCGCTGACTCAAGGCGCCTCGCTGACAGATATATGTAGAGCTGCGGGCTGGGCGAACCTAACACGTTTGCTAGATTCTATAGCCTCCGTGTAGAACCAGTATTTTCCTGTATACTCGCCCCCAGTGGCCAGTATCGCGAAGGACCAGTTCTTAGTGTCGGCTTGCAATGCCACTTCCGCCCCCATGGGCCATGCGATATCCAATAGGGATATCCAAGGGTTTTGTTTCTAAACAGATTATACAAGATAGTCCTACAAGATAGGACATTTGTCAGACGTTTAGGTTTTTTGCAACGTTTTTTGCAAAAAACCTCAAAAAAACAAATAGGCATCCGTATCAATTGCACGATGAAACACAATGCGTGCTATATGCATTTTCATGCGACTGGGTTGAATATTGCTGGTAGACAATTGTACCAAGTAAACATTTTAAATTATTTTAAAATCAATTTAATTACGTGAGAGAATTGTATAGTGTGTTATATTAAAGGATTAGTTCACCTCAAAATGAAAATTTCCTGATAATTTACTCACCCTAATGCCATCCAATATGTTCATGTCTTTCTTTTTTCAGTGGAAAACAAATTAAGTTTTTTGAAACATTTCAGGATTTTTTTTTTTAGAAAACGACTGATCGTTTCGCTAGATAAGACCCTATTCCTCAGCTGGGATCGTGCAGAGCCCTTTGAAGCACTTCAGAGCCCTTAGAAACTGCATTGATTTGGACTTCAACAATTTGGTTACCGTTGAAGTCCATTGTGTGGAGAAAAATCCTGAAATGTTTTCCTCAAAAAACTTAATTTCTTTTCCACTGAAGAAAGAAAGACATGAACATCTTGGATGGCATTGGGGTGAGTAAATTATCAGGAAATTTCATTTTGAGGTGAACTAATCCTTTAAGTGAACGAGTTGGGTAAAACAGAACCATGTAAACAAAAAGCATATTTTCATATGAGTACTGGTTCCCACTCCTAATCAACATCTTCTCTTTCACAGTTTTATGAATGACCAGGTGAACAGCAACCTCCTAGTTATAGTAAGTCATATTCAAATATTCTGATT
Organism: Abramis brama; assembly: GCF_963993115.1. Classification (NCBI taxonomy): domain Eukaryota; kingdom Metazoa; phylum Chordata; class Actinopteri; order Cypriniformes; family Leuciscidae; genus Abramis; species Abramis brama. The sequence goes on from NC_139982.1 coordinate 14,817,250, forward strand.
TACTTGTGTCATTTGTTAAATATGGTATCTTATAATACTTTTTTCTTCTTCTTTTTAGGATTGTGAATGTGGCAGTGCAAAGAATGTGTCCATCGAAACTAGCTAGCAGGTATTTGTTGCTGCAGCATTTTAGGCAGACTCATGTGTGCTTTAGGGGCAGTTTTCGCTATCCATGTCCATACACAGATTGCCCACGTTTAGTACATGGAGTAAGCTTCTTAATCACACATACAAAATACACGCTAAACAGGAAACTCCAAAGCCAGAAGAATTAACAACATTCCAGTGTCATGTGTGTTCATGCAAGGAGCTAGCAACAGAAAGATTATTTTCAACACATAAATGGACATCTCAGGCATAATGAAACAGTTCAGTGTATGTTTGTAGGATGTGCATTTGAAAGTAATATTTACAGGACATTTAACACCCACAGATACCGGAAACACAATCCACATTCCACCTTCATTAATAGACTTCAAACCCATTGTCGTCAGCCAATGCCCATGATAGAGGTGTTCAAGAATCAATGGCCAGCTCTTTTTCAGCAGAGTGTAGTAAGTAAACATGTTATGTAGTGTTTTATTTTAGTCGTTATTAGGTTCTTTTCATAGTAAGAAGGATAAACAAAACAAATTGTTTTTTTGTTGTTGGTTTTTTTTTGCCCATTTTGAAGGTGAACGCAGAGTTCATGCAGATCACTACGAAGCCACTGCAATCAATGTTCCTACAGCTGGACCACTTTTCAGATAAATTGATGCAGATCTTCAAGAGCAAAGGAGGAGTGAAGGGGCAAAAGATCAAAAACGCCCTGGCGATCACAGACTCTGTTAGTATAAATGCATGCAATGTCTTCTGTTTTGTCTAGTTATTGTACAGCTTTCTGCATTTGGCTAATTTCAGTCTTGATTTTCCCCCTGCTGTAGTGCGACAACATAAACATCAGGAGAGAGTGCATCCTGAAAGGCCTGATGATCTACCTGACTGAAGATCCAGACTCTTTCTTCAAGGAGTATGTGGTAAGTGATTTTTTTTAAATATATATAACAACAATTATGTTAATACTTTTATGTTTTATAAAATAATATATGATTGATTATTATTAAATGCTCAATTTTCATTTTCATTTCACAAAATATGTATTAGTGGAATAATAATATTTTGTTTTATTCATTTTAATAAAATAATATTTTTAATAGTAATCATTTTGCAGGGGTAATAACTTTTTTCATTCCATGTGTATGCCTTTCATTGTTCATCTGAACACAGTAGAATTTGTAGAAGTTTTCAGATGTGTATGTCCATAGAATGGAAGTAAATGGCAGCCAACAATGAAATAGTAAAAGTGAAAAGTAGCAATGCAATTTGCTGATTACTTTTAAAATATAAAGGGTCAAATTCACCTGGGCTTAACCAAAGTGTTTTGTGTTTTGTCCAGGCCACTGAGGATGCAGAAAATGAAATCCCAAACACAGTCATGGAGGTTGTACAGAAGACATAGGAGTTGTGATCAAGGGCATTAAGGTTTTGAGCGACCTAGACTGCGTGATCCTGGCATTCATCATGCTGTTCGGTCTCATTTATGCTCTTGATCTTAATTTTCCTGACAACCTCAAGTACACCGTCGAGTATATACAGAAAATCCTAATGAACTTGGATGGACATAGGCTGAATGCAAATATCCAGCAACTTAATCAAGCTGTTTGCATGAGATGTGCACTTTTTTTGAGAACACAATGAGAATTATTTGAGAATACATTGTTGTATATTGAGTCATTAACATACTTATGCACGCACACACACCACACTTTTTTTTTTTTTTTAACTCTTACATGCTTTTTCTTACACACTTTTTGTGTGTATTTATACTTAGTCGTTCTTGTCTTTAGGGATAGTTCACTCATCATAGTGAAAATTCTGTCATCATTTACTGATCCTGGGGTTGTTCCAGACCTGTATAAATGTATTTGTTCTGTTGAACACAAAGGAAGATGTGTTAAAGAATATGGGAAACTTAACAATTCTGGGCCACCATTGACTTTCATAGTTGTTTTTTCTTCCTACTATGGAAGTCAATGGTGGCCCAGAACTGTTCAGTTTCCCATATTCTTTAACATATCTTCCTTTGTGTTCAACAGAACAAAGACATTTGCACATGTTTGGAAAAAGGCTTTAAAATGTGTACTTGCATTTTTCTAAGTACTTTTCACATTAAATAACTATTGCACTATTGAGTTTTAAATAAAAACATCTCGATTAAAATTTGTCTCTTGTCTCTATGGGGTACAAAACAAGGATTTCCTAATTGATTTTTCAATGAAATGTTCTAATTTAAGTTTAAGAAGCGTACAACTAATTTTATAAATGTATCCATTTCATCTAAACTATTTGATCAAAATTGAGTTGGACCAACTCATTTAAGTTGCTCATAATTGAGTTGGACCAACTCACTTAAGTTGGTCAAAATTGAGTTGAACCAACTTAATTACATTTCATTGCATGAATTAGTTTTTTATGAGTTGGGGCTACACATATTTATTGGATGGAAATTGTCCAATGAGTTATTTTTTTTGAGTCTGTGTATTACTAGCACAGGTGTAATTATACGGATTGTTATGCTAAATTGTGAACCGATCTCTAGTCTGATTGACTGGTAGCCTATTGCAGCCTTATTAACTCACACAGTGTCTCATAAAATTAATTAAGAGCAAACAACCTTGATGTTAAACCTTAAACACTTACTTCAAATATGATGTTTTCTTATTCTTCGTATCTTGCAACCATATTCTCTCGTCCTCTGCTCGTCCGTTTGAAAACTGTGCGCACTGCCGGCGAACGTAAAAAAATACAAATAAAATCAGCATCAGCAACTACCAGTAGCGAATCAAATTTTGTCACCCCGGACACCCCTCTGGCTCCGCCACTGTGTGAATGAAAAGAATTTGACAGATGATGCTGATGGACAGACCTTAGTGGATCATGCCTGGACCAGTAGAGGGCCTCATTGCAGCCTTTAATTGCAAGGTGTTATGGGTTAAACCACTATCCTGGCCATTTTAACTAAGGCTGTTTATGTACTCTTGACTTAGCTTAAAGCAAGGCATGTTTGTGCAATTGTGAAAACTTATTTTTTTTAATTAAGTGTCATCAACAGGCTTGTACAGGAACCACTGGCAGAGAGCAATCAAATTATTACATTTATAAACAACACCCACTCAGTTTTCTCACAGACAGACAGTTAGATCCAACAGATGGAAATATCAAATATTCATTGTTAGTAAATCTAAAAAAAATTACATTTTTGTGCCAACTATCCCTTTAAGGATGCCTGCTAATCCCCAAAGGATACTCCCTCTGTTATTTGACAGTTTTACAGTTTTACTGTATGTATTTTCGTTCCAAACATTAAGGAGGCGCCATAGAGTATAAATTGCCTATGCTGATATCAACAACTGCATTGCTTAGAAGTTCATTCCTCTTACAGGTATCGTTTACTGACATGCTCCATCCATCATTAATGAAGTGATTCTTGTCTCATTTTTTATTTTATTTTTTCAGGCACTGCAATTTCTTTACAGACTAAGAAGAGTGAAGATGTCTTCCAGCAGAGTAATGCCCGTTAATAAAGGTGAGTATGAACCTTTTAAGGTCTATGAATTGTTTTTGATCAATAAAGTGCAATAAAAATCTCTGTCTTAAAGAATTTACATGCTTAATGTTGTGGTATTTGACACAAGCCTGTGCAAAACCATCATGTAGTAAGTATTACATTTGTAATTCTACAGAAGTGATGGAAGAAAATCAACTCAGCTTCTTTCAGGAGCTTCTTCCATCGGCTGAGCGTACGGCTTTGCTCTACCATCTCTCCTATCTCTGTTTGGCTAAGTTCCCCAAGTTGGAGAGGGTTCTCAGAGAGTGTGCTCTTGAAACCCAGAATCTCTTTGCCTCCTCTGAGTCTCTTCTGCAGAAGGTAAAGTCAATGATCTTCTGACTTTTCTCTTATTGAAGTCAAACTAAAGAGTTTTTAAAACTCTCAAAATAAGCTAATATAACCAACAGAAGGAATAGAGAATATATTTGTAATAAATTTGAATTCAGGTACAAAACAAAAATTTGAAGGAGTAGAACTGAATTGCATTGAAATTAATAGAAATGACAGTGTAGCTTTTAATAATGCATTGAATAAATGTATATATTTCACTGTAATAACTTAAATTTCAGTTCATGCATGATTGAAGAACATTTAAATTCAAGGTCACACAGGCTTTCATGGTTTTTATAGATTTTTGTACTTTTAGGATAAATAAAAAAAATATATAATTTGGAAATAGTACATCATTTCTCACATTTTCAGTAGGTCCAGTAGTTGCTAGGAGCAGCAGAAAAACAACGTCTATTGAATATAATACATGTCTGATTTGCTAAATAAATTTATTTTTATTAAACTCTGTTAGACTTTCTGTCTTCTGGTGGAGATAAGGTAAATGTTTGATGATAAATGTTTGACATGACAGGACACATTGTTGTAGTATTTGATGCATTTGACAATGATATACAGTGCAATTCTCTTTGGTTGTGTTGATAAATTAATTTTAATTATTATAAATGTTTATTTAAAATTTTGGATGGATTCCCCCAACCACCTGCATATTTTGGCTTCAAATGGCGAAATCACCAAAAGGTGATGACTTTGGGGCACTATTAATTTTGTACCTACAAAAAACATAGAATTTAATATAAAATAATTTATTTAAATTGGCTCAAAAATCTAAGGGGGCACATGCAAGGACATAACATGTAAAAAATCTTGCTGTCTTTTAGTGTGTGGACACAAGTAACCAAATGGTTTCCTCAATGTTCCCTCATCTGAAACTCGCTGTTGAAAATAATGAAAACATTCAGACCATGATGTCTTTGGAAAAAGCAAGAGAATGGATCGCAGAAATTGTTAACGGAGTGGAAGAGATGGTTGACAGGTAATATTTTAGGAAATGTTTCCTATTCAGACGGGATTAGTTTTACAAGGGTAGATGGAGTAATGTAATTTTACCACAGGACATCTGTAATATTAATGGCCAATTCACACGGGATAAGAAGTCTCAGTAAAACTAGCAGAAGTGGGAGGGGTAACTCAATTTACGCACAGTTGTTACCTTCCTGTTGTCGTGATATTACGTTGCTTCCTGATATCATGTGTGTAAACGCATACAAGTTATATATATAACCTATATATATATCAGTTAGGTCCAGTCTAACGATTTATTAATTAAATTAAATAAATTCTGATTGGATTCTGTTGGTAATACGCTCTTACCTAAAGCAAAAAGAAGCTTTGTGCCTCTGACAAGTGCTTTTAACCTTTCTTTATCTGAATGGTAAGCAGAAACACTTGAGTTTTGCCACTGACTTGTCCCACCGCCTAGAACACAACTGAGTGCTTTTTCAAGCTCTTCCATACTTGAAAAACTGTGGTAAACTACTTTTAAACAGAAAATCACAGAATATTTAGGTACATATTTACATCTGGTCTATTCGCACAGGATTAGTATTACCAATTTTTCCGGACATTTTTACATACAGTAAGGTAAAAGTCGCCGTAATCTTTACTGTCATTTACCATAATGATTGCTGAGATGGTACATTCGGACAGGACTAAAATCACTGTGAAGCTCTGGTAATAATCACTTTACCCCACCTCTTCATCTTAAACTAATCCCGACTAATAGAGCTTAAAGGTAGGGTAGGTAATCCTGTTCAGAAACACTTTTTTTTATACTGGGTGAAATGGTCCTTCCATCCTGAGAGTAGTCAATACATTATGTGTTCAGAAAAAGGAATGAAAACAAGTAATAAAAACTCAGTGAGTGTTTTAGCGCAATTTTCTGACGTCATGGGATCACAACACTAAGAGATAGTAAATCTTTTTATGTTTTTTTTTTTTTTTTTTTTTTTTGTGCGTTCCCGAGATTAGACCTTCCTTAACATAATGCCGAAAACCCGAAGTCTCTAGGTGGTCTGGTTGAGGAGGAGATAGAAGTGCAAGATTGGTGCGCACAGACAGAACAGAAATCATGAGTTAACAATCGCAATTTTGTCCGTTGGAAAATTGCGCTAAAAATCAGACCTCTGTAGCAGCTGCAGGACAGTAAAAACTCTGACCAATCACTGCCATTCGGTGCGAATGTAAAGAACCAATCAGATGCCTTCATGTCTCGTGCCCGAGCCCCACTGCGCGCGCTGCCCTGCGTGCACTCATCACATGTCACCGTTCCCGGAAATATTCAGCTCAAAGCACCTGCATATGCAGTCAGCGAAGGCAAACAAGGCAAAAACTACTTCCTCGGACCCTGCCCGCACTCTTGAACGACCTCCTCTGCTTCGCCCTCAACCCCGGACCTGTCCTCGAACCGACGATGCGGTACTTGTCTCCGGACTCGGAGTGTACGTTAGTCTTCATTAGAGTCAACAATGTTTTCATCATGGAAACTCTTACATGTAAAACACCGTGGGCCCTATTTTAACGATCTGAAACGCAAGTGTCAAAGCGCAAAGCGCAAGTGACTTTGTGGGCGGGTCTTGGCGCTGTTGCTAGTTTCCCGGCGGGATAAATGACTCTTGCGCCAGGCGCAAATCTAAAATGGGTTGGTCTGAAGAGCTTCATTATTCATAGGTGTGGTTTGGGCGTAACGTGAAATAAACCAATCAGAGCGTCATCTCACATTCCCTTTAAGAGCAGGCGCGTTTGTTCTAAAGCGGATTCCTATCAAAACGGCGGATTTGCCAGACGCGCGCCAGGAGCGGTTCACAGCCAAGGAGAGCAACGCTCTCGTCAGGGAGGTTGGGGATGGAGAAACCCACCCAAATTAACTTCGGTTAAAAAGGCGTATGATAATTTTGGTAAATGTGTAAGCTAGATGTATGCTTTTATAATAAATTGTCTATCTATCTATCTATCTATCTATCTATCTATCGTAATAATGCATGATTTGCAAAAATGAAAACTGCTGCTTCTGTGTAGATGAGAGAATCAAAGTGTATGCGCGTTGTGCACACGCTACATTGATTATGGCCAAGCATGCGCCCTTAAAATAGCATATGAATAACATGCGCAACGCGCCACTGACTTTAAACTATTTTTTCCTGGTTAGTGGCGCAATTGTTTTCTAAACCTGCAAAATAGCATGAAGGAACGTTTGCGCCGGAACACACCTCCTTTTTTGCGCTGAACCGCCCAATGAGCGCAAGTTCATTCCCTAGTTTAGCGACGTGCTTCTGTGGAGGGAAAAACGCGCTTTGCGCGGGTGCAAAATAGGAATGATACATGCGTCGCTGTACAAAGTCAGTTGCGCTGGGTGCAAGATAGGGCCCCGTATATGTTATGAATCTTACACGAAATTCACCTTCATCACAGTGTAACTGATGGTAATGGAAAAACGTGTATCAATGCAACCTGTTTTTAGTTTTGCCTTATAAATATAGCTTGTTACCGAATGAAACTTTACCATTATCGATATGCTAGCTTGATAGTGAGTACTAAAATAAATCTTATTTGTTTATATTCATAGTGATAAAGTTAGGTATTTTATTACATGTGATTCTGACATGATGTCACTGTATGTACTGCGCTCCTCCACTCGTCTCCACTCGTCTCAGGTAATAAATGCGTCTTCCAGCTGAGCCTGAGCGTTTGGCGTCGCGCGTTCATGTGTTTTGGGGGCGTCGCTTTGGAAGGAGCTCAGAAGGGAGGGGGTGGGAGTGAATGGAAATAATGAGCTGTGTTTATTGCAGATTAAAAGGTCTACAGTCACTCGATTTTTATATTTTCTTTTTCAGAGTACTTACATTTTAATTATGTATTGGTATATAAAGACAGTTTAAACAAATTTGGAATGTTTTCTTTTTTAGAAAAATTCTACCTACCCTGCCTTTAAGTGTTACATGTCAAAAGCATTATAAAATATGAAGTTTACAAAGTTTACTGTGATTGAACCTATGGTTTATCTGAAATCTGTCATTATCAGATATGAGAAACACAACCGCAGTGTGGCTTCCTGCACCAGTGATGTGATTCTTGAAAAGGCTGAGGCTGAAAAAAAAATTGCACAAACTACTAAGGAGATAGAGGCTCTAGAGAAGGTGGTGAGAGATCTTCAGATGGAACTGAGGAAAACCTTAGAGGAAATCGGACAAACTGAATCAAAGATAAACCGGTGTCGGGCCAGATTTCCTCGTGGAATAATGTTTGGTTTGAGTTTCCTGGCTGTCATTTTGCCATTTGTTGGACACATTCTTAAATCCATTTTTCAAGCTAAACCTGCACAAAACCAGGCTCTTGCTAATAAAAAAGCTCGACTCATTGCTCAGAAGTCAAACCTGAAAAGCCAGGAGCACAATATCCAAGTCAGGCTGACTGATGTTCAGCTGAAGTTGGCAAACAAGAAGACGGAAAAGGGTGAGATTCTTTCAAGATCTCTGTGTGCCAATGTCAAAAACCTCAGAGTGATCTCTCATAATCATTTTCTGCTTCATATTTTTTTTCAAGGTTCAATACCCGAAACTGTCCGTCTGAGCGATGTCCAAAAGTACCTTTATCAAATCCAACAAACTCTGCTTAAGCATAATATGTTCTGGAAATCAGTGCTAGTATTTCTGGAATCTCTCAAAAGCGAGACCTTTTCTAATGAACACTTCATTGAGGAGAATGAACTGAAGGAGATTGTTCTGATGCATATTGATTCAGCGCAAGAGGTAACTTACACACTGAATAAATGTTCAGTTGCAGTTTATGACAGTTAATTTCATTGCATTTTCTATGTTGTGATTCATTTTGTATCTCAAATCTTTCAGCATTGGAAGGCCTTTGGTGAATCCTGTCTGACGGCAAAGAAGGCCTTTAGCTTGCAGAATAAAGATGCGTATAAGTTCCTGGAGTTCAACCCATCTTCACTGTCACCAGAGGAATGGAAAAGGCGGTATGACATTGCCATAGCAGATCTTACCAAAATAGGAACTGCCATCGGTGCACATTAGCCAATGATATCTGCCATTCCTTTGCAGTACATAGGAGTACATTCAACATACACATTTATAGTGTTTTATAAAGCTGAATTCAAATTGTCTCTGACTAGCGCTGTGGTTGCTAGTGGGCGTTCCCACTAGTTTCCTTGTAAAGTTTATGAATGACATTCACATATGTCATTCCATGTTGTAAACATCTTCTTTTTTTCTTCTTTTGTTTTTTAAATCAATTTTCTTTCCACTAAACATTTTGAAAGTGGAAAGATTATATAAATGGAATCAGCAAATGCATAATATAAAAGACAAGCAACCTGAAAAGAAAAACTAATTGTGTAAAAAATGAGAATACATTTATTTTTAAATTAGCATCTTGTCTGTAGTTTGATTTATAGAATTGCTCTGGTACTAAATGATGAATTTATGTAAAAATTGTATAGCCAAAATCATGATGAATATAGTATAATTTTAAATGTTATGTAGTTTGTGTTTGTATTGTATGTAACATGCTTTTTCAAATAAATGGATTCAAAAAAACATCTTGGATATTTGTGTGAGGGACTCGACACAGAAGAGAACAAGTGCAACAAGCCCAGCGGAAGTACTGATGATGAGGAGGCCATTAGGCCTAGCATCCTCTGAAAGGTTCTGAGAGGGGAAAAGGCCCATTGTTTCTTCGTCTCATGCCTGAGAGAAAGAGAATGGTGGACAACGAGGGGAGCAGCCGTTTCTAGAGAAAGCGGTTAATGAACGCAGTGAGGCGAGACTCGTGCCCGTCAAGTGGCGTGCTCAAAGGTGCGGCATTTTGAAACAAACGCTGGCGAAAATATGCTAATATTTTAGAGATATAACTCTGTTATACTCACCTGATAGTTGCAGGGGAGGAGCGTCATTCTCAGCTGCAGAGTCAGCGGAGAGCACAGAACATAATAGTAATTTATTTTACTTTTACTTGGTCCACTGCTGGGCTTCTTCTGAACTGAATAAAAGGCTTCAATAAATCTGAGAAAAAGGAATTTTCCCCAAAGCGTCCAGCGACGCAGTACGAGTAAACGTTTCGAAAGGGAACTTGTAGGGTTTTTTAATGGTACAAAGACCTTATTTATGTCAAAAGATCTAAGAAAATGTCATGAACCCCTTTAAGCTCCATGTGACTGCTGCTCCAGTTTTTCTTTAATGTTCATGCCTTCGAAAGCATTGTCAGTAAGTAATTATGGTAAAATGTGTAAATTGAGAATATTTTCTTTATTTCCTATGCTATGACTAAAAACCGGAAGTAGCACCTGTTAGCTCCGTAAGCTACTCACAGAGACCAAAGCGCACCTGAATCGGTGATGTTACCTACTAGTTTGTTTCTTTATTATTACTCCATGCTTCGTGGTGTTTGCTACAACTGTGTGTAAGTTGAAGAATTATATATTTTTTTTTGACTGTGAAGATTGCAAAGATTGCAGGGAAAACGTTGGTTGAGAAGTAGGCTAAAGTGGTCAGTATTACTCTGTATTCTTTATTAGCATTAGCTACAGTGCTAAGTCATGCTATTTATGTAATGATTGCAATATTTGATGTTGTCTTTTATTTTGTCTACCTGAACTTTTAGAACCAGAGACCATGTCATTGGGCAGTATCATAAATTATCTGACAAGCAATAAGACATTATATAAATTTCCACAAGTATTTATACACTCATGTTCTCTTGTTCATGCTTTGGTGTTGTCCGTGTTATGATATTAGTGGTGAGTCTTGGTTTCTCATGCTTTCATTTATTGATTTATTATTATACATTTGGATGAACAACCTCTGTATTACAACCCCAATGAAAATAAATTTCATTATTAGAAAATTATTTGAAATGAAAAGGTTTTATTAAAACAGCATCAGAAATAAATGTTTTATTCAAAGCAGTAAGCCTGAAACATTATAGGTATGTCGAGTACTCTGTTTATACTGTAAAGACTTCTTAAGTTTGTACATTATGGAGCAATGGGAGCTGGTGCTTCGGGATTAAAGGGATCAGGACTTATTTTGTTCAGATCCTCTATAACAGTTTCATACTCTGTTTTCCATTCCTCTGGTGTCAGTGAAGATGGGCTGGTCTCCAGGAACTTATACGCATCTTTAGTCTGCAAGCTAAAGATGCTCTTTGCACTCAGACAGGATTCACCGAAGGCCTTCCAATGCTGAAAGATTTGAGGTACAAAATCAATCACAGAAAAAAGTATACAATCAAGGTGAAAACAATTTCTGTAATCCTGCAACTGAACATTTTCTCAATGTCTAAGTTACCCCTTGTGCTGAAGTAATAGAGGCCAGAAAGATCTCCTTCAATTCAATCTCCTCGATGAAGTGTTCATTAGCAAAAGTCTCGTCTTTGAGAGCCTCCAGCATTACACCCACTGATTCCCAGAACTTCTGAAGCTGAATCAGAATGTTTTGGATTCGGGAAAGGCATTTTTGGACGTCATTCAGATGAACAGGGTCGGGTATTGAACCTTTAGAAATAATATGAAGCAGACATTAATTATGAGAGATCACTCTGAGGCTTCTGGTGTAAATCAGGGAATGTGTTGAGCATGATTGATCTTTTAAGTGAAAGAATCTGGTCCATCTTTAGAGGAATCCTGTAGAAGAATCTTCACTAGAAAAAAAGTGCAGAATGCCACTCCAAATGAGAATTATTGGACGGGACCAGTTTCTTGGAGCAGAAATCAAAGGAAGAATGGATCAAATAGTGGAAATCTCCATAGAAGTCACAAAATTATGGAAGAATAAATAGAATTTTCCATTTCAATTCATTCTTCCATATTTTTGTGACTTCTAAAGTTTAATGAAACTGGTATTGTCCAATAATTTGCATTTGGAGTGGCATTATGCCCTTGTCTTGTAGTGAAGATTCTTCTAAAGGCACACTTCCTCTTCTTCTGATTGCTGAAATCTCACTAGATTATTGGTCCAGATAGCCTTGTTCTTCTGGGAGGTAGTTTCACTTATCTTGTGTAACATTATATATTGCTACTGAAACAAATATCATGTATCAAGTTGAGTAGTTTGCTCATAAAGCGTGCTCTCTCTCTCTCTGATAAATTCCAGAAAGTTCTTAAAAGTCCGATAAGTTTTAGGAAGTGCTACTTATAAACAGTAACGTTTGTTACATTTTTTGAAAGCTAAATTTAATCGATTTATAATTCAGGAAATCTTCATTTGAAAAAATAGTCAAAAAACTAGAACCCTAGCCTGCATACACCCCACAACAAACGAAGACCAAATGTGTGACTTTTACAGACTGTCATGAGTTATTGAATAATATGTTAACATGAATAGTGTGTGAAGTGCTTAAAATTACTATATATATTTAAGCATTATATAATGTTTTTAATCATTTATCAATTTAGTCATTGTAAACCAGTCATTTGTAGATTTTTTAAAAAGTGCTTGATCATGCTGATTGAAAGTTTAATAAAATATCAGCATTTCGATTTACATAAAAAAAATCTGTTAATCATTATGTAATGTTGAATAAGTTCATTAAACATTAACAGGCACATTATCTCATATGTCTAGCTATGTGCATATATATTAACTACTGATCTGTAAAACATTATGCAATGATTTTTAATGATTAATTAATAAAAGTTATTATAAAGTGTCACCAAGAATCTTACCATTTTCTATTTTCATGCTTGCCAACTTCAGCTGCATATCAGTCATCCTGACATGGATGCTCCACTCCTTGCTCATTAGACTTGACTTCTCAATGGAGAGTTGAGTCATTTCGCTGGACAGAACCTGGGTTTTCGCAGCTGCTTCATTGGCAGTTTTAGCATCATTAATTGATTTAACAATGGGTCCAACAAATGGTACAATGGCAGCGAAGATAGCCAGACCATTACTTTTGCTAGAAGACTCTTTGACATGATTATACAGCTCTTGGTTTTTCTCTGAAATCTTTGCCTCAATTTGTCCAATTTCCTCATTGTTGTTCTTCAGTTGATCATCGAGATCTCTCACCGCCTCCTCCTGGGCCTCTATCTCCTTAGTAGTTTGTGCTTTTTTTCTCTGTCTCAGACTTTTCAAGAATTACATCACTGGTGCAGGAAGCCACACTGTGGTTGTGTTTCTCATATCAGTAAAAATTCTTGATATACACTTGATTTACATGATGACGTTCTGTTTCATCCAGAGGACTTTTGGCAGTGGCCGTATTGAAAGTGTTCCAGATATGGAAAATTTAACAAATCTTACTAAACTTTCTTATGCTAAAACATTTTACCTGTCTACCATCTGTCCCACTTTGTCAATAATTTCAGTGATCCATTCTCTGGCTTTTTCCAGGGACTTAATAGCCAAAATGCTTTTATCCTTTTCAACGGCAACCTTCAGCTTCAGTGGCCGCACACTGAAAGACAGCAGAAATACTTACATTGTTTATCCACGTTTCATACTTTACATAGGAAACATCTAGTAAAAATCAATCAATCAATGAAATATAGTGTCTCGTGAACAGTTCAAAGATTAGGCTGCAATCTTATTGAAATAAGTTCAGTTCATTTCAGTAGTTCGAAACAGCTCACCAATGCCAACATTCCAGAAAAGTTTGTGGTGGCTAGTAAACTCCTTCGAACTGCCATTAGTCCATGATGATTACGTAATAGGTGGGTTTGCTCTAGGGGTTCGCTTTCTCATTCATTCCTTCACTCAATCAGAGTGAAGTGATCTGTATGGTATAACATTTTCAAATAAACTTGAGTAGAGTGCTGAATTCCCAATGCTATCTCACAACCAATTCGTACAAATTCGTAAGAGTGAGTACGAGGTGGCTAATTCGTACAAATTCGTACAACCTCATTCGTACAAATTCATGCAATTTGTCTAAACCCCAGTGATGGGTAGGTCATTCGTACGAAAATATGTACAATTTAGTAAAAATTGTAAGAATTTGTACGAGTTAGGTCATATGAATTTGTACAAATTAGCCACCTCGTAAATATTTATTTTGCTAGACTGTTTTAGACTGATTTCGATGTTGCTTTTGCAAAAAATGTTTCTGTGTGTGCCCTGCCACAATACACACTGTCACAAATAATATATAACAGATCTGTGCATGCTACAAATGTAAGCTTTGAATGTGTGTGTATGACAGTATTTATTAGTATTTGTCTCTAATTAAAAACACTTGTGATGACCTTGAATCCATCATGTGGCTTTCTACATTTACCACTTGTATTATGGTGGATATCAACATATTGTATTGGTATATTAATATTAAATTATATTTTTTTTAATATAAACCAGTTATTTTTAGCTTTTTAAACTTCTTGTAACTCCAAACTGGTATTTCTAACAACATTATTTGAATGTATGTTCATAATAATAAAATACACTATTTTGAAGTGCAAATAAATTTACTTTGTTGTTCTTCTATTTATTTACATATTGTGGCTAATGATTTGTAACTCTCGCACATTCACAGAAAATAGCTTACTTTAGCGTTGCAAAATAATGTGGATATACAATGGGGACACTGGTTATTTGTTTCTGGTTTCCCTTGTTCTTATTTCCTTTCATTACTTTGCCTAGGTGTGTCCATGGGCGTTCGTAAGGTTTTAGGTCAGGAGATATGAGGTCAAAAAACTTAACAGTCTTTGTCTTTATAAAATAAAAATTTATTTGAACAAAATATAAAAAATACTGGTTACACAATGATTAATATTTGTAGCAAATCATCAAAAGGTTACAGGTTATAATACTTCAGCTTATCCAATCTCAACAGGGCAGTCCTGTATGAGTGGAAAATTACACAGGCTATTTACCTTGTAAGCAGTTCAAGCAATAGATGTAAAAAATAACTTGTTCTCATCCGAGCTTTTCAAGTTAAGATAATACAGCAGAGTAATATAAGCAAAAATAATCTCAGTTAATAAACTGAACTGGAAGAGAGCTAATTTCTCCCCAGGGATGCACACGACATCTAAATAAAAAATGCAACAAACAACAATCAAAAAGCAGTCGTATTTATAAGCAACTGGGTTAAATTGTTCCTATGCAATTTCTTGTTTTTTTGTTGTTGTTTTTTTCAGAGGAACTAAATCATGTGACATCAATACTGTAAAGACTTCTTAAGTTTGTGAATTATGGAGCAATGGGAGCTGGTCCTGCGGGTTTAAAGGGATCAGGATTTATTTTGTTCAGATCCTCTATGACAGTTTCATACTCTGTTTTCCATTCCTCTGGTGTCAGTGAAGATGGGCTGATCTCCAGGAACTTATACGCATCTTTAGTCTGTAAGCTAAAGATGCTCCTTGCACTCAGACAGGTTTCACCGAAGGCCTTCCAATGCTGAAAGATTTGAGGTACAAAATGAATCACAGAAAAAAGAATACAATCAAGGTGAAAACAATTTCTGTAATCCTGCAACTGAATATGTTCTCTATGTCTAAGTTACCCCTTGTGCTTGAGTAATAGAGTCCAGAAAGGTCTGCTTCAATTCAATCTCCTCGATGAAGTGTTCATTAGCAAAAGTCTCATCTTTGAGACCCTCCAGTATTATACCCACTGATTCCCAGAACTTCTGAAGCTGAACCAGAATGTTTTGGATTCGGGAAAGGCATTTTTGGACGTCCTTCAGATGGACAGGGTCGGGTATTGAACCTTTTAGAAATAATATGAAGCAGACATTAATTATGATGATGTAAATCAGGGACCGTTTCGAGCACATTGGAAACTCCTTTAGTGAAAGAATCTTACCATTTTCTATTTTCAGGTTTGCCAACTTCAGCTGCATATCCGTCAGCTTGACATGGATGCTCCACTCCTTGCTCATCAGACTTGACTTGTCAGTGGAGAGTTGAGTCAATTCGCTGGACAGAGCCTGGATTTCCGCAGCAGCATTATCACCTACGTATGTTTCAGGGAGGTAAGTTTGAGGGATTCCAGTTAAAAGTTCAAACATTCCAATGAAAACGTTAAGGGGTCCAGCGACAATTATTGATAAGGCATCAAAGAAACCCAATGTTTTTGGTTTTGACGCATTGCCATAATTATACATCTCATTTTGTTTCTGTTGAATCTTTTCCTCAATTTCTCTAAATTCCTTAAGGTTTTTCTCCAGTTCCTCTTCCAGATCTCTCACCGCCTTTTCATGGGCAGCCATCTCCACAGAAACTTGTTGTTTTTTTTTTTCCGTCTCAGTCTTTTCATGAATTACATCACTGGTGCAGGAAGCCACACTGCGGTTGTGTTTCTCATAACTGGCAATAACAGTTTTCAGATTAATCGTGAGCTACAGCACAGTAAATATTCTTGATATACACTGAGACGTGTTCCATATATGGTAAATTCAACTAAACTTACTACACTTTCTAATTCTAGAATTAAAATTTTAGCAACATTTTGAAACATTTTACCTGTCTACCATCTGTTCCACTTTGTCAACAATTTCAGAGATCCATGTTCTGGCTTTTTCCAGGGACTTAATAGCCACAATGGTTTTATCCTTTTCAACAGCAACCTTCAGTGCCGGCAGCAGCGTAGAATATAGGTTTTTACTTGTCACCGCACACTGAAAGACAGCAGAAATACTTACACTGTTGATCCACAATGGAGTTTCATACTTTACATAAGAAAACAACTTGTCAAAATCAATCAATCAGTCTATGAAATATAAAAGCTCTATGATAGTTTTGACACCATTGCCTACTGTCTTGTGTCTCGTGACCAGTTCAAGTTCAGTTCAAGTGCCAATCAAGAGTGAAATAAGTGTAGTCAAGACGGACAGTTCTCAGAAGGTTCATTTTGGTAGTTTGTGAAAAGTTTGTGCTGGCTGGTAAACTCATTCTACCTGTCATTAATAACAGTAGTTTTCTCTAGAGCTCTGCTGTCCCATTCATTCCTTCACTCAGTCAAAATGAAGTGATTTGTTGATTGTATAAAACACTACAAATAAACTTGAGTAGAATTACTGAATTGCAGTTCTAGTGAAAACACATCCACAAAATTCTGTGAGCAGAAGCTTTCTTAACCGCTCTTTTCTCATTATCATTTTTACTGTGGTGTTGTTGTGTAATGTAGAGATAGAGTGTAGCAGATACAGTATTTAAATATTCATCTAAACACAGCATTTCTTGCCAGTATTTAAAATTATCTTAAATCTTTATCTTAATCTTTAAAATTATTCAAAAAGATCTTGTGCAATATGTATTACAATGCATCCTTACTCATCTCTTAGACTGACACAAATTATTTATTGGCATCTATGTCCTCTTTCTTTTCACAAAAAATTCTAGTGTTTTGTTTTGGCTTTACCTTCAGCAGAAGCGCCTCAGAAGACCCAAAGAGAAGCTGAGTTTCAACAGCACGCTCTCGGAGAACCCTCTCCAACTTGGGGAACTTAGCCAAACAGAGATAGGAGAGATGGTAGAGCAGAGCTGTCCGCTGAGCAGATGGAAGAAGCTCCTTAATAAACTCAGGGCTACTTGCGACCATAATTTCTGTAGAATTACAAATGTGAAAGTTGCAACGTGATGGTTTTGCTCAGAATTGTGTCAATAATTAACTAAATTAAAAATGTGAGATGTTTACATTTTATCAGTGAAAAAGAATTGAATTTTTACCAACCTTGGTTGTCTGCCATTTTTTGTCTGTAAAGGAAGTACCTGGAAAACACTGAAAAAACAACAACACTATCACGAGACAAGAATCAACAATAAATGTGAGAGGTCAGTGAAAGTTACCTGTAAGATGAATGAACCTCTAAGCAATGTAGTTGACTGTGTCAGCATGGGGAATTTATACTCTATGGCACCTCCTTAAAATTGTTTGTCATACATGTTTGTACAACTAACACAATGCTCTTTGATACCAATCTTTCATTTGAAAGTCACGTGTCTAGTATCTGTAAAACCGCATTTTTCCATCTTAAAAATATATCTAAATTACGCCATATGCTCTCAATGACAAATGCGGAAAAATAAGTTAAAGCGTTCATGACCTCAAGGCTAGATATGGTTGCCCTGGTAATGGTTGCCCTGCACGCTTAATAAACAAACTACAGCTAGTTCAAAACACAGCAGCTCGAGTTCTTACCAGAACCAGGAAGTATGACCATATTAGCCCGGTTCTGTCAACACTGCATTGGCTCCCTATTAAACATCGCATACATTTTAAAATATTGCTGATTACTTACAAAGCACTAAATGGTTTAGCTCCGCAGTACTTGAGCGAGCTCTTAACACATTATAGTCCTTCATTCCGGCCTGTTAATATTACCTAGAATATCAAAATCGACTGCTGGCGGTAGATCCTTTACCTATTTAGCACCAAAACTTTGGAACAGTCTTCCTAACATTGTCCGGGAAGCAGACACACTGTCAGTTCAAAGCTAGACTAAAAACACATCTCTTTGGATTAGCATTCACATAACTCATTATAGAATTCTATAATTCAATGTTAGGATGCATAGATTAGGTCAGCCAGAATTGGGAACACTTCCCATAAATCCTGATGTACTCATTACATCATTAGAAGAATGGCATATACGCTAATTTTAGTGTCTTTGTTTATCCCGAGGTTTTGGACTAAACCCGGACTAAATATTGCTTTTCTACATTTCAGATGGCTGTTGGTTTCACCCTGGTTGTATTGGAACGAGACATCAATACATTACCTAGCTCTTGTGCACATAGTGAAAGCTATGTCATTGCAGAGCATGAATTATTGTAGAAAATGCCCTTTCAACAATTGCTGAAAGAGAATTAATTTAACCAAAGACAAGGGCCAAGATTTCAACTAAAAGGAACAGTAACCCCATAATGGAGACTTCAAACATACTTCAACAACTTTTGTACATGAACCATGTGAAAGAAATAAAGACAAACTGGTTTATAATAAATGAGCAATGCTGGTTTTAAGTTGTTTATGCATCCTCTGATATCATTGATTTAATTTGCAGTTGATTTCATCTAGGGATGTGTTGCTCTGATAAATATGATTGAAGATGGCTTTAAAAAAAAAAAATCTAACATTTCATTGAAGTAAAAGAATTGAAAGTGAAAATCACACATCTCCAAAACATGTCGGCCACAATGATTGGCATCCTTTTATTAAACACTTTTCACAACCTCATTTTGCCAAGATAACAGCTCTGAGTCTTCTCCTATAATGCCTGATGAGTTTGGAGAACACCTGACAAGAGACCAGAGACCATTCCTTCATATATAATCTCTCCAGATCCTTCAGATGTTGTCTTTTGAGTGTAGAATCTATTTCTCAGCTGCATGCGCAGCATATACCAGGCACGACTTCTTTGTAGAAATGAAGTTTTATTCACGGCCGGGGGATCACTGGCCACAACAACCAAGTGAGTCTCCTGAATAGAAAGATATATGTACATTTATATCATACAGTTGAGTAAAAAGCAATGTCACTCAAGTCTTCTTCACTGTGATTTGTTCTGGTGATTGGTTTGTAATGATCTAAGCTAATCATATGACTGTTAGTTCTACTGTGTTAAGCACTTTTTGGATAAGTATATATGGCCTTTGACCTGAGCATCCTTAGTCTGCATTTCTCTGTACATTTTAATGTTGAAAATTCCAATTCCATAAAATATTTATATCACACTATCTATTGGCATTTGCTAGAATCCATGATACCATGTATCTGAACAAGATATTGTGGGATTCCAAATTTATTAAAATGTTTAATTTAGGTTTACATTGAATTTAGCATGTTAAGGTTAGGTATAAATTCCTGTTTTACTGAAACTCTTGGAGTTTGTGTTTTAGCAAGACAGTCCTGTCAGTCCTGTTCTCGGGTCTCAGCATTTGAATAGATATGCTGAGTGAATTAGGGTGGGCAGCACTCTCAGTCCCGAACAGGTTCCGAAACCTGTCTCATCACAAAGTTTTGGTTCCTGCCCCTAAATTTATATAAACTGTAAGATAACGTTCACTTAGTCAGACTTGCCGACTGCAGCTACCGACAGCTCGTGTTTTCAATAAACAATCCTGCTGAAGAAACAACCAAGTCTCCTGGTCTTCGATTCTGAGTTTACAACAATATCCAGGACCTTCAGCAAAAAATAGGCCCCACAACATTAAAGATCCAGCAGTATATTTAACCGTGGACATGGGGTATTTTTTATCCTGCTAAAAAGCTATTTTTTAGTTTCATCTGATAATAGAACCAGGTCCCTTTTAAAGTTCCAAAAGATCATGAGGATTCATCATCACATCACGCACCTGCAGCGCTTCTGTGAACGGAAAAAATAGAATAAAATCACATATATTGTGCTAGTTTCTATTTATGGAAAGTAATGCATTAAGTTACTTTTGCATTACTTTTTTTCTCACCTGGGCTGCTTGCTTGTTTTTTGTTTTTTTATAAATAAAAGTTCTGTCTTTGTCAAATGTGTAAATTGTGTTCCAAATTATTATGCAAGTGACATATCAGTAGGGTTTCAGTAAAATAAAACTTTTAGATTTTAGTTTTTTCGAAGAAAGTGTTTTTGTTTTATTCCTCATACCTTTTGGAAAAGTAGTATCAATCTCAGAAAGGTTTGTTAAGCAGTTTGTCTTAGGTAAATGTAAAACCTACCGAAAGAGGTTAGTCGACCTTATTAAGCAAGTTACAATTATGCAATACGAGGAGGAAGAAACATCTTTCTGAAGATAAAAAGCATGAAATGGTGCAATGTCTTGCAAAAGTCATGACAGTAATTAATTTTTTGACAAAACCGAATGGAGATTACATCTCACATTCGCCCATGAGTCTTTTCAAACTATTTTCTTCAGAAAATGCTGTGTCAACTCTGTGCCACAACACCAATGCTCAGGCTGCCAAGGCAAATATTTGTGAGTGATTTAATGCAGAAGAACTCGGTCAGTTAATGGCTCATTAAGGGAAGTTTCTATCAAACAAAATAATTGTGTTAAAGCTATAGGTATTTGAAGCTGCTGGTGTCTCTGGAGTCTAAATAACCTCACCATACAGGCTGGCAGTTGTGCATAAAGTTTCATTTCTGCCACTCCTAACCAAAGCTCACAAAGAGAAATGTTAACAGTGGGTTTATAAATTTGTAAAGTCTAATTTTTAATTAGCTTTATTCACTGACGAATGGCAAATCGAGAACATGTATGTTAGACCCTATACCGACTAATCTACTGAAAGAGATGCTTCCAGAGGTCATAGATCCTCTTCTTTATTTTCATTAATTCATCTTTGTCATTAGGATACGTACCATAAACTTTTAAGCTGGCTATGATTAAAAAAACACAACTTGATCCTACAGAATTAGTCAAATACAGGCCGATCTTGAATCTACCTTTTCTGTCAAAGATACTAAAGGCTGTATCTTCACAACTATGTTCCTTTTTAAGAAGAAATGCTATCTGCAAGGATTTTCAGTCAGGATTTAGACCGTACCATAGTACTGAGACAGCTCTCGTTAGAGTTACAAATGATTTGCTCTTATCTGACCGTGGTTGTATCTCTCTATTAGTGTTACTTGATCTTAGTGCTGCATTTGATACTACTGACCACAACATTCTTTTAAATA
Organism: Abramis brama; assembly: GCF_963993115.1. NCBI lineage: Eukaryota > Metazoa > Chordata > Actinopteri > Cypriniformes > Leuciscidae > Abramis > Abramis brama. Next base: position 14,838,815 of record NC_139982.1, read on the forward strand.
GACTCGAAAATTATGTTGGCATTAGTGGAATTGCATTAGCATGGTTTAAATCATACTTATCTGACCGTTATCAGTTTGTAGCAGTAAATGAAGAGATGTCTAATTGGTCACAAGTTCAGTATGGTGTACCACAAGGCTCAGTACTAGGACCGTTGTTGTTCACTCTGTACATGCTACCCTTGGGAGATATCATTAGGAAGCATGACAATAATAAAAAAAAAATAATAAAAAAAATCGACTGCTGGCGGTAAATCCTTTTCCCATTTAGCACCAAAACTTTGGACCGGTCTTCCACTCTGTCGGTTCAAATCTAGACTAAAAACACATCTCTTTGGCCTAGCATACACATAACACATTATAGACTTATAGACACATTACAGCATTCGGGAACACTCCCTATAAATCCTGATGTACTTGTTACATCATAAGAAGGATGGCATCTACTCTAATATTAGTCTCTCTGTGTATCCGAGGTTTACCCGCAGTCCGCCGTATCCATGCCGTATCCAGATCTGATGAAGGACCTGCGCCTGGACACGATGACAACGCAGTCCTGAAGTGTCAGCCAGTCCCTCCCTTGTGTTTCCTGAAGTCAGCCGGATCCTGGCCGTATCCAGATCAGATGGTGGACCTGCACCTGGACTCATCCTTGACGCATCCCTGAAGTGCCAGCCTCATCAGCCCTGTGAAGGCCTCATCAACACGACAGCCATTGGCCAGGATCCTCAACAAACTCGTCTCCATACCGGCGCGATGACTCCGACCTCCAACCAGATGGAAGAGGATAAATATTCTGAATGTTCTGATCCAGTCTGAACTTCTGACCTGTAATGCTGCCTGGATCATAGTCATACACTGTTCGCTCGTTGGCCAGAGGAGAACTGGCCCCGACTGAGCCTGGGTTCTCCCAAGGTTTTTTTCTCCATTCTGTCACCTGATGGAGTTTTGGTTCCTTGCCACTGTTGCCTTGGCTTTTGGCTTGCTTAGTTGGGGACATTTAATATTCAACAATATTATTGATCTGCCTTACTTAAGGTGGACGATGACACAATTTTCCTCTAGAAACAAACTTTGTTGTATTTTTTCATGTTATCACTGTGAAGCTGCTTTGATGCAATCTGTATTGTAAAAAGCACTATATAAATAAAGGTGACTTGACTTGACGTGAGGAGTTTATTGAATGAAAAGCATTTGTGAATTTTGAGAGATGTTAACTGTGAATTGTGTTTTGTGTAGATTGTTTTTTGTTGTTGTTGTTGCCTGATTCCATCTTGTGACAATGATCAACTGTGAGCTTATGTGAGCTATGGCGAGCCAGACCGTGATTTGGTGAAGGGCCTACTGTGCGTTGTACTGACGTTCAACCCGAACCTGTTTGCATCATGGAATTCTTTTCAATTACAGCTAAGCTGTTACTTTATACGCACACTACCCGGGTAGTAGGGAAAAAAGGCCTTACATATAATTTAACTTTAAACTACACACACATCAACTTGCGAAGAAACCAGGAGGACTTTTGGACACTTTATTTTATTTATTTTCTTTTTATTCTTGGACCTTTCATGCACAACCTGGACTAAATATTACTTTTCTCCATTTCAGATAGGGTTGTGTTGGAACGAGACATCAATACATTACCTAGCTCTTGAAGTATTTGTTTATTAAATGTTCTGAGTACAATACATGTGCTGGCTGTTAGCTGATTCACACTATTTGGCCTAAAGTTTATTTCTATGCTCCAAAGAGTCAAACCTAGTCCTCTACTTCTCTACTTCTCCTCTACATATTCAGAGTGATACAACACTTACAAATACAATTCTGTTTTGCATTTTAACAGTAACTATGTAATTAATATTCTTTTTATTAAAATCAAGCATACATGGATCAATTTAGTTCTTAAAGCATTTTAACATTATATTAAAGAAAAACTAAAAGCAGTAACAATTTAAACAATATATTTTATTTTTGAACTGATGTTTAGCTGTTTTTTTTTGTTGTTGTTGTTGTTTTTTAAGTGCACATAGTGAAAGCTATGTCATTGCAGAGCATGAATTATTGTAGAAAATGCCCTTTCAACAATTGCTGAAAGATAATTAATTTAACCAAAGACAAGGGCCAAGATTTCAACTAAAAGGAACAGTAACCCCATAATGGAGACTTCAAACATACTTCAACAACTTTTGTACATGAACCATGTGAAAGAAATAAAGACAAACTGGTTTATAATAAATGAGCAATGCTGGTTTTAAGTTGTTTATGCATCCTCTGATATCATTGATTTAATTTGCAGTTGATTTCATCTAGGGATGTGTTGCTCTGATAAATATGATTGAAGATGGTTTAAAAAAAAAATCTAACATTTCATTGAAGTAAAAGAATTGAAAGTGAAAATCACACATCTCCAAAACACGTCGGCCACAATGATTGGCATCCTTTTATTAAACACTTTTCACAACCTCATTTTGCCAAGATAACAGCTCTGAGTCTTCTCCTATAATGCCTGGTGAGTTTGGAGAACACCTGACAAGAGACCAGAGACCATTCCTTCATATATAATCTCTCCAGATCCTTCAGATGTTGTCTTTTGAGTGTAGAATCTATTTCTCAGCTGCATGCGCAGCATATACCAGGCACGACTTCTTTGTAGAAATCAAGCGTAGCGTTAGTTCTGGCAGGTCACGTTAGTCAAGCTCGCATCAGCTGACCCTCAGCTGATCCACATCTACCTATGAATAGGACGCCTATCACCATATACATAAGCTCCTTCAGTATTACCCAGGTGAAAAAGACGTACTGTTAAATGTATTAAAAATGCATTAAAGTATATTTGTATTGTACTAAAAACATACTCAAGTACATTTTTTATATATTTAATAGTACGTCTTTTTCACCTGGGTATCAGCAGCTATCGCGTTTCTCAGGAGCTAATTAAATGGCGAAATTCGGCAGGCAAACAACATCATCTCACAAGGAATCGTGCTATCGGGAATTTAGCAAGAGGAATTCGTTCCCCACAAGGATTTCACCTCAGATTCATCTTAAACTTGAACACGAGATTTGCCGCATTGATCATAAGTTGCCTGATTTGGTAGTGACCTCAGTCTGCATTGCTGTTCGCATCGCTGCATTATTGACACAGGACTCGACGTGATTCATTCTCCATTCATCTCTGAAAGTCTTCACAAGCTAAGCTAAGTAATGCTCATTGCTAAAATCTATCAGGGTTTAGGCAACATGCTTGTTGCTAATGCTATACGTGTGGCTTAGGCTATTCTAACTTAGTCGTTTTAATTAAAATGCTCTTGCTAGGCTTATGCGATCATATGGCTATGTGCGTTACTATGTGTTGTCATTTGCAACTGATCGCGTTGCACACGCTGTGCTTTTAGAGCTATGCAGCACAGATTCAAGCAGCTGTTTGATATGAATTAATGCATGGTGCAAACGGAAATATTCTGCTGTGGCACAGCTTTAAAAAAAGACAGTAAACGGTCACAGTTCAGTTGAGTCACTTCGGACACGCTTGGTCTATCTAGTTCTTGGAAACACGTCGTTCTTAAAGCTACAGTGTATTGTATTTTACAGTGCTTTCATTTTAATGCATTGTTTTTTTAAAGGGCTTGCATCTTTATAGGCTGAAATTCAACATGGTGGTATATTTAAGCTGTGTATATGTAAAAATAAAAAAAATAAAACTATTATTGCAACACTGCTTGTTCTAAGGCTATATAGTGGCGATTAAAAACGTACTCGGTTACTAACGTAACCTCAGTTCTCTCTAGAAGAGGGAACGAGTACTGCGTAAGTATCTTACGCTAGGGGAAAACTTCTTTTCCACGAGATATTGAAGCCAAAAAATTATCCTATAATTTTGTATTAATGCAAAACGCGTTGCAGCAGCATGCAGACGTGGGCGAGACAGCTCGCGCGCCCATTGGCTGCTCTGCGGCAACTGCTCTTCCTACCGAGCGAGGCCTATAGTGACGTCAGACCAATGAGGGCGCTTCGCGCCCACTGCGTCATGTCCCGCCGAAACGGGCGTGGCTTAGGCCTATAAAAGGAGGCTCGGGGGCAGCTGATCCCTGGTTTTTCATCGCCGAAGCGAACCAGAGTGTGTTGCATGCACGGCAAGATACGCAGTACTCGTTCCCTCTTCTAGAGAGAACCGAGGTTGCGTTAGTAACCGAGTACGTTCTCTTACGAGAGGTCTCTCGTACTGCGTAAGTATCTTACGCTAGGGGACCCAATGCAAAACGTCGTGCATGCTGGGATCTAACACTAATAAACCTGAAGGCGAAGCCCAGGATTCACAGTGCATAATCACCAAGGGAACTCAAAGAGAGTCCTGGAAAGAGGAGGGGGAACCACTCTATCCATATACAGCAGCGTTCATAGACGCAAGTGTTTATTGTGACATCACACAGACAGGGCGGGATCCGGCCTGAACTGATGTGGGAAGATGCGGGTCTTACGCATTTGCCCATAGCATATACAGTCGGCAGCGTGCAGCGCTCAGCGTCCTCAGTGTCCTGAATCAGCGAAACAGACAGCACTGATTCGTTTACACCGACAACAGCTTGGCCTGTAAGGCGGGAACCTCCAGGTTATAAAACCTTATAAATGTAGACGGTGAGGCCCAGCCCGCCGCCATGCATATGTCTTGCAAGGAAATCCCGCTAGACCAAGCCCACGAAGAGGCCACGCCTCTCGTGGAGTGCGCTCTGACACCCAACGGGCACTGTAAGCCCTTGGCAGTGTATGCCAGCGCTATGGCATCAACTATCCATCTGGATAGGCTCTGTTTCGAAGCAGCCAGTCCCTTGGAACGCCCGCTGAACGAAACAAACAGCTGCTCTGTCTGTCTAAAAGCAGACGAGCGAGACACATAAGCCCTTAGCGCCCTAACTGGACAAAGAAAGCTTGCGTCCCCTTCCTCGTCAGAGACCGGTAGGGCGGACAGGGAAATGACCTGAGCCCGAAACGGTGTGTTGAGGGATTTTGGAACGTAACCATGCCTAGGTTTGAGTATGACTCTCGAGTCATTCGGCCCAAACTCCATGCACGCCGCGCTCACAGAGAGCGCGTGTAGGTCACCTACAGTATGCGCTTCACTGAAGCGAGAGCCAGTAAGAACACTGTTTTGAAAGACAGGTGTTTGAAGTTAATCGTTTGGATAGGCTCGAATGGGTCACCTTTCATGGCTTCCAACACCGTAGAAAGGTCCCACACAGGGACTGAAGGGGGTCTGGGAGGATTCAGCCTCCTAGCTCCCCTGAGGAAGCGGATGACTAAATCGTTCCTTCCTATTGACTGACCAAGCGTTGATTTAGAAAACGATGCTATGGCCGCCACAAAGACTTTGAGCGTGGAGGGGGCCCTGCCCTTATCCAGCAGCTCTTGAAGGAAGGAGAGAACCTCCGTCACCCCACAGTTTAAGGGTGAAATGCCCCGAGCTGTGCACTAGCCGGAAAACACCGACCACTTTGAGGAATAGAGCCGTCTGGTAGACGGGGCTCTAGCCTGAGTGATAGTATTTAGCACTCCCTCTGGGAGGTCAGCGGGTACCCGTTGAGCGCCCATACGTGAAGGGACCACAGCTCCGGGTGAGGATGCCAAATCGAACCCCTGGGCTGAGAGAGGAGGTCCCTCCTCATTGGCACTGGCCATGGGGCAGTGTCCGCTAGCTGCATCAGAACTGGGAACCATGGTTGGTTCTTCCAGAGCGGCGCTACGAGCAGCACTGAGCATCTCTCTTCCCTGATCCGTTCTATCACCTGAGGCAGGAGAGAGACGGGGGGAAAAGCATAGAGCGGGCAGCGCGGCCACGCTTGGGCCAACGCACTCTTGCTCTTGGAGAAAAATTCCGGACAGTGAGCGTTTTCGTGAGACGCGAACAGGTCCACTTTTGCTCTGTGGGTGTAGAGACCATTCGCTCGCCGGAAGGTTGTTCCTGGACAGTCTGTCTGGCCCCAAATTCTGTAGCCCAGGCATGTGCACTGCTCTCAGCGAGCGCAAGTTGCGCTGAGCCCATAACAGGAGGCGTTCCGCCAGCCTGTATAAGTTTCGGGATCTGAGACCGCCCTGGCGATTATGTAGGACACCACCGACATGTTGTCCGAGCGGACTAAGACGTGGTGGCCCTTTATCTGAGGACAGAAGCGCGTCAGCGCATTGTCCACTGCCAGCATTTCTAGGCAGTTTATATGTTGAAGCTTTTCCCGTTCTGACCACTGGCCAAAGAACGGTCTGCCCTCGAGCAGCGCTCCCCATCCTGAATGTCTAGTGCGCGCTGTGATGACAGCCGCGCTATCATAGACTGCGAGTCCAGTTCTGTGCCCAGAAAATATATCATCTGACTGGGGATCAGAGAACTCTTCGCCCAATTGACTCTTAGACCTAGATTCTCGAGGTGTTCGAGTAAAACGGTCCTGTGCTCTACGAGCTCTGAGTGAGATTGAGCTAGAATCAGCCAATCGTCCAAATAGTTCAACACTCGCATGCCCCGGAGTCTGAGGGGCGCGAGCGCTGCGTCCATGCACTTCGTAAATGTACGGGGTGCTAGGGACAAGCCGAACGGTAGGACTGTCGAATCTGCGCGAGGATTTTTCTGGTCGTGAGCATTTTGAATCGGCGTTTCGCCAATGCTTTGTTCAACTGTCTTAGATCTAGTATGGGTCTGAGACCCCCGTCTTTCTTCAGTACCAGGAAGTATCTGCTGTACAGCCCCCCTTCGCTTTGAGCTTGAGATAAAGGCTCTATTGCCCCTTTGCTCAACAGTTTTGATATTTCGGCTCGAAGTAGGTGTGCTACTTCTGTTTTTACCGTGGTTTCGACGCGCGCCGTCACACGGCGAGGGCGTCGACAGAACTGTAGTGAATAGCGCTGCGGGCAGAACGGCTGCCCGCTACGGTGTTTAACCGAGTGAGGGAGGGCTGGGCGAGTCCCGTAGGACTTATAATGTCTGTGAGTAAGTGTGGGCGCGGGGGAGCGGGCACATTTACTGCTTCGAGCGCACTGTCTGCCTGAGCAGAGTGAATGCGCACAGGTTTCGTTTTTACAGAAACCGTGAGACATGCAGAACATAGTGTTTGTGGGCACTGGGCAGTGAGCACGTTTACTATGTTGGGTGCGCGATCGACCTGAGTCGATTTTATGAGTGCGGGCCCTATGTGAAGGGCTGTGCTTGTGTGTAGGGATGGGCACTGGGCAGTGGGCATCTTTTCTACACTTATAGCACCATCGGTTCTGGGTAGCCGTAAAAGCGGCGTTTGTGTGCAGGCAAGTGGGCTGTGTCTCCGACTTGTTTACTGCAGAATACACTGGAACAGTCGCATTTATCTGGAACTGAACGAGCGAGAAGTTGCCATAGAAACAGTGTTTGGGTGCAGGCGAGCGGGTTGTCCAACATGCTCGTTGGCTGCAAAATACGTATCTGCAGTCGCCTTCAAGGGAACTGACATAATGAAAGCATTGACAGCATAATTTTCACTGCTGGTAGACCCGGGATCGAACACGCGTCTCTCGCGCAAAAGACTAAGAGTCTGCCACTGGGCCACAGGGGAAGATACATAGTCAGTCAGTTAGCGCGAGTATTCGCCAGTGACGCATGGGAACCATAGAAACGGCGTTTGGGTGCAGGCGAGCGGGTCGTACAACGCGTTCGTTGGCTGCAAAATACACATCTGCAGTCGCTTTTCAAGGGAGCTGACAGAGCGAAGCATTGACGGCATAATTTTCAATGCCGGCAGACCCGGGATCGAACACGGGTCTCTCGCGCAAAAGCCTAAGAATCTGCCACTGGGCTACAGGGGAAGACATATAAGCATTCTTTTAGCGCGAGTATTATCAGAGAGCGTCAACATGCTGGCATTTGTTTGCAGGCGTGCGTGTATTACAACATGCTCGTTCACTGCAATACTGACATTTCCAGTCGCCCGAACTTCAGAGGGGAATGAGAAATGTGTGAGAAAAAGGAGGTCGGTCCGGCCGAGGCGGGACTACAAACACTCTTTTCCCCTTTCGCCAGTGACGCACGGGAACCGTAGAGACGGTGTTTGGGTGCAGGCGGGCGGGTTGTACAACACGCTCGTTGGCTGCAAAATACACATCTGCAGTCGCCTTTCAGGGAACTGACAGAGCGAAGCATTGACGGCATAATTATCCGCCGTCAGACCGGGATTCGAACACCGGTCTCTCGTGCGAAAAACCTAAGATTCCGCCACTGGGCCAAAGGCTTCCAGATGCACGAGAGCGTCAACATGCTTTCATGCATATAAGAGAGCGTCAACATGCTTTCTTCGGCGTTTGTTTGCAGGCGTGCTTGTATTAAAACAGGCTTGTTTGCTGCAGTATTGATATTTTCAGTCGCCTGATTCAGGGAACTGGGAAATATGTGAGAAATAGAAGGTCAGTCCGGCCTAGGTGGGACTAAAACACTCTTTTCTCCTTTCGCCGGTGAGTGACGCGTGAATGGGGCGCAGGGGCAGGGTAGCTTTCTTGTAACGTAAAGAAAAACTAACCTCCGGCCTCCCTTGTGAACGGCGCAGTTTGCGCGGCTCGAACAGAGGGAGAGAGAAAGCTAGCCCCGAGACCGTCCGCTCCTGACATCCCCTGTGAACTGCGTGGTTTGCGCGGCTCGAACAGAGGGAGAGCAGGTATCATCCCCCACGGCTTCTGGTCGATATCCACGACGGAAACGACGGAAATGGCGGCAGACCTTGCGGGTTGGGGGAGGTAAAGGGAGGGGCGTCTTGAAAAAGACGTCCGGCTCTTTTAGTGCAATGAGAGTGTGTGTCGCGGCGGCGAGCGCACACACACATGCACAAAACACAAAGCAGAGGAAGGATATTGGTGCCGGATAGCGCAGCGGGAACGGCGATAGAAGGCGGCGCGGCCAGCGACTTCAGAGAATGGCTCCTCCCGCTGAGAAGGCTTTTTCAGACGGCGCGGCTTCTCTCTCCGGATCCAGCGATGCGTGAGCTTCGCTGAAGAGATGAAAAATCAGGGATCAGCTGCCCCCGAGCCTCCTTTTATAGGCCTAAGCCACGCCCGTTTAGGGCGCGAAGCGCCCTCATTGGTCTGACGTCACTATAGGCCTCGCTCGGTAGGCTGATGCAGTTGCCGCAGAGCAGCCAATGGGCGCGCGAGCTGTCTCGCCCACGTCTGCATGCTGCTGCAACGCGTTTTGCATTAATACAAAATTATAGGATAATTTTTTGGCTTCAATATCTCGTGGAAAAGAGGTTTTCCCCTAGCGTAAGATACTTACGCAGTACGAGAGACCTCTCGTAAGAGAACTGCTTGCTTTAAAAGATGTTGCTATTGAAACATGGTTATTTTATTTTTAAGGTTATTTAGCCCAGTCGTTATTTGGAACATGGCTTTGTTTTAGGCTTATACCTGGTGTCATTGTCACATGCTGTGCTAAATTTTTCAGGCATCAGTAATATGCTGTCATTTCAGCAACATTGCTATTAGTACTCAGTGTTGGGGGTAACGAGTTACAAAGTAACGGATTACAGTAACAATATTACTTTTTTGGGTAACGAAATAAAGTAACGCATTACACTAAAAATATCGGTAACTACACTACCTTACTAGACTATAGGAACGCGCTTTCCTGCGTTACCCAAGCCGTGTTTGCCTGCGTGTAAAGCTCTGATCTGTTTAAGTGGTGCGTGCATGCCTGTGTGTGTGTGTGTGTGTGTGTGCTTGCACCGTTGTCATAGAGATCGATTTGAGTGACGTAGCTGCTGGTGCGAAGGGGAGCGGGAAATGGAGACGGAGACGGAGACAGGGGGGTTTCGGCCAGTGGCGATATTCACATTACTTTCAGTTTATTGCTCGAAAGGACAAAATATTCGCGTGAAATGCACTCTATGCCCAGGCAGCAAGTACATTGCCATCGGGACTTCCGGGAGATTCCCAGTGGGCTGACGTGCCTTTTGGGCTGACATCTCATACTTTTTTCTTTTTCTGTTTTTTGTCTTAATGGACCATAAAACTCGTACATCGGCGGCCCATTCGTTTTGCTTAATTGGCGGCGCTGCGCTGGGTTAAGTAAGTGCGTGCCGGTGTAATGCATTAGTTAAAAAAAAAGTCTGCGTTTTTTTTTTTTTTTTTTTTCTGATAGCTGACCGGCCCATGAAACACCTTGGCCCATTGGAACTTTTTTTGATTGACACTGGGCTGGTCCAATCACATCTTTAAACACCTCCCCCTTTGGGCTTTGAGTGAGCGTGCAGTGTGTCAGTGTGTATCTGTCAAAATAGTCTGAGAGATGGAGAAGAAACGCAAGGAATGTGCAGAGAAATAGCGTGAAAAATAGACACAGGCCCTTCAAGCAGACGCTGTAAAATGTGTCAAAATGTTTTCTGCAGCAGCAGGACCTTCATCAGCTCCTGTGGCTGATGATGAGGATAGTGAGGAGGATCTGGACAGAGATGAGAGAGTGTAGAGCAGGGATGGGCAACTTCGGTCCTGGAGGGCCACTGTCCTACAGAGTTTAGCTCCAACCCTGAAAAAATCACCTGCCTGTAATTTTCTAGTAATCCTGAGGACCTTGATTAGCTTGTTCAGGTGTGTTTGATTAGGGTTGAAGCTAAACTCTGTAGGACAGTGGCCCTCCAGGACCGAAGTTGCCCATCCCTGGTGTAGAGCCTGCGGTAAGCAGAACTAACAGTTACTTTCAAAACACTTTACCCAGTAACGCATTATTTCCACATCTGCATAGTTGATTTACTATAAATTTAATGAGACGCATTTGTAAACCATGTTTTCCACCAAAATAAAAGCTTGATGCAGTTTCCGTCAAAATAAAAGATCATGTGCTTATATCTCTTTCAAGTATAGAAATTAGTACAAAACTAATTGTGAAAGTTTACTTTATTTTTCAGTGCATTTGTTTTACAATATATGTCTATTAGTGTGCTATTATTATTATTATGGCCAAAATGCCAGGGCCGATTTTTTTTTTTTTTTGTCCCAGCTAGTCCAGCCCTGATTATGTGTCTTACCACCGCGGACATTTGTCCTTTATCCTGTTGTTTGTGGATTTTACAGTGAGGCATATTTCTTTGTGCAGACATGGAAATTGTTCTTTCATATGGTTTTACATGCCATTTTGTATAGGCTACATTTATAAACACTATGTGGACAGGCTAAGTGATGATAGGGCTATGATGTTTGTCCGTATCTACAGGGTAAATTAAGAAATGGGAAAGTAAAGTAATAAGTAGTGAAATTACTTTTCAAATGCAGTAACTAGTAAAGTAATCTCATTACAATTTACAGAAGTAACTAGTAACTAATTACTTTTTTTGAGTAACTACCCCAACACTGTTAGTACTGTATGGTGGTTGCTAGATCAATGTTATCGAATATGTGTTTGTTACTTCGGCTTGTGCATACTGTCCTCAGCAACATGCTATAGTAATCAAGCATTGTTTATGCTATCTGGTTGCATTGGAAAAATGCCTGTGCTTTATTCTATCTGATTATTGCAACATAATGTGTTTAAGTTACCACATGGTTGTGGCTAAAGCTATCTAGATATCGGTAACATACTTGTGCAAAATACACAGTACATTCACCGCAGAGGTCTGGTATTCAACACTAACAACATTGTAGCTTGATGGTCCTGTGAAGGAGTGTGGAATCATGCGAGTCGTCATCTTCACCTCCACACCCGAAGGAATCCGTAGGACGGGAGCAGTAATCATGTTCATTAATGAGGAAGCACACTGTATGTCATTGCTTAGCTGCGCAGTGCACACTGCATCTGACTCAGAGCTAGAGGGTGTATGTGTGACCTACGGGTGTCATATGACAAAGGTATTGACTCTAGGGTTCTCGACTACGCCACCTGGGGCCTTTCACACCAAGATGTACTTTAACTAGACCTCCAGCACCTTGATTTAGACAAGAGGGCTCTGACACACAGATACTGAAGTAATGACAGAGACGTAGTATTTCAATATAAAAGTACAAACATGTTTATTAACAAATAATTCAATAAAACAGTCTGGGGTTTGTTTCTCCGAATAGTATGGGGCGATACAAATTAAGCCCCCTAGACCAGCCAGAGGGAGGTAGTGGCTGCCACCAGGAATATAAAAGAAAGCAAAAAATAGTTAAATGGATCAGCTGTTTAGGAGAGGTTACCTGTCCTGAAAAAGGAGTGAGGTCGACACCACCCGTGCTGCTGAATCTGCGGCCTATTCACACACGCACACACACACACACACACACACACACACACACACTCATAGGCACAAATACTACAAAGAGTGATCACTGCAAATAGTGAAGTGCACGTTACCACTACAAATACTGTGCGCAATGCGTGAAGAGGAGGGCTCAATCCGGCGACCTATCCCACGAAACAGCTTCAACACTCTGGTTCTCCGAAACAGAGAAGAAAGGATTGATGTTACTATTAAACCAGATAAAGAAATAAGCAAAACTGATGTTAGCGTTACCACAGCAAACTACTGGGGCAGCCAATACCACACCTATTACTGAAACACAAAATAACAAAAGAAAGAAAAGAAAACAAAATGAGGCAAAAGCTACAATTACATTAAATTCACAGGAGGCAAAGCAGCAGTGACAATCTTTCTGAATGGAGAAACAAATCCATTAAATACAGAATTAAAAATCCATTATATACAGTAAATATCCTAAACTGGTATCAATCAATAATAAGTGATACTGGTACAATAACCAAGATCTCCTTTTACCTCTAGGAATATCACACTCAACATACACGGAAATCGGACTCCCTGGTTACCTTCCCCGTATGCAAACCTACATGAAATGATCACACACAGCATAGTTCACATCCAAAATAGCTCATATGTATTAAGGTTATTGGTTAGTCACATCCCCAGGATTTACAGTAAAACTTTAGTAGATCAACTATAAACATCCATATACAAACATGCATATACAATCAATAATAAGTGATACAGGTAGAATAACTAAGATTTCCTTTTACCTCTTGGAATGTCACACTCAACATACATGGAAATGGGACACCCTGGTTACCTTCCCCGTATGAAAACCTATATGAAATGATCACACACAAGCATAGTTCACATCAAAAATAGCCCATAGGCATTAAGGTTATTGGTTAGTCACATCTCCAGGATTTACAGTAAACCGTCATATTATAGCCGATCAACTTACTATAAACATCCATACACAAACACGTTACATGGCAAACATTACTATACTGCTGTGAGCATACAGCCACTGTTACCTCAACTCGTATCCCCATAGACAATAACAGACTGTGCGCACACAGTGTCTTCGGCCGAGACCTTTGGTAGATCAACCATATGCTACCCGGAAGCGTCTGGTACACAGTCAGACATCTGTTGTCAAACAGTTACACTTTACACACAGCCAGCTACAAAAACATGTTTGCGATCAAAATGGAGTATTGACACATAACTTTCATATGCAACAACACAGCGTACCCAGTGTAAAGAGGATGTACGAGCCGAGAAATTACTTTGTTTGCCACCCGATATGCCGGTTTTATACAACATGCCACTGACGCTAATGAATGACTAGCCACTTGCAAGCTAACTAGAGGGCGTGGCTGAAAGGAAGAGGGATACGGTAAGAACAGAAGGACAAACATGCTGTGGCAATTATTCTGCCGGTTACATATGCTTCTCCGACCGGACTACACTAATACTAGTCCTATGTTTATACAAACATGCTAGTTGTATTAGTTTTCTTGACGCTAGTCGGAGCTATTGCTGTAGGGTGTATGCTTCCCCTGCCAAACTACACTAGTTTAGCAATAGTTCTGTGATTTACACACCATGTTTGTTGTATTAGTTTGTTGCCGCTAGTCGGAGCTATTGCTAGGGTGTATGCTTCCCCTGCCAAATTACACTAGTTTTAGCAATATTTCCGCAATTATACAACATGCTTGTATTAGATTTTGCTGCCGCTAGGGGTGTAAGCTTCCCCCAATAGATCCCATACAATTGTTAAATTGGCTACAGCAACACGCTTGTTGCCATGTGTCCTTGCTTGCTCCAGCTTGGGGTGATGCTTCCCCCATGAGATTGAATCTATAGTGCTCAACATATGATGCTAAAATCAGGATGTAACCATTCTATCAGCCTCAGTCATGGTGGGGGTAGTGTGTAAAAATTATAATAACAAAATGTGTGTACATATATAATTTTTTATAATTTTTCTCTTTTCTACAGAAGTAAACTACAACCAAGTATAACAAGGTTATGACGTCATTGACAGGTGACCGTGTACGCAGTACACGTCAACAAATAACTTGTCTAGTGATTGGAATTTATTCAAATCTACATATTTGTGAGTAAATGTATCCAAGCATCAGCATCACGCTTGTTGCATTAAACCATCCAGCTAATTCTAATTCAGTGTTGCTAATTCTGTGTGAACCAGAAGTTTCCACCAGGATTACTTCAGTATTGTGTACTTCAGTAGGCTACTTATTTCCAATGAAAAGATAATTGAAAATTAAATCTCCATCTCTCATCTCTAGCTCACAGGCATCACTCAAAGAAACTGGAACTGGACTGCGGATATACAACAAGCAAGCAGCTGATTCATATTTGATATCTAATTTTCACTTCTTCATTTCAGGTGGTATGTCATTCATTGCAATATGCATGTTTACCGATGAACATTTCGGGTATTGACAACATGCTTGTTGCTATGGTTATGTGGGTATTGGTATCATACTCATTTAGGCCATCTAGGTAAGGGCAACATACTTGTTGCTTAAGGCTTTCTGGTATTGTTGGTAACATGCTGTTGCTCAAGCTTTTCAGGTATTGGCAACATGCTTGTTGCCTTGGCTCACTCCGGTAACTACAAAAGCATCCAGATTGCGCTGTCAGTTGGTTTTGGGGGATATTGGCATATGGTTTTGTTTTGGGGGATTATTGCTGCTCTCCCTGCTCTTATCCATGCTAGGCTGCATGGATGCGCAGGGAGTTCTCGCCCAGAACGGAACCATACCGCCAATCCAAACTGTATGCTAATTGTCAATTATATTTGACGGTAGTGGTCCTGACAGAAATGAAGTTTTATTCACGGCCGGGGGATCACTGGCCACAACAACCAAGTGAGTCTCCTGAATAGAAAGATATATGTACATTTATATCATACAGTTGAGTAAAAAGCAATGTCACTCAAGTCTTCCTCACTGTGATTTGTTCTGGTGATTGGTTTGTAATGATCTAAGCTAATCATATGACTGTTAGTTTTACTGTGTTAAGCACTTTTTGGATAAGTATATATGGCCTTTGACCTGAGCATCCTTAGTCTGCATTTCTCTGTACATTTAATGTTGAAAATTCCAATTCCATAAAATATTTCTATCACACTATCTATTGGCATTTGCTAGAATCCATGATACCATGTATCTGAACAAGATATATCCAGGACCTTCAGCAAAAAATAGGCCCCACAACATTAAAGATCCAGCAGTATATTTAACCGTGGACATGGGGTATTTTTTATCCTGCTAAAAAGCTATTTTTTAGTTTCATCTGATAATAGAACCAGGTCCCTTTTAAAGTTCCAGAAGATCATGAGGATTCATCATCACATCACGCACCTGCAGCGCTTCTGTGAACGGAAAAAATAGAATAAAATCATATATATTGTGCTAGTTTCTATTTATGGAAAGTAATGCATTAAGTTACTTTTGCATTACTTTTTTTCTCACCTGGGCTGCTTGCTTGTTTTTTGTTTTTTTATAAATAAAAGTTCTGTCTTTGTCAAATGTGTACATTGTGTTCCAAATTATTATTATGCAAGTGACATATCAGTAGGGTTTCAGTGAAATAAAACTCTTAGATTTTAGTTTTTTCGAAGAAAGTGTTTTTGTTTTATTCCTCATACCTTTTGGAAAAGTAGTATCAATCTCAGAAAGGTTTGTTAAGCAGTTTGTCAGGTCTTAGGTAAATGCAAAACCTACCGAAAGAGGTTAGTCCACCTTATTAAGCAAGTTACAATTATGCAATACAAGGAGGAAGAAAGATCTTTCTGAAGATAAAAAGCATGAAATGGTGCAATGTCTTGCAAAAGTCATGACAGTAATTATTTTTAATGGAGATTACATCTCACATTCGCCCATGAGTCTTTTCAAACTATTTTCTTCAGAAAATGCTGTGTCAACTCTGTGCCACAACACCAATGCTCAGGCTGCCAAGGCAACTGCAAAGGGCTGCAAACATAAATAGACAGATGTCAGCATCAGTGAGATGTACCGCTACATTGGGCTGCTGTTTTACATGGCCATGGTGAAGCTCCATCAGGGACTACTGGCGGCAAAGCAGTGTTTTCTCCGTACCCTTTCCAGCTACAGTTATGTCTAGGGAAAGATACCGCACCATTTCATGGAATGTGCACATGAGTCACACAGAAGCAGATAAGGATAATGACAGAAAGAGGGGCACAGCTGAACATGACCGTCTTTTCAGGGTCAAACCTCTCATGGACACTATTCATCATGCTTGTAAAGCCATTTATCATCCTAAAAGAAACTTATTTAAAATCTTTTGTAACAGTCTACACTACCTGTATGTAATGACTTGTATTGTTATGAAAGATTTCTATTTTTAATAAATGCTGTTTTTTTTTTACTTTCTAATTATCAGTGCATCCTGAGAAAAGTATCACAGGTTATAAAAAAATATTAAGACCTAATATTAAGATAAATAATATTATTCCAACATTGATCATACCTGAGTATCAAATCATCATATTATAATGATTTCTGAAGGATCATGTGACACTAAAGACTGGAGTAATGATGTGGAAAAAAGAAATTTGATCAAAGGATGGCCCACTGGATAGTTGATGCCATCGCCTTGGCTTACGAAGCCCAAGGCATGCCTTGCCCGTTCGGGTTGCGAGCACACTCAACTAGAAGTGTTGCTTCCTCCTGGGCGCTGGCTCAAGGTGCCTCGCAGACAGATATATGTAGAGCTGCGGGCTGGGCGACACCTAACACGTTCGCTAGATTCTATAGCCTCCGTGTAGAACCGGAATCTTCCTGTATATTCGCCCCCAGTGGCCAGAATTGCAAAGGACCCATTCTTAGTATCAGCTTGGGAGCCATAGAGAGAAAGACTTGGGGGGGACTTTCAAGATGGCTCCTTGAACGCACGCGTTTCGATGAGCTCGCAATCCTAATCACTTAAACGGACCCTCATAACGTTACTGCAAAGAAAATTTTGAAAGTTAACTCAAATTGATATTACAGTGATTCACCAAAGACCACAATGGGGGGCTCAGAGAAAAGGAAAAGTTCTGGAAAGAAGGCTGGAAAGTCCGAACCGACTGTACATGCTAACATGGCTAGTAAAAATAGCAGCAGTTTGCAGGCGACCGAAAGTGCGATTAAAGTCTCCTCTAGCGACTTGATTGAAGACAACTTGCATGACTATTTTAAACAGGGTAATGATCCAGAAGAATTTATGCTGGTGGAGGAGGAATTTCCGTGTCTCCCCGAAACTCCCTGTAAATCACCAGCCCCCAAACAACGCAAAATTGTGGATAAAGATACATCAGTCATCCTCTCGCAGATTTCGGACCTTTCTCGGCTGGTGAAGGATAGGTCGGACACTCTAGAGAAGTTGGTGGAAAGAAATTCACAGGTAATAAATGAAATGAAAACAGAAGTCAGTGGCAACACAAAACAAATCACAGAGTTAAAGGAAACGATTGAGTTTATCTGCGCAGACGTCAATGCCATGAAACCTCGATTGAAACAAGCTGAAAAGTGTGCCGATGAGCATGAAAGATGTCTAACGTTGTTGGAGGGCTATTCCCGCAGATGGAATTTAAGAATTCAAGGGATTCAAGAGAAAAATGGAGAAGATGTTCGTCACGAGGTCATTAAAATATGTCAGTGTCTCTTGCCGCAGCATAAAGATAAACTGCCGGACGTCGTGGATGTTGCACATCGCCTCGGTCGTATCAAACCTGGAAGCAGCACTCCGAGAGGTATTATATTTCAGTTCACATCACGTTTTTTCAGGGATGCTGTCTGGCGTGCTGCCAAAGATGCAGACTTTCTGAAGAACAACCACCTGAGGATCTCTGAGGATTTGTCTCCTGCCGACAAAGAAAAGAGGATGAAATTATGGCCTGCTGTCGAAAAAGCACGTAAGGAAAACAAGAAAGCTTTCTTTGTCGGTGGCCGTGCTTTTGTTGACGGCGTTGAGATTCATCCACCCACTGAAACTACGAGGGATGCTGTGATTAGGCTAAGGTGAATGAAACTGGAAGAAAATAAATGTTTATGGCCTCTTTCAGTGCAAAAGTACTCTCCTTCTTTCTGTTTAAAGTCTCGAGTGAGACTGAGACTCCAGATCAAGTGTTTTATTTTGTAATTTTATAAATGAGGCAATACAAAATTATTATTTTTTCTTCTCTGCTTTAAATAGGGAGATACTCTTCTCCTTATACTGTTTAAAGACTTGATTAAGACTGAAACTCCAGTTAAAATGTTTTGATTTGTACACTTATAAAAGAGGCAATTAAAAAAAAAAAAAAAAACAAAAAAAAAAAAAACATTCTTTGCATTAAAAAGGGATTGCTGTTCTCATCCCGGTATACACCTGTTGCAACCGTCTAAGATTTGCTATAATTATTTTTATAGGAATCTTCTGGGTTTAACTGTGTATTTTCTATAGAGTTTTGGTTTATGTCGTTATCTATTGTTTCTCTTAATTGTAGAGGGTTACGTAACATTGTTAAGAGGAAAGCCATTTTTTTTTGTATTTGAAGCGCTTTAATACAGATTTTTGTTTTTTGCAAGAGTGCCATTCGGATAGTCAAGATGTACATTTTTGGAGGTCACAATGGGGACTAGATTTATGGTTAGCTCACGGAACTACTCACTCTGCTGGGGTTTGTATCTTGAAAAATCGCTTTAAAGGGAAAATAATAAGCTCTGAGTGTGATACGTCTGGACATTACATTTTACTTGTCCTTGAAATTTTAAATTCAACCTGTATTGTTCTTAATGTATATGGTTTCAACTTACAAAAAGAAAATAATGCCTTTTTTGACAGATTAGGTGATCGGGTGACTCGTATGTTAGCCATATATCCTAACTCTTATCTGATCTTTGGAGGTGATTTCAATGTCGTCCTGGACAACAGGTTAGATAGATGGCCTCCTCAGGCTGGAAATATAAGTCCAGATTATGTAATTACATTTATGGAGAAATTTTCCTTAATTGATACATGGAGAAAATCTCACCCAACACAACAATGCTTTACTTGGAGTAATAATTCTTTATCTAGTCAGTCCAGGATTGATTATTGGCTTACATCTAAGGATTTAGTTAATATTGTTACTGATATATTACCATCTCCATTCTCGGATCACAAGGCTATTTCAATAAGTATCCCCTTTAGTTCTTCTGTAAATTTAACTCAAAAGTCTGGATACTGGAAATTAAATAAATCAGTACTTCAACATAAAGAAGTAATCACTGGCATAGAAAAAAAATATTTTGACTTATTGGAATAAAGCAAAAATTGAAAAAAAAATATTGTAGCAATTGGGAACTTGAGAACCAAAAAAGAGGAAAGCTGAAGAGGATAACATTTTATTTAAAATATCTACTTTATTATCCAAAAGAGTAGAAGAACTATCAGAATTTGATAAAGCAGAACTTACTGAACAGAAGCTCAAACTAGAGGAGATTTACAGACAAAAGGCTGAAGGAGCTTTTATTAGGTCTCGCAGGAAGTGGCTTGAAGAGGGCGAAAAGAGCTCTGCTTATTTTTTTAGACTTGAGAGGCAACAAGCTAAAAATAATCATATTGAAAAAATTGAGGATTAAAGATAATATTGTGGAGGACCCTAAAATTATTGCAAATTTTTGTTCTGAATTTTATAGTAATTTGTATGCTTCGAATTTCTGTCAACAATCTACATCTGAGTTTTTAGAGTCCTTACATAATATGAAGCAGATTAATAATGAAGAGTCCAATATATGTGAAGCCCCTTTTAGTTTACAAGAAATCATTGATGCAATTAATTCTTTGAAAAATAATAAGTCTCCGGGAACAGACGGGTTAACGGCTGAGTTTTATAAAGCATTTAGCAAACTTTTATCCCCTTTTTTGCTCGAAGTTTTCAAAGAGAGTATAGAAAGAGCCCTGCTTCCTCCGACTTTGTGTCAAGGACTTATAACTTTAATTTCAAAACCAAATAAAGATCCCTTGTTAATTGATAATTGGCGGCCAGTTACGTTGCTAAATAACGATTATAAAATTATTGCTTTGGTTTTATCAAAAAGATTAAAATGTGTTTTGAATAGTTTAATTGATGAATGTCAATCTGGCTTTCTACAAAAAAGGCACATCTTAGACATTATAGATTACTCTGAATTTCTCTCTAATGATACTCTTATTCTCTTCTTAGACTATTATAAAGCTTTTATAATTGACAGTATGTTGACAAAATTCCTGTGGAAAAACAAAATTCACTATATATTAAAAAATCAGTACTGAATACATATGATAAAGGTGGGTTGAATTTTATTGATTTTAGCTCTCTAAACTGTAACTTTAAAATAAATTGGATAAGACAATATCTTAAAAATTCTATCTATTTGGAATATAATTCCTCGGTTTATATTTTCTCATGTGGGTGGCTTAGAATTTCTTTTGATGTGTAATTATAAAATTGAAAAACTTCCAGTCAAACTTTCTAAATTTTATCAACAAGTACTTGCTACCTGGAGTCTTATCTATAAACACAATTTCTCCCCTCATAGTTTTCTTATTTGGAATAATGCTAATATTTTGAATAGAAATAAGTCTTTATTTTTTATTTTTTAATAATGAAGGGAATTTATTTGCGTTTGCAGACTTTATCTCAAGATACAAAATACCTATTACATTAAAAGAATTCAAGGTGCTTACTAAGGCCATACCTGCAGGTATACATATGCTGTTCAAAAGCAGTGTATGTAAATCCACACTCTCTGTCTGTCCTCCTAGACCTGAACATACCTCTGTCGGCACTATCTGTTTCTCTGGGTTAAAACCTAACAATTATAAAATTAGATCCTTATTTTTAAGAGAGATTATCTTTACGCCTTATGTCATTTTCTACTGGAACAGTTTCTTTAATAATGTAAATTGGACTAAGGTTTGGTCATTACCTCAAAAATTCCTCCTTACAAATAAGGTTAAAGAAATCTCATATAAATTAATTCATAGAGTTTATCCCACAAAGGTATTCCTACAAAAAATTAAAATTGATATAGATTTAAAATGTTCTTTCTGTGAATGCTCCACTGAAACAATTTCACATTTGTTTTGGTCTTGCCAATTTACCCAGAATTTTTGGAATAATGTGGAGGTTTTCATTGCTAATAATATTTTAAGAACATTTTCTTTATCTTATAAACATGTTATTATGGGTTATTATATCAAGGATCGCTCTTTAAAGGACGTTGGTTTTATTATAAATTTTATTTTATTTTTATGTAAATTTCACATTCATAAATGCAAGTTTACAAAAGGCAAACCTCTTTTTATGGTGCTTGAAAAGGAGATTCAAATGTATATAGATGCAATGTCTAAATCTAAAAATAGTAAAGCAATTAAAACGATTAGCCTAATATATGCTCCTTTTTTAACATTTTTACTTAATATAAAAAATAAAATGTAATGAATGGGGCTGACCTGAAAAGTATATTTTCTGTACTTAAATTACATTGTAATATCCTATGGAACTGTTATATGTATAACGTATATCTGTTTGTAAACTGATGCTTATGTACCCACTTATCCTTTTTTTTTTTTTTTTTTTTTTTTTTTTTGAGGCATGGGAAATATTTTTTGTTATACGAGATATGGCATTGTACATGCTACCTGTTGTTGACAATAAAGCATATAAAAAAAATAACAACGCCACTCCCGCCCCCGTGAGTAGTTATTATGCTATACCATGCGTCAAAATGATTGATGGCTTCCGGTTGTCATTGACCTTTCCGGTCGCCCTTCCGGCCTGTATTGTTATGGATTGACCTATTGACCCTACCTATCCCTTCGATCATGTGTTTTGACAGGTTGCCCTTCCGGTGTCTTTCCGGCCTATGTTGTTATGGTTTGCCCTATAGACCTTGCTAGTCTTTGATCATGTGATTTTGACAGAAAGTTTTGCCCTATTTGAACCTTTTTATCCCTAGATCATGTGATTTTGATGGGTGTTTGTATGACAGAAAGTTTGAAGTTGGTGTCAGGTTCAGTTATATGGGTTTCTGTCTGGGTATATGTTGTCACTGTGATGTTGCTGATGGTTTTGAAGGCGCTGTTTTATATATATAGGATATGTGTCAGCATATCCTCCGCATTCCAGAGCATTGTGGACCCCTTTGGAAAAGTGTGAAGAAAAAGACTGTTTTTCCTGAATGCCTCACCAGCCAGAGTAGTGTGTGTGTGTGTGTGTGTGTGTGTGTGTGTGTGTGTGTGTGTGTGTGTGTGTGTGTGTGTGTTTGAGTTTGTGCGCGCGTCCTCTGACATGATCCCCTCCACATTCCTGAGGTAACAGTGAAAGTGAGAAAAAGAGAGTTGCCCTAATCATGTTTTATATTTCACACAAATAATATAGAATAATATCTTACTAAAAATCTACTGAAACCATTTAATTCAGTTTTAGATAAACAAAAGAATAAAAAATCATATTACATAAACATTCCGTTCTTAAGGCCTATAAGTGTATAAAATAAAATAGTTATCTTGCTAATTTAACTAAAGTTGAAAACCATTCAGTTCTTTATAAAAGTATATAATGAAATGCTTATAATGAAATGCTTATAAAATAAATATCTTATTGATCCAATTGTTTTAGATAAACAAAAGAATAAAAATCATATTACATAAAACATTCCGTTCTTTATTATAAGTGTATAAAATAAAATGGTTATCTTGCTAATTTAACTAAAGTTGAAAAACATTCTGTTCTTTAAAAGTATATAAAATAAAAAATCTACTGAAATTTCAGTTTTAGATAAAAATAAAATTCATCTAGCCTAAGTCTGCTGACTGAAGATTTCATGAAGCACCAGCCAAATGGTGTGTGTGTGTGTGTGTGTGTGCATGTGTGTGTCAGGTTCCGGTAAATTAGCGTGCCGCCATCTTTCTGAATTTATTTCAAAGCATAATCGTAAAAGTTTAAATATGATCTTTTAAAAGACTGTTTAAATCTTTAAAGTTTGAATACATACACATCTTCTATTTATCTTTTAGAAGATTACTGTAATGATTTTGTTTAACGGTGACCTAAATTATAATTGTTATTTAACAATGTCTGTTCAAAAACTTTAGATGGTTGAAAAACTGTACTTAGGCATCTTAAATCTCATTTATATGAAAAGATTCAATCAGCATTTTTTGTCCATGCGGGGTTTACATTTTTATGGTGGGGGCTTTCCATAGCCATAATGATTTTTGTACCGTAACTGCATATTCAATCCCGTAGGCCTACACCTAAACATAACCGTCACAGAAAACTACATTTGTACATTTTCAAAAATGAAATAAGTAAATAAATAATTGAATAAAATGTAAACAAAGTTTTAGCTAAATAAATATATAAATAAAAAACTTGCATTTCCAGAGAGGTGAATGAACTGAAGCTTCAGGATATAGGGTGACAATGTCACAGTAAATCTAGTCTGCGTTCCAGAGTACATCCAGAGTTTTATACTAAATTAATTTAAAAGACTGTTCAAATTCAAAATTAAAAGACTGTTTAAATCAAATCTTTAAAGTTTTATTAAAATCATATTTTCTATTTATCTTCTTAGAAGACTTATGTATTATTTTTACTAAACAGCGTCTGTTCAAAAACTTTAGATTGTTGAAAAACTGTACTTAGGCGTCTTAGATCTTATATCTTTTGTCCATACAACATGTTGTCAAAGTTTGTCACAATGTTTTGTTGTTGTGTTGTTTTTAAGAAATCCGAGGACTCCACATTGCTCTTATTTAGACTAAGTTGCATCATTTGGAAAATCACCACACATTTTCAGAGACGCAATGCGTGATAAGTAAAGCTGGTCTTGAGCGAATATTTAATTTTACTCGTCTTAATTCAAAGCGTGATCTTACTTGTAGCTATGATCTATTACACGTATAAGATCATTTTACTTGTATCTCCTTAATCAGTGCGGAAATATTTCTGAGAATATACTATCGGTTATATACTCAAAATATATGTAGAGGTTTATATCCGGTGTTTAAAATCTGTCTGGTGGCTGCATGAACAGACTTTGGGGAGAGCTATAGCAGGAATCATGCCCTTTGACCTCCTCGATTGTGGAGGTTTTTTTTTTTTTTTTTGTTAAAGACCCTACTACAAGTTAGTTCTCCCAAAAGAATTTCTCCCATCTAGCGGTGAAATTGTATTCTGCATTTAAACGAATAGTGCTCTCTAGCGCCTCGCTTTTTCAAATGCGGTAGCACATCATCGTGTTTAACTATACATGTTCTACCGTTATGCTGCCTATATAATGATTTACACAGCCAAGCAATACAAAAAAGCTTATCATTTAGACCGTAACTTTGACTTACCTGTCGAGAAGAAAGCAGGCACCCTTTCATTAGCTCTTTCCACCTGGGAAAAGCTATCCCGATATTTATTTACATCCCGATAAATACAATTTTTGCTTTTTGGCGACGAGGATTCCTTTCTCCTGCATAACTATGATCCAGCATTATATTGTACCGTGCAGTGCAGCCTTTCAAATGTGCCGGGGCAGTATCAACGCCTCTCATATGGTCTAGCGGTTAGGATTCCTGGTTTTCACCCAGGCGGCCCGGGTTCGACTCCCGGTATGGGAAGACAATTTTTTTTATATTGCCAATAAATTCAAGTTATTCAAGTTCATCAATAATCATTTTTAGTTATTCATAGTCTTAGAGGCCTACACGAACTGCAGAAACAAGCAGAAGATATGTAAAAACTCATAAATGCTGTTTCAGTACTGAATCATTTTCACAAATACAATTATATTGAATTCAGAAAATTTCACTATGGAATATTTACTTTATCATAATTTCAATTTAGTATGTCATCATTTAAATTTTTCATCTCATAATTATGACGCATAGTCATAATTTCAACTTTTTAAGTCATAATTTCAACTGTTTAAGTCATAATTATTACTTAATTCAGAATTACAATTTTTGTCAATTACGCCTTTTTAATGTAATACTTAAAACGTTTTTAAGTCATAATTTGGTAGCACTATTTTGATGGTCCTTTTGAACGTGCTGTTGACTATAGTAGTATTGCACCTGCATGTCCACTATACTCGCTTGTGAGAGTCAGAGTGTGTAAAGTAAACTCTCATTATTGTTAGTAGAGTATACTTACCTATATATAGTTGAGTTAATTATAGTCAGTACTAGAATATCTGTTGGGGAGCATCACAATAAAGAGTTAGCAGATATTAAGCACAGTCTATTTTTTCAGATATTTAAATGACAAAATTTTTCAACCGAATGAATCTACACATGAGAGGCCAGTTGGCGAAAACACTGCGCGTGTAAAAATCAAATACTGTATTACACTTTTCAAAGGATAATCTAGTTAGAATAAAAAGTTAAGTGTCACAAAGTCTGACATTAACTTGTTCTTTTTGTTTTATAAATGTATTTAGCTTATTTCTATAAACATCAACCTGATAAATATGGACTTAATACACAATTAAACAAGATAATCATGCTACCCAATACGTCTGACACAACATTTTTAAGAATTTTTTTTAAAATACAATCAAAAATACAAAATTAAAATATTTTTAAAATTTTGACAGTCCTTCATAAATGCATGTTGATTACTAAGTTTCAGACGTAGCGCAACCACGCAATGTTAGATTTCTCTAACACTGCGATGTCTCACTCACAACGCACAACTTTGTGTTGGGTGATCCAGGCATACCTTTACTAAAATAAAATATTATGGAAGTCATTTCCAAACTGTAATTATACCATATTTTATTTATTAATATTATGTTGATTTAAAGTTTTTGTTTGTTTGTTATTAACTAATACCTTCATCTTTTAACTAACATCCAGCACAGAATTAAAGAGATGTATGAGCTGAGGATGTTCTCTGACCCCAAATAAACAGATAATGGAATGTTCACAATATACAGTTAGATATTCTCATACTTATAGTATCTTAACTTATACCATCTCATAGTATATTTGGGTGTATCTGTGGGTGTATTTTTAGACACCAGAGTGATGCAAAGTTCCACACCCTATGGACTAACTTTTAAAAAAATATATATATATATCATACATAAATATATATAACATACACAAATCATTTCTTAACTAAGCAACTGTTTCTTAAATTATCAGACACTCACCACACTGATGTTAACATCACCATATATTGTGTTTTCTACCATGATTGTAGTAACTATTGTCCCACCATTCTTCTGGTCAATTGTTAAGTTAAGCTGATTAGGGATCTGAATTAATGGCTGTCCGAATGATGTAGAATTATTATTATTATTATGCTGTCGTTGTAGAAGGTTGTTAGGCTGTTGATTTGTCATGTTTCCAGAATGTGTTTGAACGCTCAGCGTTTGAACGTCACCATCTGTTAAAAAATTAACAATTAAATACACAACCAAAACCATGTAAACATTATAGTAAAGCTTATTGAAGATTGAGAAACATATTGACTACTAACAAAGTAAAATATAAATCTTTTCCTACGTTTGATATTCTTTTTTCTGATTTTTTTCACTATGGACTTGATCCTTTTTAATGCTGTTTTCTCTCCATATTTATTCTGTAGTACCTCTACTGTGTCTTCCAACCTCCCTGTTGTTCTTCTCCAGCTGTGTTAACCAAAGACAAGCAGTTAGAAGAATAAAATGTATGTACAATAGCAAAAATAATGTTGGTCATTAGTTGTTAGGGTTAGATACACCTGTAGACACATTCATATGCCAATTCAAAGTCAATGAACCGGCTGATGCTGCAGGTGTAGCACATGATGGACGGTGAACAGACGCACAGCAGGTTAAACCAGAGTTAAAACAATTGTCTATGTTAGGACAATAACAATAATAGTCTATGTTAGGACAATAGTATGTTCACAGGAGCCGCTGAGAGCGAGTTCCAGCTGATAACGGTCATAAAGTGCGAAATAAGGTGCAAGTACACATTTCATATTTGACAGCTGTTTTGAGAAATGTTAAACAATGACAAAAATAATCAGGCAAACTAATCAACTTTTTTTCTTATTTCACCATTTTGAACTTAAAATAGGCCTATATAATACATGTGATTTAATGTGAGAGGGGAAGAAACAAATAACAGCCATTTTCATCATATTAGGCATAAGATTAATAATGAATGTATACATATTGTCAATTAATTTAATAAACATTTACCTAACATCCATAGCCTTCAGTAAATTATGGCTAGACAAAGTTCCTTTTTAACTCTGCCCCCTGCTCTAGTTAGAACTTTGGAGCGCTTAAAAGTGTGGGGCTCAAAAATAAGTGTCATTTGGAACTCTTTATAGTTATTTTTATCAAAAATATGTTGATAATGATTAAAAACTTCAGTGCCCTTCGAAGGCACCATTTTAGATAGTTTGGCACGCATGGGATCTTTACACTTTCCCCCGGATATCTGTTTCTTACTGTTAGCTGTAATGTTAGTGAACTCTAGGTCTTCTCTTTGTTCATATACGACAGTATTCGCATGAATTGGTTTGATTTGATAAAATGATGGTTTAAACCATCATCTTCACGTGAGACATTTACATTATATTATTTGTAACGAGGTTCAATAGTTATGGGAAGAAGGAGGCGGGAACCGGCGAACATTCAATATATTTTAATGACAAAAATAAACCAAATACAAAATGAAAGTAAAAGCCAGCAGCCCCTCACGGACGACTGCTGGCCACACAAAACAAAAACAAAACACAACATAAAATCAGGCCTGTCCTCTCTCTCTCTTCACTGTCGTCGCTCCTCCTTTATGCTTCCGCTCCTCCGTGAGAGATTCGAGACCGGTGCGTCTCGCAGGTGTCGCTCATCAGAGTAATCACGCCACCGGCCTCATGCCGCTCTCTCACGGCCCTCGGCCTCGTCCTGCTCGCCACATTATTATACCGTCCTAGTTTTAAATAGCGCTAAAATGTATATTTTATATTTTAACCCTTTATGCGGATATAGAATGCCGCACAAAGTTCTCTGTTCTCTGGTTCTATGTTTGGAGAACTTGGCTTGGAAATTAGTGGCCTGTGCTATACTTAAATCCGTTGATGAACTCTGTTTATTAAACATTTATTTTTTATGGATCCAAAAAGAATCAACACATCGAAGCTTCCTGTTTTTTATAGAAATCTGTTTAAAATATGGGACCTTTTTAAAGTGAAAAGAACTGAGAGTACAGATTCTCTTTTTTGGTTCCTATTCCTAGAAGAACCCATGATTTACGGTGCTCTTCTGGATATATCAGGTACATGTGGACTATTATATGGTGCTTTTATTAAATCTAAGATTGTAACACTGGGGCGTTTAATTAATGTGACTGGTCCCTGTTTTAAAAATGTGAAAAATGTGGTTGCCTCATTAGGTATTAAATCAGTCCGAATTGTTGAAAAATTTCTTCAGAATTTGCAATCTGTATTTACAGTAAAAGAGTTGAACATGCTTGAAAATTGTTTTGCTGATAAACTTGTGCCTAATGATAAAGATGCTTTTCCAAAGTGTTTTTTGTCCCCAGATATAGGGGAATATTCGGGAGTTTTTTTGGAAAATGTATCAGATATGGATTTATATGAAGTTGTGGGGAAACAAATGTACAATTCTTGTGTAAAAGTTTTCAACAAAAAAGGTTTACATGAAAGAGTTGACTCACCTTGGCGCACCATTTTTGAAGTTGATAAAGATGTAAAACCAGAGTGGAGGGCACTTTACAATAGCCTGACTACGTCAGACTTCCTACTTCCGCTCAATTTCATTTCGCTTCTGTAGTCAATCTGAGATAGCAGCGTATCTTTCAGTTTTCCACCGGCCTGAAAACAGCCGGGCCAATCAACGAACAGAGGGCGGGCTGAGAGCCGTGACGTAGATGCTGATTGTACCGTGGATGCGTAGATTTTTACTTCACATAATCTGCAAAAGTCGCGCACAGCCATGTTCACTCCGGTATTTCGCTCAATGGTTTTGTTTTTGCATCATACATGTGTTTACAGTGGAAGTTAGATGCTGCTGAGCATGCGCATAACACACGCCATAACCAAACGTTATGTGATTGGCTTACGGGTAACCAATGATTTTAAACTTCAGACAAGCGCCCCCCCGCGAGAGAGAAAACACTTCTCTATTATGCTATTCCAGACTCTGTCTACGAAGCAAAGTGAAGTAGCAGAGTCTGGTATTACCAGGCTAACTTTACAAGCCACCATTAATAAAAAGGATTGGAGATTTACAGTGGAGAATTATACATGGTATAATTGCTGTTAATTCTTTTATTTCTATCTTAAATCCAAATGTTAGTCAAAAGTGCCCTTTTTGTTCTCAAAGAGAAACTGTTTTTCATGTGTTTATGAACTGCTCAAGACTTAAGCCTTTATTTGATTTGTTGAAGAGAATTTTCATCTGTTTTGATGAAAAATTTACTGTGCCAGTTTTCATTTTTGGTTTTTAAATATACCGACGACAATATGAATGCCAATTGATAAATTTTATTGTAGGCAAGGCAAAAATGGCAATATATGTTAGCAGAAAGAAAAAAGTTGAACAAGAAGGCGATTATAATGTTGTAATGATGTTTGCAGCTATGATCAAATCTAGACTGCTACTTGATTTTTATTTTTATAAAGCTACGAACTGTCTAGAAGTGTTTGAAAAGATATGGTGTCATAGATGGGCATTGTGTTCTGTTATGGAAAATGAAATTTACTTTTCACATTTTTTATAAATATGATGTGATTTACATTTTAATGTTTTTATATTTTTAAATATTTCTGTAATAAATGTTTTTTGAAAAATCAAAATCTCTTTCTCTCTCTCTCTCTCTCTCTCTCTCTCTCTCTTTCTCAGGTAACATTTTCAATATATGCTGGGTACAATTAATAATATAAGTTATCATCATTTCATACATATATTTTGTAACTATTTTAAGTGTAACCATAACCATAATTTGTCATTAAACCTTTTCAATTGCAACTAATGTACTAACTAGTTTTGATTTGGTATTGACTTTGAAGTGCTACATATTGCAATACAATATCGTCACTATCTATAGCAATGCTCTCCCACAAATATTAAGCTATGGTAACTGCACTTATTTCCGTCGTTGGTATAAGTGGCAGTGGGTGGTATAGACAAGAAATGTGCAGTTCCCTTTCGAGGGAACTCGCGATGCGTCAATGACGCTTTGGGAACGCTCCTGCGTGATTGCGTCTGAAGCACCTATGTCAACTAGTCCAATGGCGAGAGTGGGCGTCACGGGCGGGTGACGTGACGACCAGGAAAGGATAAAGGACATCCGGTTTAGAACCGCGCTAGCTTCTGTGCCTCAGCAAGCGCTCTGTGTTATACTGTCTGTGTTATTTATTGTTGTCTGTCACAAGCATAGATATTATGGCGAACAAAACAACCTTATCGTGTGTTCCTCCCTGCCCTCTGTCTTTACGGGTGAGGATACACACGATGTATGTGTTGTTTGTTTGGAACGGAGCATGTTCTGTCAGCGCTCGAGGGTGCTGACTACGAGCATTGCGAGTTACTATCGTACTCGCTCCGTTCCCGCTTGTCACTCTTTGAGGAGGGTGTTCAGGCTCGCGTTCCTCGCTGTACCGACCCCGTGTTGCTGAGGCAGCACGGAAGTTGGTATTGTGGGTTCGCAAATGGATCTCGCAGAGAGGTTAGAGACGGGCTCCGCCTTTTCTCTGCTTTTATCCGGGGGATCCAGCGCTCTCTCTCTGCGATCGGAAGCCCGCGCCACGGCTTCTTCCGTCCTGGTTAGAGAGCCCGGTGTTTCAGCAGTCTATCTCTGAGGAGGTAGAGTGCTGAGCATCGATACATGTCCACAACCACAAGCATATTATATATATCTAGACAGGAGTATGGGGAGCAAACAGCTTTGGATTGTGTGTTCCTCCCTGCCCTCGCTTCATTACGAGTGGGGACACACGCGATTCATGTGTTAACTTGTTTGGGAGTGGAGCATGCACGGTCAGCTCTAGTAAAATAAGGGGACTGACATTCATAAATTCCCGACGTGTATCTTTTGCACTATCGAGAGTTTAGCTCTGCTCCCGATGGCTTTCTTCTCGAGGGTAGAAAGTCAATAAAGATTATTTGGTTCGGATCTCGCGTGTGCTGAGGCAGCGCGTAGATTACGGGGTCTGCAATAAAGATTCTGTTACTCGATCTCGGATCTCGCGTGTGCTGAGGCAGCGCGTAGATTACGGGGTCTGCAATAACAATAATAGTGGACTGGATACGTTCATTCATGAACATTGTGTTCACTATCAAGCGTTTCCCCATGCTACTTTTTATTAAAAAAAAGAAAGACTGCAATAAGAGTTAAGTGGTTATACAAATGCAAGAGATACATGGTGTATTGCAAGCTACGAATTTATGATTCTTTTATTGTATGTTGAAACTATTTTTATATATAAGCTTAGGCCTATATATAAATATATATTCAGCCACAGACTATTAACTTGTCTGGTTGATCTTTTGCTGTTTGATTCTGAGGAATTAAATAAGTGGGCTGCATTTAAATTTGCTTATCTGACTTTCATTAGTTAGATTCATGTATAAGTTCAGT
Source organism: Abramis brama (assembly GCF_963993115.1). Lineage (NCBI taxonomy): Eukaryota > Metazoa > Chordata > Actinopteri > Cypriniformes > Leuciscidae > Abramis > Abramis brama. The sequence continues at coordinate 14,870,686 of NC_139982.1, forward strand.
ATTTCATCCAGACTGTGTACCTTGTCTGGTTGATCTTTTACTACATTTTATTTGGAGGAATTAAATGGTAAAATTATGTGCTGAGCATTGAGGTAAGGGAATTGAAGATTCTAAAAACCATCTCAATCTCCTGTATACAATGAGTTTGGAGTTTATAACTTCATAAATGGGGCTGCTGGGCGGAGCAGCACTAGCCATTAACAAACTCCTTGTACAGGTAGAGTGTCATTTCCTGTGCTCCCCCTCAGAAAGATTGGGGACCAGAATGGCATTCTCAACAGAAGCCTTTAAAGCAGAAGATGGATCTGAGGACTGTTTTTCTGTGAAAAAGGCTTCGGCCAAGGTCCTGATGCCACTGGTGTCAGACCTCTGGGGGCAACCCTGACCGGGCTGGAGCGGTGTTCACCTCAGTATACGGTGCCCGCCCCACCTCGGTGCCCTCAGGAGGCCGTTCTGCCAACCCCGCACCCTTGGTCTCGGGGCGCAGCGGTCTCCAGCGAGCACATGGCTCAGTGTCACCACGACACCGTGTCAAACTCGCACCCTCTTAGGGGGGTTAAAAAACAGTCAGTTCGGTTGTTTCCTGCCAGGATGCTTCAGGTCACCGAAGTGGCTGTTACAATAACATCAGAGGCCAGTCTCGAGAGACTGGTACCCTTAGTAGATTTTCTGACAGAGTGGAAGAATCTGCCGAATATATCTCCATGGGTCCTGCAGATAATAGAGAGAGGTTACAGAATCCAGTTTCGTTCTCCTCCACCTTGTTACAACGGGTGCTACTCGTGTTAGTACATCCCAAGCAGGCTCTGGTAATGGAGCAAGAAGTAGACAGAGAATCGGGGTTTTACAGCGCTACTTTATTGTTCCGAAAAAGGATGGGGGGTTGCGTCCCATTTTAGATCTCCGTCTGTTGTATCGTGCAGTCATGAAACTCAAGTTCAAGATGCTCACACTCAAACAGATCGTGACTCAAATCATTTCCGAGGACTGATTTGTCACGATAGATTTAAAAGGCGCTTACTTCCATCCTCCCTCTACAAAGGAAGTTCCTGTGGTTTTCTTTTGGGGGCAAAGAATACCATTATCGGGTGCTTCCATTCGGTCTAGCTCTATCACCCCGCACGTTCACAAAGTGCGTAGATGCAGCTCTGGCCCCGTCAGGCTGCAGGGCTACGCGTTCTGAACTACATCGATGACTGGCTGATTCTGGCGGAATCAGAGCAGTTAGCGGTTCAGCATCGAGATGTCATCCCCGCTCAGATGAAGAAATTGGGGTTGAGACTCAATGCCAAGAAGAGTGTGCTTTCTCCTTTACAGAGAACCACTTTCCTTGGTGTGGTATGGGATTCAGTCACGATGCGAGCCACACTATTGCCCGTTCGTGTAGCTGCTATCCTCACAGCCACAAAAGAGTTGAAGCTAGGCCAGTCACGCACTGTAAAACAGTTCGAGAAACTGTTGGGCCTCATGGCAGCAGCGTCCAATGTGATACCCTTTGGCCTACTGTATATGAGACCCTTGCAGTGGTGGCTCAGAACCAGAGGGTTCTCCCCGAGGGGAAACCCACTTCGTACAATCAAGATCACGCGGCAGTGTCTCCGCGCCTTGGTTATATGAGGAAATACTGGTTCCTATCCCACATGAGCAGTCACGCACTGTGAAACAGTTCGAGAAACTGTTGGGCCTCATGGCAGCAGGTCCATTCTGATACCCTTTGGCCAACTGTACATGAGACCCTTGCAGTGGTGGCTCAGAACCAGAGGGTTCTCCCCGAGGGGAAACCCACTTCGTACGATCAAGATCACGCGGCGGTTTCTCCGCGCCTTGGTTATATGGAGGAAATACTGGTTCCTATCTCAAATGAGCAGTCACACATTGTGAAACAGTTAGAGAAACTGTTGAGCCTCATGGCAGCAGCGTCCAATGTGATACCCTTTGGCCTACTGTACATGAGACTTTCGCAGTGGTGGCTCAGAACCAGAGGGTTCTCCCCGAAGGGAAACCCACTTCGTACAATCAAGATCACGCGGCGGTGTCTCCGCGCCTTGGTTATATGGAGGAAATACTGGTTCCTTTCCCAGGTTCCGGTGTTGGGAGCTCTTTGCCATCGAGTTGCTATCTCGACAGATGCTTCCCTCACAGGCTGGGGAGCAGTAATGGGAGGCCGCTCATCCCAGGGCCTGTGGAGGAGTCATCATCTTTTTGGCACATAAATTGCCTGGAGATGATGGCAGTCTTCAATGCGTTGAGACATTTCTCCCAGTCCTGAGTGACCATCATGTGCTTGTCCGTACAGACAACACATCAGTGGCCTCTTACATAAATATATAGGAGCAAACATCCTGTTGAGGCAGGGGCTGAGGCCCGCGGAATGGAGGCTTCACACCGAGGTGGTGGAGCACATTTGGGGGGTTTATGGCCAGGCACAAGTTGATCTGTTCACGTCTCAGGATACGACGCACGGTCCACTTTGGTTCTTCCTCACACACCCAGCTCCCTTGGGGCTGGATGTTGTGGTATGGACATGGCCGAGGCTACGTCTGTACATCTTTCCCCGATTATTCTGCTCCCAGGAGTTCTGGAGAAGGTCCGCCAGGACGGAATAAGTCTACTACTAGTAGAACCTTACTGGCCGGGCTGACTGGTTCTCAGACCCGGTGTCTCTCCTCGATGGCTCTCCCTTGGAGATTCCAGTCAGGAGGGACCTTCGGTTTTAAGTGGGAGGGGTGACCCTTCACCCCAGCCCAGAGATTTGGAACCTGTGGGTTTGGCCTCTGAGGGGGCCCAACTCATTGACTTTGGTCTCTCAACTGAGGTTGTGGAGACCATATTTCACTCCAGAGCTCCCTCCACGAGGAAACTCTATGTATTTAGTGATGGGTTTTCCCTTCTTATTGCGGGTCTGTGGACAGTGGGGCCCAGTTACTGCCCGATTGGTACAGTGCTGGAGTTACTGCTGGTTTGTTTTTCCGCAGGGTTATCCCCTTCCACACTGAAGGTGTACGTGGCGGCCTTAGTGCCCACATGTCCCTTTTGGTGGTAATTCCCTGAGGGGGGGGGGGGGGCCTTTGGTTGTTTCCTCCGTGGTGCTTTTAGACCAGGACAGGAGTATGGCGGCTTAGAAGCCTTATTTTATGTAGATATCCATGTAGGATGTGGTATGCGGCAGGCTGGTCCTCTCCGCTCACATTCGTAAGGTTTTGCAACTTCGACCTGGGCTCTTCCCCAGGTTCTCAAGTGCTCTTGTCTTAGTTGTGCAGTATTCACACAGACAGGTTCTGGTTCGTATGGCGTGTTGGGCATTCTCGTTCCCAAAGCGTCATTGACGCATCGCAAGTTCCCTCGAAAGGGAACGTCTCAGGTTACGACTGTAACCCTAGTTACAGGAACGAGACGATGCGTCACTTTGCCATACTTCCTACATCCCTGTGATCGACTTGCTTCGGCCCTTTTCGAAGCTAGCGCGGTTCTAAACCGGATGTCCTTTATCCTTTCCTGGTCGTCACGTCACCCGCCCGTGACGCCCACTCTCGCCATTGGACTAGTTGACATAGGTGCTTCAGACGCAATCACGCAGGAGCGTTCCCAAAGCGTCATTGACGCATCGCGAGTTCCCTTCTCAGGGAACTAGGGTTACAGTCGTAACCTGAGACGATTTCTACCATCTTGCCAATAACGTTTCTTTAGTCATTCAGCAGTTCTTGCAGCTTGAACCACTGCAGGAATTCCACCCTTACACAATCATACAAAATGAGGGAAGTACTATCAATGCTCAACTATAACTAAGCCAGCCTGATCTCACACACGAAACGTACATATTTAGACGTAAATAAAAACTATCCAATTCGTATATATATTTACGTATTATAGTGACTTTTACGTATCATATGGACGTTATTTCAGGTTCGATACGTATCTATATTTACGTATTACAACGTATATCCATAAATGCATTTATACAGCCTGGTCTCATTGTTAATACGTAGTATTAATACGTAATTTTCAAAGATAGAAAATTTACCTTTTACCGTTTTATAGATAAATGGAAGATCCCTTAACCCCACTCCCAAACCTAAACATAACGTTACCCATTTTATACAGAATATAAAAAGGACAAAACGTACAGAGATGTGTAGGGAAATGGCAATTTTATTAACAATATAGCATTAAAAGATTTTTTTAGCAGCTAATCCTACTCCTACCCCTAAACCTACCCATAACAATTTCTTAAAACTACATAGGCTACAATTATGAAGAAAAATTACAACATACGTGTAATCACAATAATTTATTTATTGCGAAAATGTCAAAACCGGTACCAAAAGTCGTTCACATGACGATGTGTTGCAGTCACAGTCCTCTCTTTCAGTATAATAGTTTTGAATGAGGTACAGAGCAGAATTTAAGTTATTAATCCATGAAAATGTTAATCCGGCTTCGCTCTGTGTGAAGGCGCGCGCGCTTCTCCATTTTAAATGTAGTTTACCGACTGAAATACGGCATGTCGCAATCTGTGGCGAGAGCCAATGAGCGTTTGATATTACTGCCGTAAAACATGTCGTAACGCTTCTTGAGGGCGCAATTTTTGAATTTAAATTCATCACGAGCGCGGAATTTGACAGTTACGGACTGTTTCGACAGGGAACTACTTTATTTCACTAACTGCAACAGTGCTTCAGTGTTACTTCTACTCTCTATAGATTGGGACCATATGGAAACTGAGCAGTGTTTGTTTAACACTAAGGAGTTTGCTGCATACCAGTAAACATGTAACCTGCAACATGCTTTTTTTGTTCATCAAATAATTATTTAAATTATTGAGAAATTGTCTTGGTCTTTATTTAACTATGAACACACACTAAAAGATGTTATATGTGTAGCGGGTAGGGTGGTTGAAATGGGAAGTGTACCTTTAAGTGTGGTATTTTTTTTCCTTTACATAAAGATTTCCCTTATAAGAAATCTATTACAGTGTTTTCCTTTACATAAAGATTTCCCTTATAAGAAATCTATTACAGTGTTTTCCTTTACATAAAGGCATTATTATAGCCAATATAAGCCTGTTTATATGAGTCATAACAGAATCAATTGCATGTTTCACACAACAAAACATATTAATGGCAAAGGTCTAATTACATTATATTTAGCACAAACAGGGCTACCATAATATGTGAGCAACATTTATGTACATGTTTGTATTTTTGAGAGAATAATGTTTATGCATGGTTATTGAAAAAAATTAAAGTTTCTAAAAATTAAATTTTCAGTTTTAAAGAAATTAAAGTTTCCACAAAACATACTAAATATGTGTCCACAAGACTTTTGACTAATGGATGTTGTCGCCAAGAGTTTTTGCTTCAAAATGATCATCCTTTCTAATCAATCACATAAAACAATACATTGATTTAAACTTTGTAAGACACGTTTTGTTTGGAAAGGCAATATGATTGGGGGCGTGAATGATCATGAATAATGATGTGGTTCACACCTGAGAAGACAATGACCTGCATAATGAGCCTTTCATTCAGGTGTGTCACTGGGTACCACAAGAAGAATGTGAGGACTTATTTTGTATGCATGCAAATTGTATAATATCCAAAGTAAACATTTCTAGTAACTATGCAGTTAATTCTTATACTGTATTTTCAGAAAGTTTTGGACTATATCCTCTCCCCAAATGTGTCACTAATAAAAAACAATAATGAATAATTTAATGAGAAGGTTTATATTGACCCTTTACATCTACCTTGTAAATATATTTTTTGCTATTTTATTAAACAGTTTTCACATGTAAATCAATTACAGTTGTAACAATATTGCAAGTGTAATCTTTCTTTTTAAAAAGTATACATTTTATCATACGTATTTCAAAGTTAAGGATTCATTAGTTTGAATATTGGAACAAACACTATGATAACATCTTAGTTGATAATTCAATATACCTACTTTATTTTTGACAAACCATCACAGAAATTAGTGAACAAAAGCTTATTTGATGTGACAGTATTCTTTTTTTACAGTAAAAACTTTTATAATCTATCCAAAACTAATCAACGAAATCTTGTCTAAACATTCATATTTTGTCTGTAACATATCATTTTTATGATACATTAGCATATAAATGTTCATTTGCAGTTTAATACGTTGTTTATATGGCACAGATGCAAGTTGTTTTGTAGTAAAAAAACAGCGCGCATCTGTGCAGTTCATTCATTCACACACAGACACGCGATTTATATCTAAACAGTCTTTTTGCGGTTTACAGACACTATTGCATACAGACACTATTGTATCCGTTGCTCCTCGAAATTAATCTAAACCGGCGCTTCTGAGGTCAATTTCCAAGGATAATTATTACGATAGTATTATTCCTCACAGCGTAGCAAGATGACGTAGAGTACATTAAGCTGATTAAACTTGATGAGTTTTATCGAGCTGATGTTGGGCGTTGACACGTTTGCATGGATCGCCTCAGATCATTTGCATTTGAATAGTGCACGCTCTCCGTGGGCGTTCACATTAGCACTTAATGAGCTATAATGAGATGAAATGAGAATGACTGACATCTCTCTTTTCATACAGATTACATAAACTGAGAATATTTGTTGTTTTTTTTGTCATTTAATATTTTATTCATTTTCAATTTTGCCAAGATACAGTAACAACAATAATTTGTGCAGTTACATTACTTCCAGTAATTGCATTAAACATAAGCAATATACACCACACATTCCTTAACTACAAAACCCCCCTCCCCCCTCCCTTCCTCCCTCCCACCCACTTCCCCCCTCCCACTTCCCTATGGAGCACACAGGTTAGACCAGGATCATGATCAGGATTACAAATTGGACCTAACGAGTTACCACAAATGAAAGATACAAAAAGTCATAACAATAGCTTCTTTACATCCTCTGCAGCCTTTTCCCACATCACCAACGTTTTTAACTTGCCATTATTAATACGGGCTGATGACCACTCCAGGTAGATCACCTCGAGAAGAGCTTGAAGCCAGTGTTTTATTGATAATTGGTGCGGAGGAAGCCACCTCAGAACAACAATTTTTTTCGCTGCAGTCATACCAGCCAACCAGAATTTACGCTCTATCTCAGTGATCTTGAACCTGGAGTCGTCATTTAAAAGAAGCAGCGCCGGCTCCAGAGGGAACTTCTTCCACACCAGAACAGTCATCTTATCCACAACTTTGCCCCAAAATCTTTGTACATCTGGGCACTCCCATAAGACATGTAGTAATGTGCCCATAGTGCCCTGACTACAAAATGTACAGTAGGGGTTGGGCACTAGACCTATTAAATGTCTTTTACGTGATGTCAAGTCCTATGGCAGATTTTGTCGTGGATTAATTGGTGATTTGGATTTTTAGAAGACTCAAATACATTATTCCACACCACCTCCCAATTAATGGTCTCTGTTCCAAGAGGTATATCCACCTCCCACGATCTATACCCAAGCAGTTCTGTAGTGGTGTATGCCATGAGATTGTTATAAATGAATGAGACCATTTTCCTTCGGGGTACTCTTTCCATGAGAGACACTATAGGATGAGTCTTTAATGCAGACCCCCAGGGAACCTTGAGTGAATTTAGAGCTGACCTTACCCTAAAGTAGAGGAATTGTGAATTTCTTGGGATATCAAAGTGGGACATCAGAACAGGAAAATCTAAAATTGAATTTTGCCCTGAGATATCTCCCAACATCCATATCCCATATTGAGCCCACAGTTGAGAGATGAATGGTTTACCACCTGTCAATAAATTGGTATTGTGCCAAATAGGAGAGTGTTTATGCCATTTCAGTTTGAAGTCTACATGTTTCTCTAAATTCTTCACAATTTGTACTGTATACGAAATAATTGGTCCAAATTCTGAATAGCACTTCTTATGTTTCAGACCAGAGAAAATCACATCCTGAAGCCTTAATTGGGTGCACCAGCTCCTGTTCTAACGTTTTCCAAGGTGACACTAATTCCGCATAAAGCCAGTATTTTAAAGAACGTAATATAAAGGCCCAGTGATACAGCTTGAAATTCGGGCACGCCCATCCACCCTGAGATTTATCCCGTTGCAATGTTGACCATTTGATGCGCGGTTTCTTCCCATTCCAAGTAAATTTTTTAAGCATTGATTCAAGTTTTTGCCAATAGCCTGTCGGGGGTGATATTGGAAGCATAGAGCTAATAAAATTTATACGTGGAAGAATATTCATTTTGATTGTAGCCATGCGGGCAGGCATGGACGATGGAAATGCTGCCCACTTCACTAGGTCATTCTCGACTTTTTTCAAAATAGATGGGTAATTATTCCTAGCTATTGCCTGGATACTGGGACTAATTTCAACACCTAAATATGTGGCCTTTTGCGCCACTGGTATACGGGATTGGATATTTAATTTCTTCAGATCCGTATTCAACAACATTAAAATTTATTTGGAATAGTTGAGCTTGTAGCCAGAAAGTGTACCAAAGTGTTCTATGATTTTTAGAACATTCGGAAGGGATTGCTGTAAATCCGAAAGGTAAATAAGTGTATCATCCGCGTACAGAGAAACGGAGTGTAATGTGGACCCTATTTTAACTGGAGCTACTAAGGTGCTTTGGCGTATGTATTGGGCTAATGGTTCGAGTGATAAATTAAAAATGGCAGGAGATGCTGGGCATCCCTGTCTGGAACCACGACAAATACTGAAAAGATCAGAAAGGTGCCCAGCTGTAACAACCCTTGCAGAGGGATTAGAATATAGTACTTGTATCATTTTAATAAAATTTGGGCCAAATTTGAATTTTTCTAGTACGTTCCACAAATATCTCCATTCCAGGCGATCAAACGCCTTTTCTGCATCAAGAAATAAAAGTCCACAAGATAGTTCTGTCTTTTTGGTTTCCGAGATAATATGTAGGAGCCGCCGGACATTATCTGATGCCAGCCGCCCTTTAAGGAAACCAGTCTGATCTGAATTTATTAACTTCCCAGTAACTCTATCAAGACGCATGGCAATAGCTTTGGAATAAATTTTTACATCTGCATTAATTAAAGAAATAGGGCGATAGCTTGAGCAATTCTGGGGGTCCTTCCCTGGTTTATAGAGTACCGAAACAAGTGCTGTGTTGAGATCCCTGTGGAAGAAGCCCTTTTCTATAGCTGAATTAATAGTATCTAGCCAAATAGGTCCTATAATATCCCATAATTCCAGGTACAGCTCCACAGGTAACCCGTCAATTCCTGGTGAGCGCCCCCTATTGGTTAATTTAACCGCTGTATGTAATTCCTCTAATGTTATGGGGATATCCAAATCCTTGGATTCATCGTCTGATAGCTCAGGTAAATTCAGGTTGTCAAAGAATGAATCAAATAAGTCCTGTGAGGATCGGTCTTCCGAAGAGTAGAGGTTCTCAAAAAATGATTTAAATGAATTATTAATGTCAGCTGTTTTGGTGACCAATCCGTTCACTGGACAATTTATAGAAGGAATATTAAATTGGTTTTCTTGCTGTTTTAATGTTAATGCAAGGAGACGACTTGGTTTACTACTATCAGTGTAATATTTGTGTTTGGTGATATGCATCATGAATTCAGCCCGTTGCCTCAGCATATTATCTAGTTCTGCCCTCGCAGACCTAAGCTTTGTTGCTACCTGATTACTATAATTGTCTTTAAGCTCCCTCTCTAATTTACAGCAAGCCTGTTCCATTTGAGTAATCTTTTGTGTTCTGCTCCGTTTAAGATAGGATGAAAAACTAATTGCATTTTGGTGCAGAAAGCCTTTGATTACCGACCAAACAACCGCTTTGTCTGAAACTGAGTCTTTGTTAATATTAATAAATTCCACTAGTTTGAGCTTAACTTGTGCAAGGTATTTTTCATTTCTCAACAGGGTTGTATTAAATCTCCACCTGGACGATTTACCTTGTAAAAAGTCAAAATTGAATAAAGTCATAATTGCATTATGGTCCGAGATAATACGAGGTAAGAAAACCATCTTATCTACAGTTGGAATCAAGTCTGGTGTAGATAAAATGTAATCTATTCTTGAGAACATCTTATGATGAGGGGAGAAATAAGTGTAATCTCTGGCTGTAGGGTTCTGAAGCCTCCAGATATCAACCAGGTTTATATCTTTGACATTTCTTTAAAGTCTCAGAGGATAAAGCTTGTGCTCGTGTAATGGATGGACTAGACCTATCTAAATTGCAATCAAATAACGTATTCTGGTAACCTCTAACCAAAATGCATTGTGATCCTGATATAAAATAAAGAATAAAAATATTCTGTGTGAACCCCAAACCCCCCACCCCCTTGTGATAAACACTTGACTTCCTTGGTACTATCCTCAACTTATCTACTCTCCCTGGGAGAGCTATCCGAGCATTAAATCTTAACATATATAACGCCAAAATCAATATAATCCATTAATATATGGTGGGAGCGATATAATGTAAACACATACCTAAAACAGAAAAAGAGAACAAACTTAAAGTAATATAGTCAGAAAAAACAAAATTGGCACAACAACACCCCCCAAAAAAAAAAAAAAAAAAAAAAAATTACAATGAAATTAAGATATGTTACCAGTAATATTAAACCAGAATAATGTTGCGCTTTAAAGTGCCTCTTCAAAGTTAAAAAATAGGGTAAAATACAAATGAGAACACATTGGCAGGAGGCGTCCCACTTAATGTGTAACTAAACACATTGATTGTGATTAAATCAGTTCTGAGAAAGAGGCACTTGCAGAGTTCGGTTATCAGCACTGTCCCCATAGGAGCGGCAAGAGACATTCAACGTTCACATTCGCATTCAAACTGAGTGTAGTCCCCTAGGTTAAAGTCATTAAAGTCATTCTAATAAAGACCCCCTGTGGTCGATATCATCCCTGTAATTTGAAGATACTGGTTTACCTCCTGTCCAGTCATCGCCAACTCAGTCCTTTTTTGAGCCGAAGTGTTGATTGTAGAAAGTTTCAGCAGTCTCGGCAGAGCTGAATGAATGCCGAGATCCCTCAAAGTACACCACCAGCGTTGCAGGGTATCGTAGGCTGAACTTAACCCCTTTCTCATAAAACTGTGATTTTACCTTCTTGTAGGCGCTGCGCTTGGCCGCCAGCCGAGCACTCAGATCCGGGAAGATAAAGATTTTTCTGCCCTCGTAAAAGAGCTGACGCTTTTGTATAGCCAGTTGCAGGACGCGCTCTCTCTCCTGAAAGCGGTGAAAGCAGAGGATGAACGGCCGCGGGTTTGCTTCAGGGCTCGGTTTAGGCATCGGCGCTCTATGACATCTTTCCAGCTCCGGGGCTTTAGACAAGCTGTCGTCATTCAACACTTTGACCAAGAGTTCAGACATGAACTTCAATGGACACTTCCCCCGCTCGCTGTCCTCCGCGACGCCGAGGACCCTGAGATTCGTACGCCTTTGCCTATTTTCATACCCGTCCAACATGTCCTTCAAACCGTTGTTTTCTTTCGTGAGGTCCCGCACGGAGGACCTCAGCTCCACCACGGATGATTCCAGTGTGGAGATCCGGTCACTGTGGTCTGTAAGCACGTCCTCCGCCTCATTGAAGCGAACTTCATACGACTCAACTTGTTGTTTAACAGCTTCTAGTGTATTTTGAATCGGCGAGAGCGACGTCTTTATTAGTTTTGTCAGCTCGTCCGTGAAGTTATTTCGGTTCTTTTCAAGTTCAGCCACCAACATGGCTAGCGTTAGCTGCTCAGCCGCCATGGAACGTGTTGTACGTCCCTCTTCAATGCTTTTGTTCGAAACCTTGTCCTTTCTATTCTTATCTGACATCCCAAACGATAGTTCAGTAATGGAAAACCATCAGTGAAAGGTTATAGTCACTTTATAGGCGTAAATTTATAAATAAAACAGCTTTTGCTCGGGAGCTCTCCTCTACACGTCCGCTCTATCACGCCATCGACCGTAAGCCCTCTTAGAATATTTGTTTTTTATATAAATTACTTCATTTAAAAGAAGAAAATTCAAGCTTTATATGCAGGGGTGCACATAACATTTTTGGTCTTGTTCTCAGGGGAGAACCTGGGGTTGTTGCTTGGTCCTCACATTTTCAAATGCATTTTTTCCTTAACCCACCTCACGGGATTGAGGAACAAATTAGAGGGATGCATAATATATTGTTAAATATTGTTATCGGACTATACCTACATCCCAAAAAAAAAAAAAAAAAAATCGAGCACACTTTAAAATAGTCAAATTTTTATCAGGCAGTAGGCTAATATGGCCTAGTCGAGTCTATGCAGACTGCACTGCTTGTTATTATCAGAGATGGCAACGCCGGCGAAGGAGGTAACTTTACGTGACAAACTCAAAAAAGGAGAATTAAAAACAAAGGCAATAGAAGGTCATCCATCCATTTTTTCCCCCAAAACGCTATAAATCCATCCTTTTTTTATATATATATATTTTTTTAAATTGATGGTTTGTCTTTTTTTTTTAAGTATTTTGTCATTTATGATGAAAAAACAATCTTACGTGAGTGACAGTTCTCCATTACGGACGCGACCTCTGAAAGCGCCGCGGCACTAAAAGACTTTCAAACTTTCACAGAGACCTCAAACAGAAAGCACAAAGCCTTTCTTTAAAGCGAATTTCGTTTTGTATTAATTGTATCTTAATTTTAATCCATGTTTCATTAACCAATTTCCTGGTTTTAATAAATAAAAAAAGTAAATAGGCTATCTTGATTGTTTAGGCTATTTTTTAATTATAGCCTAAGTGTAAAATATTAGGCTGTGTATACCGACATGGATCAATTATTAATATTAAATTTCATCTGTCTTTTGTGGGCATAGGCTAGCTGATGGCGCACCAACGAAAAATCCTAAATGATGTGCCAAAATGCGTTTTCTATTAGGCTACAATGAAAATATTGTACGGTCAGGTTTGCCGAAGTTCGTTTAATTTAGGCTATTTATTTATTTAAATAATTTATTTATTTTTGTCCATGTGCGCCGATCGGAGACGGAGTTCACTGCTGATATTCTGAGGTAAGAGAGTTTTCTAGTCTTGCGGCTGTCATCAGCAGCGCCTTGCATTGCCCAATCAGCGGATGGTGGGCGGGTGCGGTTTTGAAAATTGGCCAAAAACGTTGGTGCGGATGGATGGCGGACGGATGATGAGTTTTGCGATGCGGTTGCGGATGAGATAGCCCATCCGCGCATCTCTAGTTCTGAGGCGTATCCAACACCACAGATTGCGCACCTATCTATCCCCAAATCTTAGGTACGCAAATGAGGGTTGCGGCAATTCATCTGGTACGCATTGTTTAATAGGGTAGCGCATGCGCACCTGCGCACCACTTATGTGCATCCCTGTTTATATGCCTGTGTGACAGTTCATTTTTGGACGCGTTTCAGAATGGACTTCACTGACAGAAAGAAGGCAGAACTCGCATCATGTTTATTTTTCTTTATTTGACAAAAAGCATGACACTTTGTTTTTATTATGAGTATACACAAAAAAATTGACACTTAACAGGATGATGTATAACACTTATATGTAAGATCAAAATCAACAGAGTATTTTGAGTCTCTTTTGCACTGATAAGAAAAAAAGCGAGCAGATCACGACGGCGTGATCGCCGACCCCCGAGGGTTAAACTTCAACTTTAATCTGCCAAGGGTCTTTTTTTTTTTAATTATACCAAACTAATATCTGTGCTCCCAAGCTTACAATTTGTATACATATATAATGTTTTTGTACTGTAAGGACTTTAGAGTAACTTTTTTATTTTAAATTGTCACACAAGGAAATACAGCAAGGTTTTTTTTAACTCTACTCCTAGAAAATTAAGAACAAATAAACCTGTTTTGCTTACGTTTTTAATTGTGAAAATTGATCGTCAAATAGAGACCGCCATGTTTCTCACTGTCACACACTCAACATGAAAACCAGAGTTCCCTTTTAGTCAGTCACTCCAAGTCACGTCAGTGACTGACATAAGGGGGGTTTCGCTTAGAAGCCTATCACCTTCGAGTTCTACAAAACGAGCCAATGGCAAAACAATGCTATGGGTCTGCGAATTTGCATAGCACAACTCCGCCCCACCTCGTGGGTATAAAAGGAGCTGCGCATGCAATCTCGCATTATGTTTTTGCTTCGGAGCCGAGTGTTTCTTCACTTCTCTCCACTGCAAGCTGTCTACGAGTTCTGAGACGAGACGAGAGACTCTTCAGCTGTGTTGGTGTGACGGCATGTTCCAGCGAGATCACATTCCTGCTGCTGGTCTGTGCAGTGATCTGCCAACAGTGTGTGTTTTCTCCCTGGGTGCTTCAGCAGTGCTGTTGAGTTTTATGCTTTCTAAAAGAGCTGCACGTGGTACATCTTTTTAAAGATGTCTCGTCCGTGTATTTCTGGGTGCGGTAGACAGATTGATTCCGCTGATGGGCACAAGCACTGCCTGGCATGTTTGGGCTTGATTCACGCTCAGGCAGCATTCGTGGATGAATCATGTTCCCATTGCGGGAACATGACCATCGCAATTCTGCGATCGAGACTCGATGACCTCCATAGAGTAGAGTCCCCTTCACCACACCCCAATCTATCCCCTCCATGAGAGGGGATACTTTGACTGGTGGCCAGGGTGTTTTGAGTGTGACGGTGTGGAATAACCCGACGAATATTCCCCGAGCCACACCCCCCTCTGGCGCATTGCAACCCGTGAGGTTGCCGGATGAGATCGCCGGCCAGTCTTGTGGCGGACCCAGCGTTTCATTTGGCACCACAGCAGATGACATCATGTCTATCGCCGCATCATAAGGTGGGCTTGAGTCATCCGGAGATGAAGATTCGGCTGTGCTGCCTCCTTCGGGGGTGCCAGCATTGCCCGAGTCTGATCCGGAACTGACTGCCATGCTTTCCTTGGCAGCGGCGAGCAAGGGGCTTGAGTGGAACCCTCCACCATGTCTCGAGCGCTCAAAGCTTGATGATTGTTTTTTTGGGGCGGCGTTTGCTGACACCCGTCAGCACAATTCCTTTCTTCCCGGAAGTGCATGAAGAGGTCATGAGATCATGGAAGTCTCCTTTGACTTCTCGCTCAGTGGCCTCTTCTGCCTTCTCTGCCCTCGCTGAGGCCGCGGCCAAAGGGTACACTGGGGTTCCCCCCATGGAGTGTTCTGTGGCGATGCAACTGTGTCCCCAGAGTGCCTCCACCTGGCGTGGCGACCCAAAGCACCCCTCCAAGGCCTGTAGGTTTTCATCCACTCTCGTGGCCAAAGCCTATAGAGCTGCGGGGCAGGCTGCCTCCTCTTTGCATGCTATGGCCATCCTGTAAGTATATCAGGCATGGGTGCTCTGAGACATGCATGAGGGCAGGGCTGATCCAGGGCTCATGCAAGAGCTGCGTATCTCACTGTATGGGCGACGAAGGTGATGGCACGCTCCGTGGGTCAGGTGATATTCACTTGTGTAGTCCAGGAAAGGCACCTTTGGCTCAACCTGGCAGATATGCGGGAGTCGAGGTGGCCGCAGGAAGGCTCCCCAGCCCGTCCTGATGCGGGCAGCTCAGAGATAGGCTGCAGTTCTCTCCAGGAGATGGTTGCAGGGCCACTCTGTCCCCCAGCCCTCCAGAATCCCTCCAGAATCCAGAATCCCGGCCTGGGGAGAATCCTTAGTTCTCTTTTTGTTCCACTGTCGGCCACGGCCTGCCAGAGATGTATAGTAACGAAGTAGAACTACTTCACTACTGTACTTAAGTACTAAAAGGCTGTATCTGTACTTTACTAGAGCATTATTTTTTTTCTCTCCTACTTCCACTTTTACTTCAGTACATATTTTCAATGAGTTTAATACTTTTACTCCGATAAATTTTTTATGTGCTGCATCGTTACTCGTTACAATTATAAAAATGTTACGAATCATTCCAAACCCACATTATCACTGCCAGAGCGGTAGATGGCTCTGTCACCAGGTTTGATGAAGCTGGCCCAGTGAATCAAGCGATCAAGAAGACCGTGCATGCTACCATTCTGCCTTTCGCTCTGCTGCCTGCCTCCATTGAGAACACTTGAGCTTTAATTTGTTTTGAGATGGAAGAACCAGAAACACCACCTTCAACTTCGAGTGATAGTGGCGGTGAGGGTGAGGAAGGAGACCAGAGTCCATATTTTGATTTGTCAGAGTGAAAGTGTGTAACTGTTAGCCGTCATGAGGACGTCAACGCACTGAATCGTTCTTTGTTTAAATAGTGTAAAGTTACTATTAGATGTAATGTTATTACCTTGAAAAACTATACATCATTAAAATGATATAAGACTCAAGTTTCAGTATTTGAGCACTATTTTATTCTGAGAAACTGAGAAATAGGGACAGTTATGTCTTAATTTGTGTCAGGAGTTATGTAATAGAAAAAATAGTCAATACCTTTAATATGAATTATGAGCGTCAGCCCCTCCCATTCAGAAAAAAACTCCTGTGCTGTCGTCATGACAGCGCTTGACCAAACAATGTCCCTCAGGGCTTTTAGATTATAAAACTATTGATAGATTTAAAATATTTTCTAATATATTTCAAATAAGATTTCATAGGTTTACGTCAGATTTCTATAGAGAGGAATAATATTTATTGAAATTATAACCAAAATGGGCCGATGTAATCATTATGAGTGCCGCTGGATACTCTGATGTAGCCTACCGTGTTTTCAGTCCATGCTGGCAGCCTGAGAGCGCCCTATGCACATTTAGTCCATATATGGAACACATGAAGAACAGCCATTCCAGGAACTCCCTGACATAAACAAAGCTTCCAGAGATCGCTGTTACATGCTGATAAATACCCAATAAGCTGTGGAGAAAAAAGGCACAAGCAGGGAAGAGAAGAGAGGGATGCTTTAAAGGGGGAAGGAACATATTTGATCTGTTTTTGTTTACAAAGAGTTAAGCTCAGTGTTTTAAGGTGTTCTTGTACATTCCTGTCCTTGTACTGCTGCTTCAGCCAAATTAATTGTGAGTGTCCTAAACATTTGAAATAATATAAACAATATAATGTTCAAACTTTTGACTGTTTTCTTTAATAAATTCATAACACAATACTTGTACTTTTACTTTCAGTACTTGAGTAGTAAATTTAAAATAAACTACTTGCAATACTTAAGTACAAAAAATGTTGAATACTTTAGTACTTCTACTTTAGTGTTGTGCTTAAAGAACACTTCAACTTCTACTCAAGTCACTTTTTTGATAGAGCACTTGTACTTTTACTCAAGTCTGGGTCTCTAGTACTTTATACATCTCTGCGGCCTGCAGCACCCTACTGTTGTTAAAGGAAGAACTGACACCCCTTTCTCTGAGCCCCCAGAGGCCACGGATGTCAGTGCCCCACCAGCGCCCCACCTCGCTGCTCTTGTCCCTTCACAGGCTTTAAGATGTTGACAGCCAAATGCATTTTCTAATGCGTTTGTCTGTCGGATTGGTTTGCAGCGATCGACCTGAAGGACGCATACTTTCATGTCTCCATTCTTCCTCGACACAGACGATTTCTATGGTTTGCTTTTGAGGGACAAGCATACCAGTACACGGTACTCCCATTCGGGTTAGCCCTGTCTCCTCGCGTCTTCACGAAGGCCGTCGAGGCAGCCCTTGTGCCACTCAGGCAACAAGGGGTTCGCATCCTGAACTATCTCAATGACTGGCTGATCCTAGCGCACTCTCGAGAGCAGGTTTGCGGACACAGGGACCTGGTGCTCCGGCACCTCACCCGTCTGGGCCTTCAGGTCAACTGGGAAAAGAGCAAACTCTCCCCCGTGCAGAGGATCACTTTTCACGGTATGGAAATTGACTCGGTCGCCATGTACGTGCGCAGTCACTGCTTCAATTCGAGGGCAAGAATGTGGTTCCACTGAAGTTATTTCAGAGGCTCCTGGGGCATATGGCGTCCACAGGGCAGTCACGCCGCTCGGACTGCTTCATATGAGACCGCTTCAGCACTGGCTTCACGATCGAGTCCCGGGCAACAGGGCACGCTCCGGATACCAGTCACTCGGGGCCTGCCGTCAGACCTTCACCCCGTGGTAGAACTTCTCTTTTCTACAGGCCGGAGTGCACTTAGAACGAGTGTCCAGGCATGTTGTTGTGTCAACAGATGCCTCATCCACTGGTTGGGGTTCCATGTGCAATGGACATGCTGCCGCGGGCTCCTGGACAGGACCCCAGCACCTTTTGCATGTCAATTGCCTCGAGTTGCTGGCAGTTCGCTTAGCTCTGCACCGTTTTCGGATGTTGCTCAAGGGCAAGAACGTACTAGTCCGTTCAGACAACATGGCGACAGTAGCGTACATCAACCGTCAGGGTGGTCTACACTCCCGCCGCAAATCTCTTGTTATGGAGTCACAAGCATCTGAGGTCGCTTCGTGCCATTCACATTTCGGGCGAGCTCAATCGTGCAGCCAATGAGCTCTCATGACAATGCTCATGTCCCAGGGAATCGAGACTCCATCCCCAGATGGTTCAGCTGATTTGGGAACAGTTTGGCGACGCACAGGTAGATCTGTATGCCTCCCCAGACACTTCCCACTGCCACTGGTTTTACTCCCTGACCAAGGTTTTACTCCCTGACTCCCCCAGTGAGCCTTCTTGCATAGGGCCTGCACAAGATCAGGGAGGACGAGGAGCAGGTCCTTTTGGTTGCGCCTCAATGGCCCACCCAGACTTGGTTCTCCGAACTGGTGCTTCTCGCGACAGCCCCTCCCTGGCCAATCCTTTTGAGGAAGAACCTCCTTTATCAGGGATGGGGCACCCTTTGGCCTTTGAGCACCCTACCACCTCAGGTGGTGGCTACCATCACTTCAGCTAGAGTCTTGATGCCATGAAGTGGAACCTCTTTGTCACCTGGTGTTCTTCTCGCCGAGAAGATCCCAGAAAATGCCTGATCGGGTCTGTGCTCTCCTTCCTCCAAGAATGATTGGAACGAAGGCTGTCTCCTTCCACCCTGAAGGTTTATGTGGCTGCGATCTCTGTGCACCACGATCTTGTGGAGTCTAAGACGATAGGACAGCATGACATGGTCGTCAGGTCCTTAGAGGTCCTTTAATTAGCTTCAAGAGAGTATGACAGTTAACATGCATGGCACATAACACTACAACAGTGTTGGGTAACGCATTACAAGTAATGCGAGTTGGGTAATCAGATTACTTTTTCTAAGTAACTAGTAAAGTAGTGCATTTTGAATTTACAACAAATTATCAAGTTAAATTTTCAAACAAGTAACACAAGTTACTTTGATTTCCCATTTATTGACTGACAGCTCTCCTGTCCCCACATTGAGAGAAATCAGGAGTAATGCTGCCTTTCACATGCTATTAGAAATTTGATAATTTCCACTTATGAAGTCTTGATTACGGGTGTGTTGCGTTCAAGTGCTTTGTTGTCGGAAAGAACAGGAATCATGGAGGACACCAGGTTTATTCTTGCCTATTTGTTGGGAACATCTTAATAAAGATTATACGAAATTATATTTAGCGTCCCATTAATTCACATCCATATAAACCTTTACCATGATATCTCGATAGTCAGCTTGCTGACGATTCTGGAATTTCAGTCAAATACATGCTATTTTCACTGGATATAAAATATACAATATGCTTCAAATAATTATTCATATAGATAAATAAGCACTTATTAAATGACAAGACAAGGCGATGTAGCTGTTGTGGAAAAAAACTAATAATGGTGACTAAGAATAGCAGTCACAAGAGCAATCGTTCTCCCCTCTGCCATGTTTAAAGTTTGTGGCCCGCCAATCTCGGGAACTTGGGTATCAAAATTTTCCCCGACCGTCCCAGTGGCAGATAAGACTTGAGAGGGCGTTCATGTGCAATTTTCACCAAGGAAACTCGTATTTACGATAATTCTGATAGCATGTGAAGGCAGCATAAGTGCAGAGGCGTTGTGCGCACTGTGTGAACATGATGGTTATTGTAGTTGTAGACTAAATGTGAGCAGGTATTTACTCACCTCACTTGCACAAAAACAGATTCAGTATTCCTCAAAATGAATAAAAACAGTGAAATGCTAATGCAGAATACCCAATATTATGCAAACCTGAACTATTTAAATAGTATCTTAACACAAATGTATTTAATCTCACTTTATTAACCAATGTCTTTTTAACCCCAAGGCCATTTAACAGTCTTTTTTAACCCTCTGGTATTGTTCACTTAGGAGTCACACACCTGAAATGTACATTTTTTATTTTTAGTTAAATCAATGTAATATATATTTTGCCCAATAGTATTTGTTTCTTTTTTCTTTTATATTTTGAGAGAATGTTATGTTACTAATTAATATTTATGCAACAATTATGATAATTTTTTCCACTGAAAATAATAAAAACTTATTTTTCAATTAAAGCTGTACTTCATGGCCCTTTAAATACAGATTAGTGTCATCTGGTGGGAGTAAAAAAAAAGAAGAAAAACATCTGTAATGCCATGGTGTAACCACTAGATTCCTATATAACTCACTTGTAAATTCTAGTTATTTTAGACATAAAAACTTACTTTTAATTAGCATGAGGATTCGGATATGCAGTATATTTAGACATTCTCAATTTAGACTTTTTATCAAGGTTTAGATATTTTCTGTTTGAAATGTTGATTTGAAGTGTCAGTTTTTCAATTAAAGGCACAATATGTACGTTTTCGCCGCCAGAAGTTGCATTTTCAAAACAATAACAAAGGCGAAGCTTAATGATGCTATGAAGGAGAGTGTAATGATGGGAGATGTTGTTTTCACCATCCAGAGATGTATGGAATTCATGAATAATCTTCACGGATGAGGTAATGACTGAATTAATTTTTGTATTACCTGTACGTTTGATCACACTATTTTATGTCATCTTAATGAATTAGCTGCAAGGAATGTGAAATGTAATGCTATATTAACATTACTGCATACTGATATGTGACTATTTTTCGAATGATTTGGTGGGTTAATGCTGCACAGTTTTACATTTACGTTTAAAACAATCATACTAAAAGTACATTTGAACGAACCCACAGTATTTGCAAGTTATGGCTAAATATTTTTGTGCAACACACACAGTATTTAATTTTCC
This sequence comes from Abramis brama, assembly GCF_963993115.1. NCBI lineage: Eukaryota > Metazoa > Chordata > Actinopteri > Cypriniformes > Leuciscidae > Abramis > Abramis brama. The sequence continues at coordinate 14,891,769 of NC_139982.1, forward strand.
TGCCATAGACTTGGTCACCAGACTTGATAAAAAAGTGTTACTGAAGTAAAAATAAAGTGCAACATAACTGTATGTGTACAACAATAAATAATATATTTGCTTACCTGTCTATTAAAGATGCAGTGTGTAATATTTAGGAGGATCTATTGACATAAATGCAATATAATATACATAACTATGTTTTCATTGGTGTATGAAGATCCTACATAATGAGCCGTTATGTTTTTATAACCTTAAAAAGTCTTTGAGGAGCCAGCTATCTACATACATTGTATCAAGTTTTGATATTTGGTGTCTGATTTTAAATATAAATGACAAAGGAACAGAAACTTATTAATGTTATTAGGTGGGTTTTTTTTATTATTTTTTTTATTAAATTACTCGAAAATTAGTGGATCGTGTCCAGTTGAGTGTGCTTAGTACAGTAGAGGTGGTTTAATACATGTTTTTAGTATTTAAAATGAATGAGGCCCCTTTCAACAATCTCATAAGCTGACAGGGGTCGAAAGGTCCCTGAAAGGAGTGGTGGGAACCTTGGGCACGTATCCAGGCCGGGGCCTCAAGATCACTGAGAGTTAGCTGACCTGAATTCCAGGCATGCTTCGTCGACCGAAAATGCCTGCAGGTCCCCTACCCTCTTGATGGAGGCCAAAGCAACCAAGAGCACCACCTTCATAGAGAGGTATATAAGCTTGAGTGAGTGCAATGGCTCGAAGGGAGCTCTCTGCAGTGCAGATAGTACCACTGCGAGGTCCCAAGAGGGCATGTGTAGAGGGCGAGGAGGTTAAATCCAGCTGATTATCTCTAATTGATAATACACAATAGGTATATATATATATATATATATATATATATATATATATATATATATATATATTTGTTTTATTATTATTTATTTTGCTAGACTGTTTTAGACTGATTTCGATGTTGCTTTTGCAAAAAATGTTTCTGTGTGTGCCCTGCCACAATACACACTGTCACAAATAATATATAACAGATCTGTGCATGCTACAAATGTAAGCTTTGAATGTGTGTGTATGACAGTATTTATTAGTATTTGTCTCTAATTAAAAACACTTGTGATGACCTTGAATCCATCATGTGGCTTTCTACATTTACCACTTGTATTATGGTGGATATCAACATATTGTATTGGTATATTAATATTAAATTATTATTTTTTTAATATAAACCAGTTATTTTTAGCTTTTTAAACTTCTTGTAGCTCCAAACTGGTATTTCTAACAACATTATTTTAATGTATGTTCATAATAATAAAATACACTATTTTGAAGTGCAAATAAATTTACTTTGTTGTTCTTCTATTTAAACATATTGTGGCTAATGATTTGTAACTCTCGCACATTCACAGAAAATAGCTTACTTTAGCGTTGCAAAATAATGTGGATATACAATGGGGACACTGGTTATTTGTTTCTGGTTTCCCTTGTTCTTATTTCCTTTCATTACTTTGCCTAGGTGTGTCCATGGGCGTTCGTAAGGTTTTAGGTCAGGAGATATGAGGTCAAAAAACTGAGCTTGCAGTGTCTGAAAAAAAGAAAAAAAGCTTTCCCTGATCTACATAAGTGCATTTTAAGATGGAGGGCAAATTTGGATCATTTTTGAACCATGTCATTGGGCAGTATCATAAATTATCTGCAAAGCAATAAGACATGATATAAATTTTACATATATTTCTGGTGTTGTCATTGTTATGCTGTCTTAGTTTCTCATGCTTTAGTTTATGGATTTTTTATTATATTGTAATCTAATGTGCATTTGGCTGAACAACCCCTGCATGACAGTATCCAGTTGAAAAGAAAATACGGTTTATATTTTTGAAGACAAAATCAATTAAAAAACTTAAAAGAAGTAAAACTTAACAGTCTTTGTCTTTATAAAATAAAAATTTATTTGAACAAAATATAAAAAATACTGGTTACACAATGATTAATATTTGTAGCAAATCATCAAAAGGTTACAGGTTATAATACTTCAGCTTATCCAATCTCAACAGGGCAGTCCTGTATGAGTGGAAAATTACACAGGCTATTTACCTTGTAAGCAGTTCAAGCAATAGATGTAAAAAATAACTTGTTCTCATCCGAGCTTTTCAAGTTAAGATAATACAGCAGAGTAATATAAGCAAAAATAATCTCAGTTAATAAACTGAACTGGAAGAGAGCTAATTTCTCCCCAGGGATGCACACGACATCTAAATAAAAAATGCAACAAACAACAATCAAAAAGCAGTCGTATTTATAAGCAACTGGGTTAAATTGTTCCTATGCAATTTCTTGTTTTTTTGTTGTTGTTTTTTTCAGAGGAACTAAATCATGTGACATCAATACTGTAAAGACTTCTTAAGTTTGTGAATTATGGAGCAATGGGAGCTGGTCCTGCGGGTTTAAAGGGATCAGGATTTATTTTGTTCAGATCCTCTATGACAGTTTCATACTCTGTTTTCCATTCCTCTGGTGTCAGTGAAGATGGGCTGATCTCCAGGAACTTATACGCATCTTTAGTCTGTAAGCTAAAGATGCTCCTTGCACTCAGACAGGTTTCACCGAAGACCTTCCAATGCTGAAAGATTTGAGGTACAAAATGAATCACAGAAAAAAGAATACAATCAAGGTGAAAACAATTTCTGTAATCCTGCAACTGAATATGTTCTCTATGTCTAAGTTACCCCTTGTGCTTGAGTAATAGAGTCCAGAAAGGTCTGCTTCAATTCAATCTCCTCGATGAAGTGTTCATTAGCAAAAGTCTCATCTTTGAGACCCTCCAGTATTATACCCACTGATTCCCAGAACTTCTGAAGCTGAACCAGAATGTTTTGGATTCGGGAAAGGCATTTTTGGACGTCCTTCAGATGGACAGGGTCGGGTATTGAACCTTTTAGAAATAATATGAAGCAGACATTAATTATGATGATGTAAATCAGGGACCGTTTCGAGCACATTGGAAACTCCTTTAGTGAAAGAATCTTACCATTTTCTATTTTCAGGTTTGCCAACTTCAGCTGCATATCCGTCAGCTTGACATGGATGCTCCACTCCTTGCTCATCAGACTTGACTTGTCAGTGGAGAGTTGAGTCAATTCGCTGGACAGAGCCTGGATTTCCGCAGCAGCATTATCACCTACGTATGTTTCAGGGAGGTAAGTTTGAGGGATTCCAGTTAAAAGTTCAAACATTCCAATGAAAACGTTAAGGGGTCCAGCGACAATTATTGATAAGGCATCAAAGAAACCCAATGTTTTTGGTTTTGACGCATTGCCATAATTATACATCTCATTTTGTTTCTGTTGAATCTTTTCCTCAATTTCTCTAAATTCCTTAAGGTTTTTCTCCAGTTCCTCTTCCAGATCTCTCACCGCCTTTTCATGGGCAGCCATCTCCACAGAAACTTGTTGTTTTTTTTTTTCCGTCTCAGTCTTTTCATGAATTACATCACTGGTGCAGGAAGCCACACTGCGGTTGTGTTTCTCATAACTGGCAATAACAGTTTTCAGATTAATCGTGAGCTACAGCACAGTAAATATTCTTGATATACACTGAGACGTGTTCCATATATGGTAAATTCAACTAAACTTACTACACTTTCTAATTCTAGAATTAAAATTTTAGCAACATTTTGAAACATTTTACCTGTCTACCATCTGTTCCACTTTGTCAACAATTTCAGAGATCCATGTTCTGGCTTTTTCCAGGGACTTAATAGCCACAATGGTTTTATCCTTTTCAACAGCAACCTTCAGTGCCGGCAGCAGCGTAGAATATAGGTTTTTACTTGTCACCGCACACTGAAAGACAGCAGAAATACTTACACTGTTGATCCACAATGGAGTTTCATACTTTACATAAGAAAACAACTTGTCAAAATCAATCAATCAGTCTATGAAATATAAAAGCTCTATGATAGTTTTGACACCATTGCCTACTGTCTTGTGTCTCGTGACCAGTTCAAGTTCAGTTCAAGTGCCAATCAAGAGTGAAATAAGTGTAGTCAAGACGGACAGTTCTCAGAAGGTTCATTTTGGTAGTTTGTGAAAAGTTTGTGCTGGCTGGTAAACTCATTCTACCTGTCATTAATAACAGTAGTTTTCTCTAGAGCTCTGCTGTCCCATTCATTCCTTCACTCAGTCAAAATGAAGTGATTTGTTGATTGTATAAAACACTACAAATAAACTTGAGTAGAATTACTGAATTGCAGTTCTAGTGAAAACACATCCACAAAATTCTGTGAGCAGAAGCTTTCTTAACTGCTCTTTTCTCATTATCATTTTTACTGTGGTGTTGTTGTGTAATGTAGAGATAGAGTGTAGCAGATACAGTATTTAAATATTCATCTAAACACAGCATTTCTTGCCAGTATTTAAAATTATCTTAAATCTTTATCTTAATCTTTAAAATTATTCAAAAAGATCTTGTGCAATATGTATTACAATGCATCCTTACTCATCTCTTAGACTGACACAAATTATTTATTGGCATCTATGTCCTCTTTCTTTTCACAAAAAATTCTAGTGTTTTGTTTTGGCTTTACCTTCAGCAGAAGCGCCTCAGAGGACCCAAAGAGAAGCTGAGTTTCAACAGCACGCTCTCGGAGAACCCTCTCCAACTTGGGGAACTTAGCCAAACAGAGATAGGAGAGATGGTAGAGCAGAGCTGTCCGCTGAGCAGATGGAAGAAGCTCCTTAATAAACTCAGGGCTACTTGCGACCATAATTTCTGTAGAATTACAAATGTGAAAGTTACAGCTTGATGGTTTTGCTCAGACTTGTGTCAATAATTAACTAAATTAAAAATGTGAGATGTTTACATTTTATCAGTGAAAAAGAATTGAATTTTTACCAACCTTGGTTGTCTGCCATTTTTTGTCTGTAAAGGAAGTACCTGGAAAACACTGAAAAAACAACAACACTATCACGAGACAAGAATCAACAATAAATGTGAGAGGTCAGTGAAAGTTACCTGTAAGATGAATGAACCTCTAAGCAATGTAGTTGACTGTGTCAGCATGGGGAATTTATACTCTATGGCACCTCCTTAAAATTGTTTGTCATACATGTTTGTACAACTAACACAATGCTCTTTGATACCAATCTTTCATTTGAAAGTCACGTGTCTAGTATCTGTAAAACCGCATTTTTCCATCTTAAAAATATATCTAAATTACGCCATATGCTCTCAATGACAAATGCGGAAAAATAAGTTAAAGCGTTCATGACCTCAAGGCTAGATATGGTTGCCCTGGTAATGGTTGCCCTGCACGCTTAATAAACAAACTACAGCTAGTTCAAAACACAGCAGCTCGAGTTCTTACCAGAACCAGGAAGTATGACCATATTAGCCCGGTTCTGTCAACACTGCATTGGCTCCCTATTAAACATCGCATACATTTTAAAATATTGCTGATTACTTACAAAGCACTAAATGGTTTAGCTCCGCAGTACTTGAGCGAGCTCTTAACACATTATAGTCCTTCATTCCGGCCTGTTAATATTACCTAGAATATCAAAATCGACTGCTGGCGGTAGATCCTTTACCTATTTAGCACCAAAACTTTGGAACAGTCTTCCTAACATTGTCCGGGAAGCAGACACACTGTCAGTTCAAAGCTAGACTAAAAACACATCTCTTTGGATTAGCATTCACATAACTCATTATAGAATTCTATAATTCAATGTTAGGATGCATAGATTAGGTCAGCCAGAATTGGGAACACTTCCCATAAATCCTGATGTACTCATTACATCATTAGAAGAATGGCATATACGCTAATTTTAGTGTCTTTGTTTATCCCGAGGTTTTGGACTAAACCCGGACTAAATATTGCTTTTCTACATTTCAGATGGCTGTTGGTTTCACCCTGGTTGTATTGGAACGAGACATCAATACATTACCTAGCTCTTGTGCACATAGTGAAAGCTATGTCATTGCAGAGCATGAATTATTGTAGAAAATGCCCTTTCAACAATTGCTGAAAGAGAATTAATTTAACCAAAGACAAGGGCCAAGATTTCAACTAAAAGGAACAGTAACCCCATAATGGAGACTTCAAACATACTTCAACAACTTTTGTACATGAACCATGTGAAAGAAATAAAGACAAACTGGTTTATAATAAATGAGCAATGCTGGTTTTAAGTTGTTTATGCATCCTCTGATATCATTGATTTAATTTGCAGTTGATTTCATCTAGGGATGTGTTGCTCTGATAAATATGATTGAAGATGGCTTTAAAAAAAAAAAATCTAACATTTCATTGAAGTAAAAGAATTGAAAGTGAAAATCACACATCTCCAAAACATGTCGGCCACAATGATTGGCATCCTTTTATTAAACACTTTTCACAACCTCATTTTGCCAAGATAACAGCTCTGAGTCTTCTCCTATAATGCCTGATGAGTTTGGAGAACACCTGACAAGAGACCAGAGACCATTCCTTCATATATAATCTCTCCAGATCCTTCAGATGTTGTCTTTTGAGTGTAGAATCTATTTCTCAGCTGCATGCGCAGCATATACCAGGCACGACTTCTTTGTAGAAATGAAGTTTTATTCACGGCCGGGGGATCACTGGCCACAACAACCAAGTGAGTCTCCTGAATAGAAAGATATATGTACATTTATATCATACAGTTGAGTAAAAAGCAATGTCACTCAAGTCTTCTTCACTGTGATTTGTTCTGGTGATTGGTTTGTAATGATCTAAGCTAATCATATGACTGTTAGTTCTACTGTGTTAAGCACTTTTTGGATAAGTATATATGGCCTTTGACCTGAGCATCCTTAGTCTGCATTTCTCTGTACATTTTAATGTTGAAAATTCCAATTCCATAAAATATTTATATCACACTATCTATTGGCATTTGCTAGAATCCATGATACCATGTATCTGAACAAGATATTGTGGGATTCCAAATTTATTAAAATGTTTAATTTAGGTTTACATTGAATTTAGCATGTTAAGGTTAGGTATAAATTCCTGTTTTACTGAAACTCTTGGAGTTTGTGTTTTAGCAAGACAGTCCTGTCAGTCCTGTTCTCGGGTCTCAGCATTTGAATAGATATGCTGAGTGAATTAGGGTGGGCAGCACTCTCAGTCCCGAACAGGTTCCGAAACCTGTCTCATCACAAAGTTTTGGTTCCTGCCCCTAAATTTATATAAACTGTAAGATAACGTTCACTTAGTCAGACTTGCCGACTGCAGCTACCGACAGCTCGTGTTTTCAATAAACAATCCTGCTGAAGAAACAACCAAGTCTCCTGGTCTTCGATTCTGAGTTTACAACAATATCCAGGACCTTCAGCAAAAAATAGGCCCCACAACATTAAAGATCCAGCAGTATATTTAACCGTGGACATGGGGTATTTTTTATCCTGCTAAAAAGCTATTTTTTAGTTTCATCTGATAATAGAACCAGGTCCCTTTTAAAGTTCCAAAAGATCATGAGGATTCATCATCACATCACGCACCTGCAGCGCTTCTGTGAACGGAAAAAATAGAATAAAATCACATATATTGTGCTAGTTTCTATTTATGGAAAGTAATGCATTAAGTTACTTTTGCATTACTTTTTTTCTCACCTGGGCTGCTTGCTTGTTTTTTGTTTTTTTATAAATAAAAGTTCTGTCTTTGTCAAATGTGTAAATTGTGTTCCAAATTATTATGCAAGTGACATATCAGTAGGGTTTCAGTAAAATAAAACTTTTAGATTTTAGTTTTTTCGAAGAAAGTGTTTTTGTTTTATTCCTCATACCTTTTGGAAAAGTAGTATCAATCTCAGAAAGGTTTGTTAAGCAGTTTGTCTTAGGTAAATGTAAAACCTACCGAAAGAGGTTAGTCGACCTTATTAAGCAAGTTACAATTATGCAATACGAGGAGGAAGAAACATCTTTCTGAAGATAAAAAGCATGAAATGGTGCAATGTCTTGCAAAAGTCATGACAGTAATTAATTTTTTGACAAAACCGAATGGAGATTACATCTCACATTCGCCCATGAGTCTTTTCAAACTATTTTCTTCAGAAAATGCTGTGTCAACTCTGTGCCACAACACCAATGCTCAGGCTGCCAAGGCAAATATTTGTGAGTGATTTAATGCAGAAGAACTCGGTCAGTTAATGGCTCATTAAGGGAAGTTTCTATCAAACAAAATAATTGTGTTAAAGCTATAGGTATTTGAAGCTGCTGGTGTCTCTGGAGTCTAAATAACCTCACCATACAGGCTGGCAGTTGTGCATAAAGTTTCATTTCTGCCACTCCTAACCAAAGCTCACAAAGAGAAATGTTAACAGTGGGTTTATAAATTTGTAAAGTCTAATTTTTAATTAGCTTTATTCACTGACGAATGGCAAATCGAGAACATGTATGTTAGACCCTATACCGACTAATCTACTGAAAGAGATGCTTCCAGAGGTCATAGATCCTCTTATTTATTTTCATTAATTCATCTTTGTCATTAGGATACGTACCATAAACTTTTAAGCTGGCTATGATTAAAAAAACACAACTTGATCCTACAGAATTAGTCAAATACAGGCCGATCTTGAATCTACCTTTTCTGTCAAAGATACTAAAGGCTGTATCTTCACAACTATGTTCCTTTTTAAGAAGAAATGCTATCTGCAAGGATTTTCAATCAGGATTTAGACCGTACCATAGTACTGAGACAGCTCTCGTTAGAGTTACAAATGATTTGCTCTTATCTGACCGTGGTTGTATCTCTCTATTAGTGTTATTTGATCTTAGTGCTGCATTTGATACTACTGACCACAACATTCTTTTAAATAGACTCGAAAATTATGTTGGCATTAGTGGAATTGCATTAGCATGGTTTAAATCAGTGGTTCTCAATCCTGGTCCTGGGGACCCACAGCTCTGCACAATTTGTATGTCTCCCTCATTTAACACACCAGATTCAGATCATCATCTCGTTAGGAAAGAGCTCTGAACTGAACTGGGTGTGTCAGATAAAGGAGACATATAAAATGTGCAGAGCTGTGGGTCCCCAGGACCAGGATTGAGAACCACTGGTTTAAATCATACTTATCTGACCGTTATCAGTTTGTAGCAGTAAATGAAGAGATGTCTACACTGTAAAACATTTCAAGTCTGTTAAACTTAGAAACGAAAGTTCACCTGCTGCCTTAAAAACATGAGTTAACTCAACTTAAATATATTCTTTGTTTCAACTCAAAATGTTGTGTTTTACAAGTTAACTAGCTAATGAACATTCGTTGTTTCAACTTGATTCTCTGAGTTTAAACAACTTTGTCAAATGTTGTTTCAACTTGATTCTCCAAGTTAAGACAACTTACTAGGTTACATTATGAACATTCGTTGTTTCAACTTGATTCTCCAAGTTAAGACAACTTACTAGGTTACATTATTGAAAACTCATAATCAACAAATCATCTGCTCAAAAATATTTTTATTGTAAATAGTTCAATGTTGCATAAATTTAACATTGGTTTTATGATACAATTTATGTCAGGAAAACAGGTTCTAAGTAAGGAATTATTATTAAACGGTTTCATTATGTTACAAAATTCCACAACAATTTCATCTTTCACATACTTTCTTATAACAAAGAGTCTTTGCAATTTTAAATGACAACACCAGCAGTTAAACACTTATAATCAGCTAAATTAAAGAACAGAATGCAAAGTAACAATAAGTGTCTGCAAAAACTTCAGAAATTCTCAAAATTAACAACCTTGCATTAAAAACACATCTAAACATTTATAATTTTGATATTTTTCAGCAGTACTTGGGTTTTACTTGAAATGGTCGGTAATATCAAAATTCATGTTAGGAAAAAAAGGTTTTAAGTAAAGGATTATTATTTAACAGTTTCATTATGTTACCTATTGTATAACCATTTAATCTTTCACATACTTTCTTATAGGAACAGAGTCTTTGCAATTGTAAATGACAACACCAGCAGTTAGTTAAAAACACTTATAATCAGCTAAATTAAAGAACAGAATGCAAAGTAACATTAAGTGTCCCCTCAGCAAAAGCTTCAGAAATTCTCAAAATTAACAACCTTGCATTAAAAACACATCTAAACATTTATAATTCTGAGATTTTTCAGCAGTACTTGGGTTTTACTTGAAATGGTCGGTAATATCAAATTTGAACAGTGTCAAGTAACTGAAGACAAAGACTGCAAATGTAACATGTTCCCTCCGATGTATGGTTTGAGACCAGTCTATAAATGATATCTCAGCAGTTTGTTTCGAAGTCCATGTATCTTGGCAGAACAGTGGTCAGTTTTAATCTTCATGATTACTTTCTGCAGGAATTCGAAGGAGTACCTCATACTGCTGGGATATTCAAGGTTAAGGCAGTAGATTGTGCCCATTAACAGAGCAAAGCCAGTGGGTATGTCTCTGAGATTATGGAGAACAATTGTCTTTTCTACCACCACAGCCACGTTGGAGACATCAAGAGGAAATGCATCATTCAGGACACCTTCGTGTCCAATCAGTAGTCCAACACGCATTCCCTTCATAATGACATCCAGGGTTTCACCATGAACCTTTAAACAAATGGACAGTATCAATCCTAATTCAAAAAGCATGTAATAGATTTGGTCTATAATATTATAGAAATGGTCCAATAAAAGAATAACAATTGCACTAAGCAGGTGACTGAGCAGGTCATGATTTTACTTCATTTCAATATATGCTCTAAAAGGCTGGGATGCCAGTCAAAACAAGCCACTGGAGAAGCACAAATTAGGCTAAAAGCCACTGTATGAGCAATTATTTATTATAAACAAAGACTAAAATTAAGCTAATTAATTTATTTATTTATTTTTAAAAAAATATATATCACAAAAACAAAATCATGACAGTTAAGTGAATAATTTTTTTCTCCATCCCTACTACTCTGCAATGAATTCAGTATCATAAGTGCGTTAACAATGTGTAAATATATTTTCTTACATCACACATCTTGATTATATCCGAAGTATCCTCTGTAAAGAAGTGTGGAAGACCAAGTAAGGCAGCTGTTCTTCTGTTCTGATTTGTGTCCTACGAACAATTGTAAACAAGACAGAGTGACTGGCATTATACAAATTAGAATCCCTATGTTAGTAAATATTGATTAGGGTCAAATATCAATTTCAAAGATTATTAAAAAAGTAAACAGTTATTAATTAAAAAAGAACAAATAATTTAATAATAATAATGAAATAATCAGTGATTTTCAGGTAGGCCTATCAGTATTTTTTAGAAACCAAAATTGAATTAAGTAATCAAATGTAAAATAATTAGTTCATTGTTATTCATACCTCCTTATCAAGGCACTGCATAACACTGCTAAGGCTCAACCTCCTGCTTGAAGATACAGCTACTTTGTACAGCTCTAAAAGACTTGGCACCAAGGCATCTAGTCCATTTAAGAATGACTGCAGTAGATCGGTGGTGACTAGTCTATTGAACTCTCCACTTATCTGAAACAGACACATAAGACAGCAAAGATTGAGAGAGGGAAAAGAGCGACAGAGTAGTTAGGGACAGCAAATACAGATGAAAATTATTTCACAGGCATATGTGAACCTCAAATTCATTTAAATCAGCCATGTCACTACCCATTTAAGGAAATACATAATTTCCTTGTAATTTATATTGCTGTGAATGTCTGAGTTGGCACTGGTTACCTGTCTCTCATTGAAGAGTGCAGGCCATCTGTCCCTGACTACAGAGATGAGCGGCTCGTCACCAATGATTTCCTTTCTTCGCTGAGAGAATGTTGCATTCATCAGTTCATCAAGAAGCTGCAGGTCTGGATCACGAATTTTTAAGTTCGGCTTGGGTTTGAAAAGTTTTTAAACAGTCTTTATGAATACAGCCAGGTGAGGCCTGAACTCCTCCGATGATGCCCATGAAACTTTTTGTAGTGCTGTAGTATTCTTCCCTGATGATTAGTAGAGAATGCACAAAACTTACATTTCCACTTCATTAAGGGAACATTCTTGAAATCTGTCAAGAGGAAGAAGAAGAAGAAAATTAAGAAAAAATGTATTGCACGTTCTCAATTAAGGTCAGTGTAATACTTAAAATCTAATATACCCAGTTTTATTATATAGATGGAAGGTAATATTTTAAGCACCTTTGCACTGCATTACTAATCTCTACAAAGATACAAATAAATCCAGTAACATTTTAAAAATCAAGAGAGAGAGAGCAAGACAGTTTGAAGACGGTGAGAGGGCGCGCGCGAGGCCGGGGCTCTCTCTCTGGAGTCGCTCGTTCTTTCAGTAATGCGCCCGGCTGTCACAAGAGCAGCAGTCAGTCATCTGTCACTTACCGATCAAAACAGGCCTTGGCGGGATTAAATTCGCTTTCGCGGCCGACCAAAAAATAAATAAATGCCTTATTAAAAACCTTATTTCATCATCTCTCTTATTAAGCCTTTTAAATTTCGCGTGATAATCAGCTCCCTGAAAACAGGTCGTGCCACAACCATTAGCAGCTATTTGCACTCGCTCCCAAATATATTTTTAGGTCGCACAGATTAAATTTCGGGAGCATATGCGACCAAATGGTCACAATTTCGAACCTTGTATTATGAATATATCATGGCATAGTTTTAACATGCTGAATGTCCTTAACTTACCGAACGCGACGCGCCGTTTGAATGCTGTAAGTTAACTTATAGCAACGTTAGAGAATTATCGACAGCCGCAGCGGAGAGAAGACGAGTTTCCATGAACTTGAATTAAGCAATGTCAATATTCGTCTCTAACGCGCAAAAATGAACCTTCAGCTGGCATGATAAAAGTACTCGCGCACAAATTCAACAACCGAGAGGTGTACAGGTAGCTGCGAGCGAGCGCCTGCCATATTAATTTTCTAGGCCGGAAAAACCCTGCAGTATTTTCGGATTGTTTAATTCATATTAAGTCCTAACCTTACACTAGACATATAGGCCTAACCCCTCAAACACGATCATCACCATGTGATTTCCACTTAGATTGCCCAGAAATTAACTGTAAGCTGTGTAATGTTTGTAAGTTAACTAACTTAGCTGGCAACGGACATTTGTTCAAAGGCAAACAATGATTTTCCGCTCCAGTAACGTTACGTTATAGCAGCTACGCGTTTACTACACACCCACCAACTAACAAAAAATACGGTAGCAGCTATAAGCTATGAACCAAAGTTATAAATTAAATTATTTTACCATTTGGTGTTCTGGTAAAAGGTGAACTGGTGAGGGAAAACACCATGCTGTCATTAAATTCGCAGAGAACGGTCAATGTGCTGCTTACAAGAATTAAAATGTAATGTCCTTCATTTATAATTACAAATTAAAAAGAAAAACTTACCTTCCACGGATATTTTGTTTTTCAGCACGAATTCACGTAATGGCTCTGCTGGCAGCTGCGTCAACTCAAAATGGCGATAACTTCTCTCTGTGTTTCGCGGTATTTGCTCTGTATCACCCCTCCCCCAACGTAACTTACAGCCACGAGTTAAATGAACTTTACAAGCCAGACAAAAATCACAGGTAGTCAACATAATGTATAACTTTAAGTTTAATTTTAGAAAACTTATACACTTGAGTTCAATTTCTACAACTTACCATCGCAATTGGAGTTAAAGACAAGGAGTAAGTTCATATAACTTAATGGGGCTCTCATGTTTTACAGTGTAATTGGTCACAAGTTCAGTATGGTGTACCACAAGGCTCAGTACTAGGACCGTTGTTGTTCACTCTGTACATGCTACCCTTGGGAGATATCATTAGGAAGCATGACAATAATAAAAAAAAATAATAAAAAAAATCGACTGCTGGCGGTAAATCCTTTTCCCATTTAGCACCAAAACTTTGGACCGGTCTTCCACTCTGTCGGTTCAAATCTAGACTAAAAACACATCTCTTTGGCCTAGCATACACATAACACATTATAGACTTATAGACACATTACAGCATTCGGGAACACTCCCTATAAATCCTGATGTACTTGTTACATCATAAGAAGGATGGCATCTACTCTAATATTAGTCTCTCTGTGTATCCGAGGTTTACCCGCAGTCCGCCGTATCCATGCCGTATCCAGATCTGATGAAGGACCTGCGCCTGGACACGATGACAACGCAGTCCTGAAGTGTCAGCCAGTCCCTCCCTTGTGTTTCCTGAAGTCAGCCGGATCCTGGCCGTATCCAGATCAGATGGTGGACCTGCACCTGGACTCATCCTTGACGCATCCCTGAAGTGCCAGCCTCATCAGCCCTGTGAAGGCCTCATCAACACGACAGCCATCGGCCAGGATCCTCAACAAACTCGTCTCCATACCGGCGCGATGACTCCGACCTCCAACCAGATGGAAGAGGATAAATATTCTGAATGTTCTGATCCAGTCTGAACTTCTGACCTGTAATGCTGCCTGGATCATAGTCATACACTGTTCGCTCGTTGGCCAGAGGAGAACTGGCCCCGACTGAGCCTGGGTTCTCCCAAGGTTTTTTTCTCCATTCTGTCACCTGATGGAGTTTTGGTTCCTTGCCACTGTTGCCTTGGCTTTTGGCTTGCTTAGTTGGGGACATTTAATATTCAACAATATTATTGATCTGCCTTACTTAAGGTGGACGATGACACAATTTTCCTCTAGAAACAAACTTTGTTGTATTATTTTCATGTTATCACTGTGAAGCTGCTTTGATGCAATCTGTATTGTAAAAAGCACTATATAAATAAAGGTGACTTGACTTGACGTGAGGAGTTTATTGAATGAAAAGCATTTGTGAATTTTGAGAGATGTTAACTGTGAATTGTGTTTTGTGTAGATTGTTTTTTGTTGTTGTTGTTGCCTGATTCCATCTTGTGACAATGATCAACTGTGAGCTTATGTGAGCTATGGCGAGCCAGACCGTGATTTGGTGAAGGGCCTACTGTGCGTTGTACTGACGTTCAACCCGAACCTGTTTGCATCATGGAATTCTTTTCAATTACAGCTAAGCTGTTACTTTATACGCACACTACCCGGGTAGTAGGGAAAAAAGGCCTTACATATAATTTAACTTTAAACTACACACACATCAACTTGCGAAGAAACCAGGAGGACTTTTGGACACTTTATTTTATTTATTTTCTTTTTATTCTTGGACCTTTCATGCACAACCTGGACTAAATATTACTTTTCTCCATTTCAGATAGGGTTGTGTTGGAACGAGACATCAATACATTACCTAGCTCTTGAAGTATTTGTTTATTAAATGTTCTGAGTACAATACATGTGCTGGCTGTTAGCTGATTCACACTATTTGGCCTAAAGTTTATTTCTATGCTCCAAAGAGTCAAACCTAGTCCTCTACTTCTCTACTTCTCCTCTACATATTCAGAGTGATACAACACTTACAAATACAATTCTGTTTTGCATTTTAACAGTAACTATGTAATTAATATTCTTTTTATTAAAATCAAGCATACATGGATCAATTTAGTTCTTAAAGCATTTTAACATTATATTAAAGAAAAACTAAAAGCAGTAACAATTTAAACAATATATTTTATTTTTGAACTGATGTTTAGCTGTTTTTTTGTTGTTGTTGTTGTTGTTTTTTAAGTGCACATAGTGAAAGCTATGTCATTGCAGAGCATGAATTATTGTAGAAAATGCCCTTTCAACAATTGCTGAAAGATAATTAATTTAACCAAAGACAAGGGCCAAGATTTCAACTAAAAGGAACAGTAACCCCATAATGGAGACTTCAAACATACTTCAACAACTTTTGTACATGAACCATGTGAAAGAAATAAAGACAAACTGGTTTATAATAAATGAGCAATGCTGGTTTTAAGTTGTTTATGCATCCTCTGATATCATTGATTTAATTTGCAGTTGATTTCATCTAGGGATGTGTTGCTCTGATAAATATGATTGAAGATGGTTTAAAAAAAAAATCTAACATTTCATTGAAGTAAAATAATTGAAAGTGAAAATCACACATCTCCAAAACACGTCGGCCACAATGATTGGCATCCTTTTATTAAACACTTTTCACAACCTCATTTTGCCAAGATAACAGCTCTGAGTCTTCTCCTATAATGCCTGGTGAGTTTGGAGAACACCTGACAAGAGACCAGAGACCATTCCTTCATATATAATCTCTCCAGATCCTTCAGATGTTGTCTTTTGAGTGTAGAATCTATTTCTCAGCTGCATGCGCAGCATATACCAGGCACGACTTCTTTGTAGAAATCAAGCGTAGCGTTAGTTCTGGCAGGTCACGTTAGTCAAGCTCGCATCAGCTGACCCTCAGCTGATCCACATCTACCTATGAATAGGACGCCTATCACCATATACATAAGCTCCTTCAGTATTATCAGCAGCTATCGCGTTTCTCAGGAGCTAATTAAATGGCGAAATTCGGCAGGCAAACAACATCATCTCACAAGGAATCGTGCTATCGGGAATTTAGCAAGAGGAATTCGTTCCCCACAAGGATTTCACCTCAGATTCATCTTAAACTTGAACACGAGATTTGCCGCATTGATCATAAGTTGCCTGATTTGGTAGTGACCTCAGTCTGCATTGCTGTTCGCATCGCTGCATTATTGACACAGGACTCGACGTGATTCATTCTCCATTCATCTCTGAAAGTCTTCACAAGCTAAGCTAAGTAATGCTCATTGCTAAAATCTATCAGGGTTTAGGCAACATGCTTGTTGCTAATGCTATACGTGTGGCTTAGGCTATTCTAACTTAGTCGTTTTAATTAAAATGCTCTTGCTAGGCTTATGCGATCATATGGCTATGTGCGTTACTATGTGTTGTCATTTGCAACTGATCGCGTTGCACACGCTGTGCTTTTAGAGCTATGCAGCACAGATTCAAGCAGCTGTTTGATATGAATTAATTCATGGTGCAAACGGAAATATTCTGCTGTGGCACAGCTTTAAAAAAAGACAGTAAACGGTCACAGTTCAGTTGAGTCACTTCGGACACGCTTGGTCTATCTAGTTCTTGGAAACACGTCGTTCTTAAAGCTACAGTGTATTGTATTTTACAGTGCTTTCATTTTAATGCATTGTTTTTTTAAAGGGCTTGCATCTTTATAGGCTGAAATTCAACATGGTGGTATATTTAAGCTGTGTATATGTAAAAATAAAATAAATAAAAAAATAAAACTATTATTGCAACACTGCTTGTTCTAAGGCTATATAGTGGCGATTAAAAACGTACTCGGTTACTAACGTAACCTCAGTTCTCTCTAGAAGAGGGAACGAGTACTGCGTAAGTATCTTACGCTAGGGGAAAACTTCTTTTCCACGAGATATTGAAGCCAAAAAATTATCCTATAATTTTGTATTAATGCAAAACGCGTTGCAGCAGCATGCAGACGTGGGCGAGACAGCTCGCGCGCCCATTGGCTGCTCTGCGGCAACTGTATCAGCCTACCGAGCGAGGCCTATAGTGACGTCAGACCAATGAGGGCGCTTCGCGCCCACTGCGTCATGTCCCGCCGAAACGGGCGTGGCTTAGGCCTATAAAAGGAGGCTCGGGGGCAGCTGATCCCTGGTTTTTCATCGCCGAAGCGAACCAGAGTGTGTTGCATGCACGGCAAGATACGCAGTACTCGTTCCCTCTTCTAGAGAGAACCGAGGTTGCGTTAGTAACCGAGTACGTTCTCTTACGAGAGGTCTCTCGTACTGCGTAAGTATCTTACGCTAGGGGACCCAATGCAAAACGTCGTGCATGCTGGGATCTAACACTAATAAACCTGAAGGCGAAGCCCAGGATTCACAGTGCATAATCACCAAGGGAACTCAAAGAGAGTCCTGGAAAGAGGAGGGGGAACCACTCTATCCATATACAGCAGCGTTCATAGACGCAAGTGTTTATTGTGACATCACACAGACAGGGCGGGATCCGGCCTGAACTGATGTGGGAAGATGCGGGTCTTACGCATTTGCCCATAGCATATACAGTCGGCAGCGTGCAGCGCTCAGCGACCTCAGTGTCCTGAATCAGCGAAACAGACAGCACTGATTCGTTTACACCGACAACAGCTTGGCCTGTAAGGCGGGAACCTCCAGGTTATAAAACCTTATAAATGTAGACGGTGAGGCCCAGCCCGCCGCCATGCATATGTCTTGCAAGGAAATCCCGCTAGACCAAGCCCACAAGGAGGCCACGCCTCTCGTGGAGTGCGCTCTGACACCCAACGGGCACTGTAAGCCCTTGGCAGTGTATGCCAGCGCTATGGCATCAACTATCCATCTGGATAGGCTCTGTTTCGAAGCAGCCAGTCCCTTGGAACGCCCGCTGAACGAAACAAACAGCTGCTCTGTCTGTCTAAAAGCAGACGAGCGAGACACATAAGCCCTTAGCGCCCTAACTGGACAAAGAAAGCTTGCGTCCCCTTCCTCGTCAGAGACCGGTAGGGCGGACAGGGAAATGACCTGAGCCCGAAACGGTGTGTTGAGGGATTTTGGAACGTAACCATGCCTAGGTTTGAGTATGACTCTCGAGTCATTCGGCCCAAACTCCATGCACGCCGCGCTCACCGAGAGCGTGTGTAGGTCACCTACAGTATGCGCTTCACTGAAGCGAGAGCCAGTAAGAACACTGTTTTGAAAGACAGGTGTTTGAAGTTAATCGTTTGGATAGGCTCGAATGGGTCACCTTTCATGGCTTCCAACACCGTAGAAAGGTCCCACACAGGGACTGAAGGGGGTCTGGGAGGATTCAGCCTCCTAGCTCCCCTGAGGAAGCGGATGACTAAATCGTTCCTTCCTATTGACTGACCAAGCGTTGATTTAGAAAACGATGCTATGGCCGCCACATAGACTTTGAGCGTGGAGGGGGCCCTGCCCTTATCCAGCAGCTCTTGAAGGAAGGAGAGAACCTCCGTCACCCCACAGTTTAAGGGTGAAATGCCCCGAGCTGTGCACTAGCCGGAAAACACCGACCACTTTGAGGAATAGAGCCGTCTGGTAGACGGGGCTCTAGCCTGAGTGATAGTATTTAGCACTCCCTCTGGGAGGTCAGCGGGTACCCGTTGAGCGCCCATACGTGAAGGGACCACAGCTCCGGGTGAGGATGCCAAATCGAACCCCTGGGCTGAGAGAGGAGGTCCCTCCTCATTGGCACTGGCCATGGGGCAGTGTCCGCTAGCTGCATCAGAACTGGGAACCATGGTTGGTTCTTCCAGAGCGGCGCTACGAGCAGCACTGAGCATCTCTCTTCCCTGATCCGTTCTATCACCTGAGGCAGGAGAGAGATGGGGGGAAAAGCATAGAGCGGGCAGCGCGGCCACGCTTGGGCCAACGCACTCTTGCTCTTGGAGAAAAATTCCGGACAGTGAGCGTTTTCGTGAGACGCGAACAGGTCCACTTTTGCTCTGTGGGTGTAGAGACCATTCGCTCGCCGGAAGGTTGTTCCTGGACAGTCTGTCTGGCCCCAAATTCTGTAGCCCAGGCATGTGCACTGCTCTCAGCGAGCGCAAGTTGCGCTGAGCCCATAACAGGAGGCGTTCCGCCAGCCTGTATAAGTTTCGGGATCTGAGACCGCCCTGGCGATTATGTAGGACACCACCGACATGTTGTCCGAGCGGACTAAGACGTGGTGGCCCTTTATCTGAGGACAGAAGCGCGTCAGCGCATTGTCCACTGCCAGCATTTCTAGGCAGTTTATATGTTGAAGCTTTTCCCGTTCTGACCACTGGCCAAAGAACGGTCTGCCCTCGAGCAGCGCTCCCCATCCTGAATGTCTAGTGCGCGCTGTGATGACAGCCGCGCTATCATAGACTGCGAGTCCAGTTCTGTGCCCAGAAAATATATCATCTGACTGGGGATCAGAGAACTCTTCGCCCAATTGACTCTTAGACCTAGATTCTCGAGGTGTTCGAGTAAAACGGTCCTGTGCTCTACGAGCTCTGAGTGAGATTGAGCTAGAATCAGCCAATCGTCCAAATAGTTCAACACTCGCATGCCCCGGAGTCTGAGGGGCGCGAGCGCTGCGTCCATGCACTTCGTAAATGTACGGGGTGCTAGGGACAAGCCGAACGGTAGGACTGTCGAATCTGCGCGAGGATTTTTCTGGTCGTGAGCATTTTGAATCGGCGTTTCGCCAATGCTTTGTTCAACTGTCTTAGATCTAGTATGGGTCTGAGACCCCCGTCTTTCTTCAGTACCAGGAAGTATCTGCTGTACAGCCCCCCTTCGCTTTGAGCTTGAGATAAAGGCTCTATTGCCCCTTTGCTCAACAGTTTTGATATTTCGGCTCGAAGTAGGTGTGCTACTTCTGTTTTTACCGTGGTTTCGACGCGCGCCGTCACACGGCGAGGGCGTCGACAGAACTGTAGTGAATAGCGCTGCGGGCAGAACGGCTGCCCGCTACGGTGTTTAACCGAGTGAGGGAGGGCTGGGCGAGTCCCGTAGGACTTATAATGTCTGTGAGTAAGTGTGGGCGCGGGGGAGCGGGCACATTTACTGCTTCGAGCGCACTGTCTGCCTGAGCAGAGTGAATGCGCACAGGTTTCGTTTTTACAGAAACCGTGAGACATGCAGAACATAGTGTTTGTGGGCACTGGGCAGTGAGCACGTTTACTATGTTGGGTGCGCGATCGACCTGAGTCGATTTTATGAGTGCGGGCCCTGTGTGAAGGGCTGTGCTTGTGTGTAGGGATGGGCACTGGGCAGTGGGCATCTTTTCTACACTTATAGCACCATCGGTTCTGGGTAGCCGTAAAAGCGGCGTTTGTGTGCAGGCAAGTGGGCTGTGTCTCCGACTTGTTTACTGCAGAATACACTGGAACAGTCGCATTTATCTGGAACTGAACGAGCGAGAAGTTGCCATAGAAACAGTGTTTGGGTGCAGGCGAGCGGGTTGTCCAACATGCTCGTTGGCTGCAAAATACGTATCTGCAGTCGCCTTCAAGGGAACTGACATAATGAAAGCATTGACAGCATAATTTTCACTGCTGGTAGACCCGGGATCGAACACGCGTCTCTCGCGCAAAAGACTAAGAGTCTGCCACTGGGCCACAGGGGAAGATACATAGTCAGTCAGCGCGAGTATTCGCCAGTGACGCACGGGAACCATAGAAACGGCGTTTGGGTGCAGGCGAGCGGGTCGTACAACGCGTTCGTTGGCTGCAAAATACACATCTGCAGTCGCTTTTCAAGGGAGCTGACAGAGCGAAGCATTGACGGCATAATTTTCAATGCCGGCAGACCCGGGATCGAACACGGGTCTCTCGCGCAAAAGCCTAAGAATCTGCCACTGGGATACAGGGGAAGACATATAAGCATTCTTTTAGCGCGAGTATTATCAGAGAGCGTCAACATGCTGGCATTTGTTTGCAGGCGTGCGTGTATTACAACATGCTCGTTCACTGCAATACTGACATTTCCAGTCGCCCGAACTTCAGAGGGGAATGAGAAATGTGTGAGAAAAAGGAGGTCGGTCCGGCCGAGGCGGGACTACAAACACTCTTTTCCCCTTTCGCCAGTGACGCACGGGAACCGTAGAGACGGTGTTTGGGTGCAGGCGGGCGGGTTGTACAACACGCTCGTTGGCTGCAAAATACGTATCTGCAGTCGCCTTTCAGGGAACTGACAGAGCGAAGCATTGACGGCATAATTATCCGCCGTCAGACCGGGATTCGAACACCGGTCTCTCGTGCGAAAAACCTAAGATTCTGCCACTGGGCCAAAGGCTTCCAGATGCACGAGAGCGTCAACATGCTTTCATGCATATAAGAGAGCGTCAACATGCTTTCTTCGGCGTTTGTTTGCAGGCGTGCTTGTATTAAAACAGGCTTGTTTGCTGCAGTATTGATATTTTCAGTCGCCTGATTCAGGGAACTGGGAAATATGTGAGAAATAGAAGGTCAGTCCGGCCTAGGCGGGACTAAAACACTCTTTTCTCCTTTCGCCGGTGAGTGACGCGTGAATGGGGCGCAGGGGCAGGGTAGCTTTCTTGTAACGTAAAGAAAAACTAACCTCCGGCCTCAGTTTGCGCGGCTCGAACAGAGGGAGAGAGAAAGCTAGCCCCGAGACCGTCCGCTCCTGACATCCCCTGTGAACTGCGCGGTTTGCGCGGCTCGAACAGAGGGAGAGCAGGTATCATCCCCCACGGCTTCTGGTCGATATCCACGACGGAAACGACGGAAACGGCGGCAGACCTTGCGGGTTGGGGGAGGTAAAGGGAGGGGCGTCTTGAAAAAGACGTCCGGCTCTTTTAGTGCAATGAGAGTGTGTGTCGCGGCGGCGAGCGCACACACACATGCACAAAACACAAAGCAGAGGAAGGATATTGGTGCCGGATAGCGCAGCGGGAACGGCGATAGAAGGCGGCGCGGCCAGCGACTTCAGAGAATGGCTCCTCCCGCTGAGAAGGCTTTTTCAGACGGCGCGGCTTCTCTCTCCGGATCCAGCGATGCGTGAGCTTCGCTGAAGAGATGAAAAATCAGGGATCAGCTGCCCCCGAGCCTCCTTTTATAGGCCTAAGCCACGCCCGTTTAGGGCGCGAAGCGCCCTCATTGGTCTGACGTCACTATAGGCCTCGCTCGGTAGGCTGATGCAGTTGCCGCAGAGCAGCCAATGGGCGCGCGAGCTGTCTCGCCCACGTCTGCATGCTGCTGCAACGCGTTTTGCATTAATACAAAATTATAGGATAATTTTTTGGCTTCAATATCTCGTGGAAAAGAGGTTTTCCCCTAGCGTAAGATACTTACGCAGTACGAGAGACCTCTCGTAAGAGAACTGCTTGCTTTAAAAGATGTTGCTATTGAAACATGGTTATTTTATTTTTAAGGTTATTTAGCCCAGTCGTTATTTGGAACATGGCTTTGTTTTAGGCTTATA
Organism: Abramis brama; assembly: GCF_963993115.1. Classification (NCBI taxonomy): domain Eukaryota; kingdom Metazoa; phylum Chordata; class Actinopteri; order Cypriniformes; family Leuciscidae; genus Abramis; species Abramis brama. The sequence continues at coordinate 14,914,613 of NC_139982.1, forward strand.
CCTGGTGTCATTGTCACATGCTGTGCTAAATTTTTCAGGCATCAGTAATATGCTGTCATTTCAGCAACATTGCTATTAGTACTCAGTGTTGGGGGTAACGAGTTACAAAGTAACGGATTACAGTAACAATATTACTTTTTTGGGTAACGAAATAAAGTAACGCATTACACTAAAAATATCGGTAACTACACTACCTTACTAGACTATAGGAACGCGCTTTCCTGCGTTACCCAAGCCGTGTTTGCCTGCGTGTAAAGCTCTGATCTGTTTAAGTGGTGCGTGCATGCCTGTGTGTGTGTGTGTGTGTGCTTGCACCGTTGTCATAGAGATCGATTTGAGTGACGTAGCTGCTGGTGCGAAGGGGAGCGGGAAATGGAGACGGAGACGGAGACAGGGGGGTTTCGGCCAGTGGCGATATTCACATTACTTTCAGTTTATTGCTCGAAAGGACAAAATATTCGCGTGAAATGCACTCTATGCCCAGGCAGCAAGTACATTGCCATCGGGACTACCGGGAGATTCCCAGTGGGCTGACGTGCCTTTTGGGCTGACATCTCATACTTTTTTCTTTTTCTGTTTTTTGTCTTAATGGACCATAAAACTCGTACATCGGCGGCCCATTCGTTTTGCTTAATTGGCGGCGCTGCGCTGGGTTAAGTAAGTGCGTGCCGGTGTAATGCATTAGTTAAAAAAAAGTCTGCGGTTTTTTTTTTTTTTTTTTCTGATAGCTGACCGGCCCATGAAACACCTTGGCCCATTGGAACTTTTTTTGATTGACACTGGGCTGGTCCAATCACATCTTTAAACACCTCCCCCTTTGGGCTTTGAGTGAGCGTGCAGTGTGTCAGTGTGTATCTGTCAAAATAGTCTGAGAGATGGAGAAGAAACGCAAGGAATGTGCAGAGAAATAGCGTGAAAAATAGACACAGGCCCTTCAAGCAGACGCTGTAAAATGTGTCAAAATGTTTTCTGCAGCAGCAGGACCTTCATCAGCTCCTGTGGCTGATGATGAGGATAGTGAGGAGGATCTGGACAGAGATGAGAGAGTGTAGAGCAGGGATGGGCAACTTCGGTCCTGGAGGGCCACTGTCCTACAGAGTTTAGCTCCAACCCTGAAAAAATCACCTGCCTGTAATTTTCTAGTAATCCTGAGGACCTTGATTAGCTTGTTCAGGTGTGTTTGATTAGGGTTGAAGCTAAACTCTGTAGGACAGTGGCCCTCCAGGACCGAAGTTGCCCATCCCTGGTGTAGAGCCTGCGGTAAGCAGAACTAACAGTTACTTTCAAAACACTTTACCCAGTAAAGCATTATTTCCACATCTGGATAGTTGATTTACTATAAATTTAATGAGACGCATTTGTAAACCATGTTTTCCACCAAAATAAAAGCTTGATGCAGTTTCCGTCAAAATAAAAGATCATGTGCTTATATCTCTTTCAAGTATAGAAATTAGTACAAAACTAATTGTGAAAGTTTACTTTATTTTTCAGTGCATTTGTTTTACAATATATGTCTATTAGTGTGCTATTATTATTATGGCCAAAATGCCAGGGCCGATTTTTTTTTTTTTTTGTCCCAGCTAGTCCAGCCCTGATTATGTGTCTTACCACCGCGGACATTTGTCCTTTATCCTGTTGTTTGTGGATTTTACAGTGAGGCATATTTCTTTGTGCAGACATGGAAATTGTTCTTTCATATGGTTTTACATGCCATTTTGTATAGGCTACATTTATAAACACTATGTGGACAGGCTAAGTGATGATAGGGCTATGATGTTTGTCCGTATCTACAGGGTAAATTAAGAAATGGGAAAGTAAAGTAATAAGTAGTGAAATTACTTTTCAAATGCAGTAACTAGTAAAGTAATCTCATTACAATTTACAGAAGTAACTAGTAACTAATTACTTTTTTTGAGTAACTACCCCAACACTGTTAGTACTGTATGGTGGTTGCTAGATCAATGTTATCGAATATGTGTTTGTTACTTCGGCTTGTGCATACTGTCCTCAGCAACATGCTATAGTAATCAAGCATTGTTTATGCTATCTGGTTGCATTGGAAAAATGCCTGTGCTTTATTCTATCTGATTATTGCAACATAATGTGTTTAAGTTACCACATGGTTGTGGCTAAAGCTATCTAGATATCGGTAACATACTTGTGCAAAATACACAGTACATTCACCGCAGAGGTCTGGTATTCAACACTAACAACATTGTAGCTTGATGGTCCTGTGAAGGAGTGTGGAATCATGCGAGTCGTCATCTTCACCTCCACACCCGAAGGAATCCGTAGGACGGGAGCAGTAATCATGTTCATTAATGAGGAAGCACACTGTATGTCATTGCTTAGCTGCGCAGTGCACACTGCATCTGACTCAGAGCTAGAGGGTGTATGTGTGACCTACGGGTGTCATATGACAAAGGTATTGACTCTAGGGTGCTCGACTACGCCACCTGGGGCCTTTCACACCAAGATGTACTTTAACTAGACCTCCAGCACCTTGATTTAGACAAGAGGGCTCTGACACACAGATACTGAAGTAATGACAGAGACGTAGTATTTCAATATAAAAGTACAAACATGTTTATTAACAAATAATTCAATAAAACAGTCTGGGGTTTGTTTCTCCGAATAGTATGGGGCGATACAAATTAAGCCCCCTAGACCAGCCAGAGGGAGGTAGTGGCTGCCACCAGGAATATAAAAGAAAGCAAAAAATAGTTAAATGGATCAGCTGTTTAGGAGAGGTTACCTGTCCTGAAAAAGGAGTGAGGTCGACACCACCCGTGCTGCTGAATCTGCGGCCTATTCACACACGCACACACACACACACACACACACACACACACACACACACACACACACACACACACACACACACACACACACACACTCATAGGCACAAATACTACAAAGAGTGATCACTGCAAATAGTGAAGTGCACGTTACCACTACAAATACTGTGCGCAATGCGTGAAGAGGAGGGCTCAATCCGGCGACCTATCCCACGAAACAGCTTCAACACTCTGGTTCTCCGAAACAGAGAAGAAAGGATTGATGTTACTATTAAACCAGATAAAGAAATAAGCAAAACTGATGTTAGCGTTACCACAGCAAACTACTGGGGCAGCCAATACCACACCTATTACTGAAACACAAAATAACAAAAGAAAGAAAAGAAAACAAAATGAGGCAAAAGCTACAATTACATTAAATTCACAGGAGGCAAAGCAGCAGTGACAATCTTTCTGAATGGAGAAACAAATCCATTAAATACAGAATTAAAAATCCATTATATACAGTAAATATCCTAAACTGGTATCAATCAATAATAAGTGATACTGGTACAATAACCAAGATCTCCTTTTACCTCTAGGAATATCACACTCAACATACACGGAAATCGGACTCCCTGGTTACCTTCCCCGTATGCAAACCTACATGAAATGATCACACACAGCATAGTTCACATCCAAAATAGCTCATATGTATTAAGGTTATTGGTTAGTCACATCCCCAGGATTTACAGTAAAACTTTAGTAGATCAACTATAAACATCCATATACAAACATGCATATACAATCAATAATAAGTGATACAGGTAGAATAACTAAGATTTCCTTTTACCTCTTGGAATGTCACACTCAACATACACGGAAATGGGACACCCTGGTTACCTTCCCCGTATGAAAACCTATATGAAATGATCACACACAAGCATAGTTCACATCAAAAATAGCCCATAGGCATTAAGGTTATTGGTTAGTCACATCTCCAGGATTTACAGTAAACCGTGGGTCATATTATAGCCGATCAACTTACTATAAACATCCATACACAAACACGTTACATGGCAAACATTACTATACTGCTGTGAGCATACAGCCACTGTTACCTCAACTCGTATCCCCATAGACAATAACAGACTGTGCGCACACAGTGTCTTCGGCCGAGACCTTTGGTAGATCAACCATATGCTACCCGGAAGCGTCTGGTACACAGTCAGACATCTGTTGTCAAACAGTTACACTTTACACACAGCCAGCTACAAAAACATGTTTGCGATCAAAATGGAGTATTGACACATAACTTTCATATGCAACAACACAGCGTACCCAGTGTAAAGAGGATGTACGAGCCGAGAAATTACTTTGTTTGCCACCCGATATGCCGGTTTTATACAACATGCCACTGACGCTAATGAATGACTAGCCACTTGCAAGCTAACTAGAGGGCGTGGCTGAAAGGAAGAGGGATACGGTAAGAACAGAAGGACAAACATGCTGTGGCAATTATTCTGCCGGTTACATATGCTTCTCCGACCGGACTACACTAATACTAGTCCTATGTTTATACAAACATGCTAGTTGTATTAGTTTTCTTGACGCTAGTCGGAGCTATTGCTGTAGGGTGTATGCTTCCCCTGCCAAACTACACTAGTTTAGCAATAGTTCTGTGATTTACACACCATGTTTGTTGTATTAGTTTGTTGCCGCTAGTCGGAGCTATTGCTAGGGTGTATGCTTCCCCTGCCAAATTACACTAGTTTTAGCAATATTTCCGCAATTATACAACATGCTTGTATTAGATTTTGCTGCCGCTAGGGGTGTAAGCTTCCCCCAATAGATCCCATACAATTGTTAAATTGGCTACAGCAACACGCTTGTTGCCATGTGTCCTTGCTTGCTCCAGCTTGGGGTGATGCTTCCCCCATGAGATTGAATCTATAGTGCTCAACATATGATGCTAAAATCAGGATGTAACCATTCTATCAGCCTCAGTCATGGTGGGGGTAGTGTGTAAAAATTATAATAACAAAATGTGTGTACATATATAATTTTTTATAATTTTTCTCTTTTCTACAGAAGTAAACTACAACCAAGTATAACAAGGTTATGACGTCATTGACAGGTGACCGTGTACGCAGTACACGTCAACAAATAACTTGTCTAGTGATTGGAATTTATTCAAATCTACATATTTGTGAGTAAATGTATCCAAGCATCAGCATCACGCTTGTTGCATTAAACCATCCAGCTAATTCTAATTCAGTGTTGCTAATTCTGTGTGAACCAGAAGTTTCCACCAGGATTACTTCAGTATTGTGTACTTCAGTAGGCTACTTATTTCCAATGAAAAGATAATTGAAAATTAAATCTCCATCTCTCATCTCTAGCTCACAGGCATCACTCAAAGAAACTGGAACTGGACTGCGGATATACAACAAGCAAGCAGCTGATTCATATTTGATATCTAATTTTCACTTCTTCATTTCAGGTGGTATGTCATTCATTGCAATATGCATGTTTACCGATGAACATTTCGGGTATTGACAACATGCTTGTTGCTATGGTTATGTGGGTATTGGTATCATACTCATTTAGGCCATCTAGGTAAGGGCAACATACTTGTTGCTTAAGGCTTTCTGGTATTGTTGGTAACATGCTGTTGCTCAAGCTTTTCAGGTATTGGCAACATGCTTGTTGCCTTGGCTCACTCCGGTAACTACAAAAGCATCCAGATTGCGCTGTCAGTTGGTTTTGGGGGATATTGGCATATGGTTTTGTTTTGGGGGATTATTGCTGCTCTCCCTGCTCTTATCCATGCTAGGCTGCATGGATGCGCAGGGAGTTCTCGCCCAGAACGGAACCATACCGCCAATCCAAACTGTATGCTAATTGTCAATTATATTTGACGGTAGTGGTCCTGACAGAAATGAAGTTTTATTCACGGCCGGGGGATCACTGGCCACAACAACCAAGTGAGTCTCCTGAATAGAAAGATATATGTACATTTATATCATACAGTTGAGTAAAAAGCAATGTCACTCAAGTCTTCCTCACTGTGATTTGTTCTGGTGATTGGTTTGTAATGATCTAAGCTAATCATATGACTGTTAGTTTTACTGTGTTAAGCACTTTTTGGATAAGTATATATGGCCTTTGACCTGAGCATCCTTAGTCTGCATTTCTCTGTACATTTAATGTTGAAAATTCCAATTCCATAAAATATTTCTATCACACTATCTATTGGCATTTGCTAGAATCCATGATACCATGTATCTGAACAAGATATATCCAGGACCTTCAGCAAAAAATAGGCCCCACAACATTAAAGATCCAGCAGTATATTTAACCGTGGACATGGGGTATTTTTTATCCTGCTAAAAAGCTATTTTTTAGTTTCATCTGATAATAGAACCAGGTCCCTTTTAAAGTTCCAGAAGATCATTAGGATTCATCATCACATCACGCACCTGCAGCGCTTCTGTGAACGGAAAAAATAGAATAAAATCATATATATTGTGCTAGTTTCTATTTATGGAAAGTAATGCATTAAGTTACTTTTGCATTACTTTTTTTCTCACCTGGGCTGCTTGCTTGTTTTTTGTTTTTTTATAAATAAAAGTTCTGTCTTTGTCAAATGTGCACATTGTGTTCCAAATTATTATTATGCAAGTGACATATCAGTAGGGTTTCAGTGAAATAAAACTCTTAGATTTTAGTTTTTTCGAAGAAAGTGTTTTTGTTTTATTCCTCATACCTTTTGGAAAAGTAGTATCAATCTCAGAAAGGTTTGTTAAGCAGTTTGTCTTAGGTAAATGCAAAACCTACCGAAAGAGGTTAGTCCACCTTATTAAGCAAGTTACAATTATGCAATACGAGGAAGAAACATCTTTCTGAAGATAAAAAGCATGAAATGGTGCAATGTCTTGCAAAAGTCATGACAGTAATTATTTTTAATGGAGATTACATCTCACATTCGCCCATGAGTCTTTTCAAACTATTTTCTTCAGAAAATGCTGTGTCAACTCTGTGCCACAACACCAATGCTCAGGCTGCCAAGGCAACTGCAAAGGGCTGCAAATATAAATGGACAGATGTCAGCATCAGTGAGATGTACATTGGGCTGCTGTTTTACATGGCCATGGTGAAGCTCCATCAGGGACTACTGGCGGCAAAGCAGTGTTTTCTCCGTACCCTTTCCAGCTACAGTTATGTCTAGGGAAAGATACCGCACCATTTCATGGAATGTGCACATGAGTCACACAGAAGCAGATAAGGATAATGACAGAAAGAGGGGCACAGCTGAACATGACCGTCTTTTCAGGGTCAAACCTCTCATGGACACTATTCATCATGCTTGTAAAGCCATTTATCATCCTAAAAGAAACTTATTTAAAATCTTTTGTAACAGTCTACACTACCTGTATGTAATGACTTGTATTGTTATGAAAGATTTCTATTTTTAATAAATGCTGTTTTTTTTTACTTTCTAATTATCAGTGCATCCTGAGAAAAGTATCACAGGTTATAAAAAAATATTAAGACCTATTAAGGCCTAATATTAAGATAAATAATATTATTCCAACATTGATCATACCTGAGTATCAAATCATCATATTATAATGATTTCTGAAGGATCATGTGACACTAAAGATTGGAGTAATGATGTGGAAAAAAGAAATTTGATCAAAGGATGGCCCACTGGATAGTTGATGCCATCGCCTTGGCTTACGAAGCCCAAGGCATGCCTTGCCTGTTCGGGTTGCGAGCACACTCAACTAGAAGTGTTGCTTCCTCCTGGGCGCTGGCTCAAGGTGCCTCGCAGACAGATATATGTAGAGCTGCGGGCTGGGCGACATCTAACACGTTCGCTAGATTCTATAGCCTCCGTGTAGAACCGGAATCTTCCTGTATACTCGCCCCCAGTGGCCAGAATTGCAAAGGACCCATTCTTAGTATCGGCTTGGGAGCCATAGAGAGAAAGACTTGGGGGGGACTTTCAAGATGGCTCCTTGAACGCACGCGTTTCGATGAGCTCGCAATCCTAATCACTTAAACGGACCCTCATAACGTTACTGCAAAGAAAATTTTGAAAGTTAACTCAAATTGATATTACAGTGATTCACCAAAGACCACAATGGGGGGCTCAGAGAAAAGGAAAAGTTCTGGAAAGAAGGCTGGAAAGTCCGAACCGACTATACATGCTAACATAGTAAAAATAGCAGCAGTTTGCAGGCGACCGAAAGTGCGATTAAAGTCTCCTCTAGCGACTTGATTGAAGACAACTTGCATGACTATTTTAAACAGGGTAATGATCCAGAAGAATTTATGCTGGTGGAGGAGGAATTTTCGTGTCTCCCCGAAACTCCCTGTAAATCACCAGCCCCCAAACAACGCAAAATTGTGGATAAAGATACATCAGTCATCCTCTCGCAGATTTCGGACCTTTCTCGGCTGGTGAAGGATAGGTCGGACACTCTAGAGAAGTTGGTGGAAAGAAATTCACAGGTAATAAATGAAATGAAAACAGAAGTCAGTGGCAACACAAAACAAATCACAGAGTTAAAGGAAACGATTGAGTTTATCTGCGCAGACGTCAATGCCATGAAACCTCGATTGAAACAAGCTGAAAAGTGTGCCGATGAGCATGAAAGACGTCTAACGTTGTTGGAGGGCTATTCCCGCAGATGGAATTTAAGAATTCAAGGGATTCAAGAGAAAAATGGAGAAGATGTTCGTCACGAGGTCATTAAAATATGTCAGTGTCTCTTGCCGCAGCATAAAGATAAACTGCCGGACGTCGTGGATGTTGCACATCGCCTCGGTCGTATCAAACCTGGAAGCAGCACTCCGAGAGGTATTATATTTCAGTTCACATCACGTTTTTTCAGGGATGCTGTCTGGCGTGCTGCCAAAGATGCAGACTTTCTGAAGAACAACCACCTGAGGATCTCTGAGGATTTGTCTCCTGCCGACAAAGAAAAGAGGATGAAATTATGGCCTGCTGTCGAAAAAGCACGTAAGGAAAACAAGAAAGCTTTCTTTGTCGGTGGCCGTGCTTTTGTTGACGGCGTTGAGATTCATCCACCCACTTAAACTACGAGGGATGCTGTGATTAGGCTAAGGTGAATGAAACTGGAAGAAAATAAATGTTTATGGCCTCTTTCAGTGCAAAAGTACTCTCCTTCTTTCTGTTTAAAGTCTCGAGTGAGACTGAGACTCCAGATCAAGTGTTTTATTTTGTAATTTTATAAATGAGGCAATACAAAATTATTATTTTTTCTTCTCTGCTTTAAATAGGGAGATACTCTTCTCCTTATACTGTTTAAAGACTTGATTAAGACTGAAACTCCAGTTAAAATGTTTTGATTTGTACACTTATAAAAGAGGCAAGAAAAAAAAAAAAAAAAACATTCTTTGCATTAAAAAGGGATTGCTGTTCTCATCCCGGTATACACCTGTTGCAACCGTCTAAGATTTGCTATAATTATTTTTATAGGAATCTTCTGGGTTTAACTGTGTATTTTCTATAGAGTTTTGGTTTATGTTGTTATCTATTGTTTCTCTTAATTGTAGAGGGTTACGTAACATTGTTAAGAAGAAAGCCATTTTTTTGTATTTGTACTTTAATACAGATTTTTGTTTTTTGCAAGAGTGCCATTCGGATAGTCAAGATGTACATTTTTGGAGGTCACAATGGGGACTAGATTTATGGTTAGCTCACGGAACTACTCACTCTGCTGGGGTTTGTATCTTGAAAAATCGATTTAAAGGGAAAATAATAAGCTCTGAGTGTGATACGTCTGGACATTACATTTTACTTGTCCTTGAAATTTTAAATTCAACCTGTATTGTTCTTAATGTATATGGTTTCAGCTTACAAAAAGAAAATAATGCCTTTTTTGACAGATTAGGTGATCGGGTGACTCGTATGTTAGCCATATATCCTAACTCTTATCTGATCTTTGGAGGTGATTTCAATGTCGTCCTGGACAACAGGTTAGATAGATGGCCTCCTCAGGCTGGAAATATAAGTCCAGATTATGTAATTACATTTATGGAGAAATTTTCCTTAATTGATACATGGAGAAAATCTCACCCAACACATCGAGTAATTATTCTTTATCTAGTCAGTCCAGGATTGATTATTGGCTTACATCTAAGGATTTAGTTAATATTACTGATATATTACCATCTCCATTCTCGGATCACAAGGCTATTTCAATAAGTATCCCCTTTAGTTCTTCTGTAAATTTAACTCAAAAGTCTGGATACTGGAAATTAAATAAATCAGTACTTCAACATAAAGAAGTAATCACTGGCATAGAAAAAAATATTTTGACTTATTGGAATAAAGCAAAAATTGAAAAAAAAAAAAATATTGTAGCAATTGGGAACTTGGGAACCAAAAAAGAGGAAAGCTGAAGAGGATAACATTTTATTTAAAATATCTACTTTATTATCCAAAAGAGTAGAAGAACTATCAGAATTTGATAAAGCAGAACTTACTGAACAGAAGCTCAAACTAGAGGAGATTTACAGACAAAAGGCTGAAGGAGCTTTTATTAGGTCTCGCAGGAAGTGGCTTGAAGAGGGCGAAAAGAGCTCTGCTTATTTTTTTAGACTTGAGAGGCAAACAAGCTAAAAATAATCATATTGAAAAAATTGAGGATTAAAGATAATATTGTGGAGGACCCTAAAATTATTGCAAATTTTTGTTCTGAATTTTATAGTAATTTGTATGCTTCGAATTTCTGTCAACAATCTACATCTGAGTTTTTAGAGTCCTTACATAATATGAAGCAGATTAATAATGAAGAGTCCAATATATGTGAAGCCCCTTTTAGTTTACAAGAAATCATTGATGCAATTAATTCTTTGAAAAATAATAAGTCTCCGGGAACAGACGGGTTAACGGCTGAGTTTTATAAAGCATTTAGCAAACTTTTATCCCCTTTTTTGCTCGAAGTTTTCAAAGAGAGTATAGAAAGAGCCCTGCTTCCTCCGACTTTGTGTCAAGGACTTATAACTTTAATTTCAAAACCAAATAAAGATCCCTTGTTAATTGATAATTGGCGGCCAGTTACGTTGCTAAATAACGATTATAAAATTATTGCTTTGGTTTTATCAAAAAGATTAAAATGTGTTTTGAATAGTTTAATTGATGAATGTCAATCTGGCTTTCTACAAAAAAGGCACATCTTAGACATTATAGATTACTCTGAATTTCTCTCTAATGATACTCTTATTCTCTTCTTAGACTATTATAAAGCTTTTATAATTGACAGTATGTTGACAAAATTCCTGTGGAAAAACAAAATTCACTATATATTAAAAAATCAGTACTGAATACATATGATAAAGGTGGGTTGAATTTTATTGATTTTAGCTCTCTAAACTGTAACTTTAAAATAAATTGGATAAGACAATATCTTAAAAATTCTATCTATTTGGAATATAATTCCTCGGTTTATATTTTCTCATGTGGGTGGCTTAGAATTTCTTTTGATGTGTAATTATAAAATTGAAAAACTTCCAGTCAAACTTTCTAAATTTTATCAACAAGTACTTGCTACCTGGAGTCTTATCTATAAACACAATTTCTACCCTCATAGTTTTCTTATTTGGAATAATGCTAATATTTTGAATAGAAATAAGTCTTTATTTTTTATTTTTTAATAATGAAGGGAATTTATTTGCGTTTGCAGACTTTATCTCAAGATACAAAATACCTATTACATTAAAAGAATTCAAGGTGCTTACTAAGGCCATACCTGCAGGTATACATATGCTGTTCAAAAGCAGTGTATGTACATCCACACTCTCTGTCTGTCCTCCTAGACCTGAACATACCTCTGTCGGCACTATCTGTTTCTCTGGGTTAAAACCTAACAATTATAAAATTAGATCCTTATTTTTAAGAGAGATTATCTCTACGCCTTATGTTATTTTCTACTGGAACAGTTTCTTTAATAATGTAAATTGGACTAAGGATTGGTCATTACCTCAAAAATTCCTCCTTACAAATAAGGTTAAAGAAATCTCATATAAATTAATTCATAGAGTTTATCCCACAAAGGTATTCCTACAAAAAATTAAAATTGATATAGATTTAAAATGTTCTTTCTGTGAATACTCCACTGAAACAATTTCACATTTGTTTTGGTCTTGCCAATTTACCCAGTATTTTTGGAATAATGTGAAGGTTTTCATTGCTAATAATATTTTAAGAACATTTTCTTTATCTTATAAACATGTTATTATGGGTTATTATATCAAGGATCGCTCTTTAAAGGACGTTAGTTTTATTATAAATTTTATTTTATTTTTATGTAAATTTCACATTCATAAATGCAAGTTTACAAAAGCCAAACCTCTTTTTATGGTGCTTGAAAAGGAGATTCAAATGTACATAGATGCAATGTCTAAATCTAAAAATAGTAAAGCAATTAAAACGATTAATATATGCTCCTTCTTTAACATTTTTACTTAATATAAAAAATAAAATGTAATGAATGGGGCTGACCTGAAAATTACATTTTCTGTACTTAAATTACATTGTAATATCCTATGGAACTGTTATATGTATGAGGTATATCTGTTTGTAAACTGATGCTTATGTACCCTCTCATCCTTTTTTTTTTTTTTTTTTTTATTTATTTTTTTGTTGAGGCATGGGAAATATTTTTTGTTATACGAGATATGGCATTGTACATGCTACCTGTTGTTGACAATAAAGCATATATAAAAAAAAAATAAAATAAAAAAATAGTATCGGCTTGCAACGCCACTCCCGCCCCCATGGGTCGTGCGTATATCCAATAGGGATATCCAAGGGATTTGTTTCTAAACAAATTATACAAGATAGTCTAAATCTTGTATAGTCTAAATCTAACCCTAGTCTAAATCTAACCCTAACCCTAACCTCGAGTTGTCCTAGACGTGACGCGGCGCTGCGCTTCTCGTCTAGTGTGCGAACCCCTTTAGACCTAAGTTAGCCTGGGGGTAAGGTGTCTAATTTTTTTGGTCTAAATTAAGTCAGTCTTTATTTTTGTGAAACAGTCTAACTTGCATTAGACTAGTCTATGAGCAAATTTTAGACTTGTCTAACACTATAGACCGGTCTAAAATAGCTTTGTGAAACCGGCCCCTGAGTGCAGTCTGGATGATTGGGGCAGGGCGACACATTAAGGCGAGGCTACACATGTTGCTCCGCCCACCCCCAATTTCATTGGTTTATAATACAGCAATCTTATTGGCGTGGATGCTTGAGGCATAAGCATGTGCATTCCTTTATGTACGAGTTTATGAATGATCTACTACGCTGTTTGGCTGTACTACAGAAATATAAAGTGATAAACATGGCGATTTCAATAATCAATTAGATAATGTTTTGATTAACTTAATATGAGTTAAACAGTTAATACGACTTAATAAGTTAGATGAAGTTACTGTACAACAAACAATGCCTTCAGGCAGACCGCCGTGTAATGTAGTCTACGTGCTGCTAAATCTGGGGAACGAATTCTTCATTTGTGGCCACGATATATATGCTATATACCCTATATTTACCTAGGTCTATATCAAGTGTCAAAATTATTCGTATAGCGCTCAATTCACATCGTTTTAAAGCAGCATTACCAAAAGTCATTTAGGCCTATATAAGCTTTAATATTGAGCAGTTCATGGCTGGGAGATATAAAGAAATATGTTGCTGATATAAATAATACAATGTTTGAGATTTAGCTATATTATATTTATCAATTTACCCATTAGATAAGTCAGTGCCACTTTAAGTGAGCAATGAGCATGACTGTATTAAATTACTAGCATTGCAAGGAGAGAAAGCCTGTTAGGCTGATAGTAGACAATATTTTCCGAATGTCATGCAGGGCTTCGTAATTTTACATCATTCATTTATGCTTCTTCATTTTTCCATTAGGATTGGTGAATAAAAACAAACTCGGGATTTTACACAAAATGATGATAATTCACTGTATTTCAGTAAGACACAGTTCCGAAAGTGTGTTTTATTTTATTTTAAATCTCGCGTGGCAAAAATCTGGATAAGATGATTTCTACATTTGTGTGGCAGGGGAAAAAACCTAGGATCCGGAAGAGATTACTATGCAGCTCTAAGGGAACTGGTGGCTTGAGTCTACCCAATTTCAAGATGTATTACTGGGCTGCACAGTTACCAGCAGTAGTGGAATGGGTGATTCAGGATGTGGATACAAATTGGTTATGGTTGGAGAATTTCTCGAGCCCAACGGTTCCCTTGGAGACAGCATTATTTTTGGAACAGAAGAAATGGAGAGAACTTAAAATACAAAATGAATGGATCGCCTGTACTCATCGTATATGGTCAGTGTTGAGGAAGAGACTGGGTATCCCTTTAACAACTTCACGTGCACTCCAAGTAGCCAAATTGAGTGACTTCCCTCCAAGTAAAACGGATCCTGTTTTTTTGAATTGGGCAGGGAAGGGACTGATAACTGTACACCAGATGTTTGATGGGGAAATCCTAAAATCCTTTAAACAATTACAGGACAAACATGGACTATCCTCCAAAGATTTCTTCCGATATTTGCAGATACGGGACTATATAAGGTCGAGTAGGGAATGGGAATCCTTGAAAAGATTGCCTACCTCAATGGAATCCTATTTGATCAAAAATATCTCTGAAAAAAATAAGAAAAAAACGGTTTCAAATTTGTATAATTTCCAACAGTCACAATTGTTAGATAATTATTTTGACATAAAAGGCAAATTGGAATTAGAAGCAAATATTATTATTGAGAATGAAGAATGGATTAAGGCATGTGAAATTAGTCACAAAACCACAAATAGTCCCGTGTGGAAAGAATTCGGTTGGAAAGTCGTGATGAGATTTTTTAGGACTCCCTCAATTATGACAAAATGACAGTTATGACAGTTTTGACAAAAGTAAATCAAATTTGTGTTGGAGAAATTGTAACCAAATTGGAGATCATACTCACATTTGTTTGGGATTGCCCCATCCTGAAACCCTTTTGGCGGGGAGTTATGCGAGAAATTCAAGTCATGTTAAAATGTAACCTGTCATTAGAATTTGTTCACTGTGTAATAGGAGTAGCCCCAAGAGAGGGTCTTAACAAACAGTACACTAAATTGATTCAGATATTACTCTTAGTGGCAAGAAAAATTATTACTAAGTCCTGGCTCAAGGTCCAACCCCCTACACTTGAACAATGGCAGAAGGGGTTGAAGGAGATATACTGTATGGAGAAAATCATGGCCCAACTTCACTTGAAAGTTGATCAGTTTAAGGATCTTTGGGATCCGGTTATTCATTATTTTGGCTGGACACAATAAAATGTGAGTGAAGGGGGATTTTCTTGCTTATTTCTTTTTTTTTGCTCTTTTCTTTCTTTTTTTTTTTTTTTTTAAATGCAATAAAATGTAGTTAAAATATTGCACTATAATTGTATGGTATGGGAATATCTAACTGAAAAAATGTAATTGTTATTTTGGATACTGATTGACATTTTACTATGACTTAATATGACTTGTGTTTGGCCCCTCTTTAGGAGATGGAAAAAATAGTTTTAATACTGCAGACCTGTACTGTGATATTAAACCTACGGTCAGGAGTCTGGGAGTGGTTTTGGATTCTTCCTTAAAGCTAGAGAAACACATAAACACAGTGGTTAAATCAAGTTTCTTTCACTTGAAGCTATTATCTAGAGTAAAGCATTTCCTATCACCGATAGAGCTGGAAAAAGTTATACATGCTTTCGTTCTGTCCCGTCTGGATTATTGTAATTCCTTATATATAGAACTACCCCAGTTTTCAATTACAAGGCTTCAAATGGTCCAAAATGCAGCTGCCAGATTCCTGACTGGGACTCGTAAACATGAACATATCACTCCAATTTTAATGTCTCTTAACTGGCTGCCGGTGCATTACAGAGTACATATGAAAATACTGATGTTTGTTTTTAAATCTTTAAACGGTCTTGCACCTTCATACTTGTCCGAACTTGTAATTGTTAATGTACCTGGGAGGTGTCTAAGGTCCACGAGTAACTATAATCTGTACCAGCCACGCTCACGCTTAAAGTCAAGAGGAGACCGTGCTTTCGCTGTTGTCGGTCCTAGGCTGTGGAATAGCCTCCCTGTCTCCTTGAGATCGCTATCCTCTTTATATGAGTTTAAACTCAAATTAAAGGTGTATCTTTTGGAGCGTGCATTTCTCTAAATTTAAATGTATCTATGTTTTTATTTATTTATTTTATTTATTTATTTTTTTTCCTCTTTTCTGCAATCTGAATGATATTTTTATTCTTCAATCTTCTTGGATTTGTGTTATGTGAAGCACAGTGGTCAACTTCTGTTGTGTTTACTTGTGCTATATAAATAAAGGAAAGAAAGAAAGAAAGAATAAAAAAAAAAAAAAAAAAATTGTGTAGGACACTGCCGAGTTTGCCGTTGTTCTTCTACTGTATGTTTGTGATCAACATACAGTGAGGAACATACAAGTCTAAAACATATTATGTCGACCTATAGCAAATATTATTATTTATGTGCTCAAGAGCGTATTTAAGTAATAAATATTTGTTGTGTTTTAGTTATTCAGCAAGAAGTTCAACTTCACACCAGAGCTCGGAACGATAACCTCTTTACTCTTTTTGTGTCACTCACTCTCACAACACATGCGCACACAGAACCCCCGTAACCTTGGTTACCTTGGAAAAGAATACAACATTTCCCCCTCCCCATAAAGAACTACAAAAATTGTGTCTCAACTTAAACTATAGTTGAGGAGAAATGGCTAAACACCTATACGTGATAGTCTGTGATAAAGTCCTTCAGGTATGCAGGACGAGCCCTTGCTCGAACCGGTCGACTCTCCAATGCCGTTGACTGCGGCACATCTTGGCCTCCCTGAGAGGGGAACCTTGAAACTCCGGGCCTGGCCGTGGCTGTACTGGCTCCAGTGGAGGGGCCGGAAGGGGCATGTGCTGTGGCACTCTCCCACTAGGGTCCCTCGCCCGTAGGCACCTGGTTAAGTTGAAAGGGGCCGGCACTTTCCGCAGTCTGCTAGCATGCCAGCGAGAGCCATCGCTCAACAAGAATGTGGCAGACTGTAACTGACGATCCACCTGGAGGGGTTTAGACCAAAACGATGCCATTTTGCTGCTACGGTGGGGTCTGCGGACCCGAACCCAGTCCATCACCTTTATTTTATTCTCCTTGACCTTGTGCCTCTTGTCGAAGCTGTCCTTAATTCGCCTCTGGTTTGAAGTTATTGCTGCTTTGGCTGCTACCCAGGTGCCATTCGCTGCTGCTGACAAGTCTCGTGCTCTGAGTCTGTCCAATGGCAACTCCATCTCCCAGCCGAGCATTAGCAAAGCAGGAGAGGCCTGGGTGGTGGTGTGCTGGCTAGCTCTGTAATGCATCAAAGTTAGGTTGAGTGCTGTTTGGAATGTGTACCCCTGGACAAGATGTGCACGAATGCCGTTCTTAAGGCTCTGATTGAATCTTTCGACCCCGCCGTTCGCTTGGGGGTGGTAGAGTGCAGCCCGGATATGCTTAATTCCCTTATTGCAAAGGAAAGTGGAGAAGTCTGCAGAGGTGAACTGCGGCCCATTGTCAGTAGTGATGGCACGGGGCATTCCTCAGCGAGCAAACAGGCTGTCCAGTATCTGTGTGATGGTCTGTGATGTGACCGTTCCGGCTGGTATTACCTCCGGCTATTTAGAATGGAGATCGTACACGACCACCAGAAAGCGTTGATGATGAGGAACTCTATGGTCATGAATTTCCCCACAAATGTCCAGTTGAAGGTGATCCCATGGGCAAGATGGCCATGGAACAGGTTGAAGAGGGGTTGGAGCTGGTAGTCCAGTCTTCCCACTGAGGAGACAAGGTTCACAGTCCCTGACCAGCCCTTCAATGTCGTGGTCAATGCCTGGCCACCAGACCAGGTCCCGGCATCTTTGCTTGAGCTTAACGATGCCCAAGTGGCCCTCATGCGCCATTGATAGGACACGTGCACGCAAGCTGCCCGGCACCACTGTACAGAGCCCCCTGGAGACACAAACATCACCCCAGCAGGACAGTTCATTTCGTACTTTAGCAAAAGGTTTTAACTCCTCAGGCATCCGTGCTGGCCACCCCGAGCGTATATATGTGAGGAGTGTTGTCAGTGTGGGGTCACACTTGGACTCCCTTTGCAGCTCCTCCAGGGAGACAGACGCTTTCAGAGGTGCATGGAGCATCTGGATGAGTTCTGGCTCCATGTCATCACTGCCTGGCGAGGCTGTTGGTGTGGGCGCATCAATGGATCGAGATAGAAGATCAGCGACCACGTTATCCCTCCCTGGTGTGAATTTGAGTTGGTAATCATACTGTCGTAGGCGCTCACCCCATCTGTGCAGACGTAAGGGTTTATGACCTGAGCCGGAGGCTGACAAGAGCGTGATCAGAGCCTGATGGTCGGTGCGGAGGATGAAACGACGGCCATAGAGGAAAAGGTGCCATCTTTCAGTTGCCCAGATACACGCGAGGGCCTCGCGTTCACTGACAGAGTAGCGCTGTTCCGTGGGGGTCAGAGCTCTGGAGGCGAATGCAACTGGTCTTTCCACTCCATCCTGCTCTTGTGACAGCACCGCTCCCAAGGCCTGTGTAGATGCATCACAGGTGACGATAGTCTGACTGTCAGGGTCAAAGTGGGCCAGGACAGGTGGTGTGGTAAGCTGGGACTTCAGTGTCTGGACGGCCTCGGAGCATGCTGCAGTCCATTCCCATGGCTCCTCTTTTTTTAGTAACTGGCGAAGTGGTGCTGTGGTTTAGGAGTACTGAGGCAGGAAACGAAGGTAGTAGGCTGTCATGCCCAGAAACGAGGCTACCTGGGAGGCAGAGGTGGGCTCTGGGATTTTGTTAATCGCCTCGATATTTGACTGAAGAGGGGCGATGCCCCTAGAGGTGAGACGGAACCCTACAAAATCTATGGCTGAGGCTGCAAACGTGCATTTCTCTCCATTCAACGTAAGGTGCCATGAGAAATACCCCAGCGTGTGTGACAAAAGCTGTGAGGTCTCTGCTGGAAGGGTGGAGTGGCACCTGCAAGTAACCCTGGCGCAAATCCAGCTTCGTAAAGACCGTCGAACCATAGAAGTGAGTGGTCAGCTCCTCAGATGTGGGTAATGGGTACTTGTCGGGGATAACAGCCTTATTTACAGAGCGCAGGTCAACACAGACTCGTATTCCACCAGATTTTTTTTTTTTGCAATGACCAGGTTAGAAATCCAGGGGGCCGCATTAACTGGCTCAATCACCCCCATGTCCAGTATCATTTGAAACTCAGCGGTGACTTCCTCCCGCAGAGCTAGAGGAATCCTGTGCAGGGGCTGTATGACTGGCGATACCCCAAGGTCCACCAGAGGCTTGTGGGTGAAAGCTGTA
The DNA here is from genome assembly GCF_963993115.1 of Abramis brama. NCBI lineage: Eukaryota > Metazoa > Chordata > Actinopteri > Cypriniformes > Leuciscidae > Abramis > Abramis brama. The sequence continues at coordinate 14,933,851 of NC_139982.1, forward strand.
AAGCAGCCCAGTTCGTCAAACAGCGCTGGCCATCTCTGTTGCCAGGTGGAGGTGACATGGTGGATATAAGCGCCCTTATCGTCTCGCAGGATGAACCCCAAGCTTGTAAAAAGATCAAGCCCCAGGAGGTTGGCTCCCCGTTCAGAAATGTAGAATGGGAACGATGGCAGGTGTTTGGAGCCATAGCGTACTGAGACGCGGAGAACGCCAAGCATAGTAATCCTGGAACTGTTGTAGCCACAGAGAGATGTGCAGGGCTGCTGTAATGGCAGATGGGAGAAGAACTTGCGATACGTATTGGCATTGAGCAACGATGCAGCTACACCCGTATCCAGGAGGAGTGGGAGACTCACCTCATCCAGCAGCACAGTACATGTCCTAAAAGCTGCCTGGCCAGCTGATACATGTCTAATTTCAGTGTAGTCATTACAGACAGGTGAGAGTGTCCTCTGTGATGCTTGTGTAGCAGGAGCCGACCGGCATACTTTAGCAAAGTGATTTTTTTTAAAGCAATTCCTACATGTCTGCCCACGTGCAGGGCAATTTTGGGCTCTTGAATTGTGCGAACTAGACCCGCAGTTGCCACAAAAACTTGAAATGCGCCGGTTTCTCTGCAGTTGTGCAAAATGCACTGGAAAACCTGCATCCTTACTCTCACTTTTTCCTATGGGTAAGGGAGTGTGGCCTTGGTAACTGGCAGGTCGGAGTTGTTGCATAGGGATGTCCACGGGGGGGCGCACATCAGCAAGCTGTGTAGAGCATTCGACAGCTGCCTCCACTTGCAGCGCGATTACAACCGCTTGATTTAGTGTTAGTTAGTCAGATTCTAACAACAAGTTTTTCCCGTGTCTTTTCACACAGTATCCCTTCAATAAGCTGATCACGAACGATCTCATCTTGAAGTGTCCCATAATTGCACGAGCGCGCCAGGTCTCGCAGATTAGTTACATAGTCCTGCACGGACTCACCCGATCGCTGAAGCCGTTTGCGTAGCTTGTATCGGCGTAGTATTACTCGTTGCTGGCCCATGAAGTGGAGAGCGAGCTGAGCGACCGCTTCCTCGTAAGTCTCCGCTTCCCCAAGAGCGCGATATATTCTCTGTCCCTCGGCCCCGAGACAGTGACGAAGCAGGGCAATTTTCCTCCGATCCGAAATATCAGTATAGTCCATAGCCTCGAGATACACCGTGAAACCATCAATCCAACTCGCCCACGGAATAGGCGGTTCACCAGGAACGGGGAGAAAAGGTGTCGGCGGTGGTAAGCTAAACTCAGCCATCCTTGTCGCCAATGTTGTGTTTTAGTTATTCAGCAAGAAGTTCAACTTCACACCAGAGCTCGGAACGATAACCTCTTTACTCTTTTTGTGTCACTCACTCTCACAACACATGCGCACACAGAACCCCCGTAACCTTGGTTACCTTGGAAAAGAATACAACAACATTCATATCACTTCTCTGCTGGGTATTTTAATACATTTTTTAAGTAGGCTACTGTTATATTGCACAGATTTACAGCAGTGATTTTTTTAATAGTTAGGCTACAGCTATATGCGAGTGTCAATATTTGAAACTATGTTTATCCCATAGACGCAGATTATAACATGAACACAATGCGTGGGAGGATAAATAAATAATTAGATTTTTAATACCTGATGCCACAGTCACACATGTAGCAGGCCTACATGTTAACCTGCTGACAGCCTATTAGAAAACAGGAACCTTTAAAGACTATAACATATTCCTATATACAGAACCAATATAGGCCCTGGGCCTCATATTTTATTAACAGGTAAACAACAAGGAAAATGAGTTAAACATGCCATTAAACATTTTATTTGCCCAAAAAATGCAAGCATTGGAGAACAAATCTTGTTTAAAAAAAATCAACAACAAAAAACGGTTGTGCTTTAAAATTTAAAATCAGCTGCTTGTGTTCAGGTTTGTCCTATGTCTTCCTTTAATACAGTGAATTATCATAATCAAAATTACGAGTTTGAGCTGATCCACCGATCCTGATGGAAATATGAAGAAGCCAAGTGAATGGCGTGCTAATGTAAAACAGCTCTATTAGCCTGAAGTACACTGAGGTGCTGTCACCAAGTGTTAGTTTTTAAACGATAACTTAATATATTCTGTTTCTTTAAGTACAATACAACATTAGCCAATAGATCTTAACTAAAATTACCATGGGAAACCGATAACAAGATACGATTAGAATTAGCATTTAATAGTTCTTTAATATGGCAAAATCATTCACAAAATAGTACATAAAGGAATGCGCATGCTCAGGCTTGAATCGTCTAGGCCAGTAAGATTGCTGTAAAATAAACCAATTAAATTGGGGTGGGCAGAGCCAGAGCCAGAGCGACATGTGTGGCCCCGCCCCAATGTGTTGCCCCGCCCCAATGTGTTGCCCCGCCCCATCGTCCAGACTGCACTCCGGGGTACTACTCCAGATGGAGCTGTCGTTCAGTTATGGTTATGGGTGTTTTTGTTTCTGACAAACACTGTACACGGTAGACCAATCACAACAGACTGAGCCATCTGGCCAATCAGAGCAGAGTAGCTTGTGGAAAGGAGGAATTTAGAGAGACTGATTCAACAGACGAGTCGTCTGAAAATCATTAAAAGATGTGGTGATGTGCAACGTATATTATGAGAAAATGAAACAGTTTTTTTACCTTTGATGCATGTAAACCTGTTGTAGGAGACCTCCAAAACAAAATTAGGAGACTTTAAAATAGCATAATGTGCACTTTAATTTGTGAATGATCAGAAGTCATACAAACATTACACAAAAACAGCTTTTTGTTAATGCATATTTATTGTTTTGGCATACAACAACAAAATAATGTCCAAACAGTAAATTATGCATTTATAAAACAGATGTTTGATTTATAAATCATGTGAATAATTGCATTTACAACATATATACTAAATGATGTGCTTGCTGCAAAATTACTAAGGAATGGCTCTCGATCGATTCCTCCTGTGGTCCGTCTTAAAAGAAAGTCCTGTAAAAAGAGTGACAGAAAATATAAAATAAGATTAGTCTGATAGATATTTAAAAGAGGGTTTCCTTTTGAGGGTAACATCGGCGCCATGTCATGGTGTTGACGCAATGGGAACGCCTTCAGAGCGTGCAGGTGTATGAGTCACGTGTAGTACAGGCCAAAACATTGGCCTAGGACAAAGTCAGGTGAGGCAACTCAGTGCGTAATCAATTCTATAAATAACACCAGCGCAAGAGCGTCACCAGCTACTTGTCTTCAGAAGCTGCTTGTCAGTCACTGTGTGTGCAAAACTGTTTGTCTGTCTTTAGAACAGGAGATGTGTTTCACTGTGCCCCCGTTACATTCTTGGGGACGACGGACACAAGCTGTGTATTCTTTGTTTGGTAGCAGAGATCGATAAACTCTCAGAGGAGCTGATTATGTGCAATGCAAGCATTTTAATTTGAGAAAGCTCAGCTCCTGTCTCGCCCTCTTTGATGATCAGGGGAATTTTATTTATACACCTCATGGGTGGGGTCCCGTTGCTGGCATCGGGCATCGAGTCAACTTCACTCATGGGGTTCTCAGATGAAGTTCTTAGATGAGCCTGAGTGAGGCACCACCCTTTCTCTCACTCTATCGAACGGCCTCCGAGGGTCCCGTTCTGGATATGGAAGCTCGCTCTGCAATTGCAATTTTATTCTCTCTCTAGGTCATGGAAAGCCCCATGTTCCTTGTGTGTTTATAACCCAGACACGTTGGAGTCATTGCCAAGGGTAGAAGAGACGCTCGCAGTCTATCTCTCTACCGCTTCGGCTTCATCAATAAAGAGGCCACCCTTGCCCATGAGACCCTGCAGGATCACATCTTCTTTGTGGATTATGAGGCAGCAGATCAGGCTGGTCGAACACTGCACACCACGGTGCCGTTACCAAGGCCTATCAGGCTGACCTGCTCAAAGAACTCGACACTGGCAAGAGCCTTGGCCCTGAACCAGTGAAAGAACTCCACAGGGCACAGATTTGTCTCTGCACGCCACTAAGCAGTGCTATCGGCTGTTCAATGGCTGCTGTGGTTGCTGTGGAGAGACATCTGTGGCTATCTTCCATCAGCAGATAAGTGCTACTTGGTAGAGAGTGGTATGAGAGTGCTGTGGCGCTCCACTCTCTCAGTAAGCCCCTCTGAATCATAGTGGCGGTAGTTGTCAGACGGTTTTGTGTCGACTAGTTCCCTAGTAGACCCGATTTTGGTTAGCTATGTTTCTTGGTAGAGCAGGCAGTTCAGAGAACGGTGTTCTCTCCTGAGGCCTCTCTTGGTCCGGAATGCATAATAGTTGCTCCCTCTGGAACTAATGGCAAAGGGTCCGGGTGGCAGTCCTCTAGTCTGCCCTGCCTTGTTGGTGGCAGATGAAGTGAGCCTGCAATCTTCCTAGTCAGTTCTACCGCTGGGTCATATAGATCAGGTAATATGGGTGGTATTGAGCTGCGGACATTGCTTTAGGCTGATAGTTCTTGGTTACTAGGTTTGCTGTATGGCAATCTTTAGTGACAGCTTAACTCGCTGGTGATTTCACAACACAGTGAGCAGGCATTTGGGGAGTATGTCATGGTGGGTATTATATTACCATAGCGTCAACTCCATGACACAGTGTCTCGTTCCCCTTTTGAGGGAACCAGGGTTACCTACCTAACCTAAAGTTTTATATCTCACATCCACACGAGGGGTGAAGAAAAAAGGTTGCACTCTTAGCAAGGAAAAGGAATTTTACAACAAAGACTATATATGCTATATATGAAAGTGACATATAAAAATGACAAAGAATGTCACTGCATTGATTCACATAATGTGCAAAAAGACATGGTGGAAAAAAAAGTCAAAAGGCACAATTACTATCTGCTGCAACCAGCGGGCCATTACTGGTAGTGCAAATATAAATGCATTTGTGGCGAGGGGGGCGTGGTAAAGCGAAGGGAACGAATGCCGAGTAGAGCGGTAATAGTGTTTGGAGGAGAGACGGATCTAAGTGTGCACCTGGGACGGGGAGAGAGAGACTATTTTTAAGTATTTTTGATGTTGTTCGGCTGCCCGGCGTCGCTGAACCAGGCCATCCAGCTGGCTGAAGATCATCTGGTTGCATGCCCCGGGGCCGGGAAGCCCCTAATTAACCTCTCTCTCTCTCAAACCCCTCTCCCTCTCTTCCTTCTCTCATCCTGTCCCCGTTCCCAGGTCGCGCCCCTACAGTGGTTCTACCGCATGAAGGATACCAATGCGTGGTCCACAGGCCGGGGGAACAGATGGCTGTAGCCAACTTCCTCTCTAAAAGTGGGGGGCAGGGGATATTTTGGAGTGTTTGTTTTGATGTGCGAGGTAGTGTTCCCGACTCAAGTGATTTTCTTTCTTTTGTTTCTTTATTTGTGATAAAAATAAAGACTTGTTTTGCTCGCCACTCAGACTTCTACGTCATTTCTATCTTTGAATGTTTTACAGCCTTCAAGTACAAATATTATACCAATCTATACATTTTTGACTCCCTAGTTTGCTCCTAGTGAACCAATGGCAGTATATTTTCATAATTCCACATGCAGTAGTGCTGTAGACATTCATAGTAACATGCAGTAGCAAAAGGACAGATCAAAGTTGCAATAATCAATGCATGAGTCATGACATGTAACAGTCCCTTTGAACAACATCAATCAGAACGACTGCACAGCCTTGTGAATAACAGTTCACAACAATTGATATTGCATTATTGAATAATTATCACAACAAATCCCCAAATGAAAACATCTGGTTGAGTTTCCAGATTGACAAAGAAAAGAGATTGTCACATGTACATGATGCACACTGCAGAATGGTATGGGGGATGGGGATGGGGGGGGGGCTATTACCACTGGGCTATTGGCCGATCAGGTTGGGGGATGGGGGGTCCTCATCTGAAGGACGTAGCCCTGTCTGTACACAGGGGCACTGCCTTGGAAAACCTTTTTCTTTGCAGTAGGTCTGACTGATGCTGCTTTAGGGCTGAAGACATACAGCAGATGACAGCTTCACCACTGAGAGCCATTTACCCAACTGATTGCTTTTTTCATTGGACATAATTGAAATAGACCACATAAAGCATAATACTATAACTGAGTGAATTGAATTTAGAGAGCACTGGAGCTGTCATTGTATAATGAGGAAGAATGCAACTATACGTACACTTCATCTTCATATTCCTTCGGTGGAGACACCGCAATGACCAGGTCAATCCAGTCCTGCACACAAATACACAGAAAAATGCCAAACACATGCACATGAACAAAAGGATGGAAGTCAGATAAATTCTAGCACACAATAAAAGACATTTTATACACAATAAAAGAGATTTTTCCTCCTACACGTTTCATTTGCATTAATGAAATGAGTTAACTGTGAATAACATTAGCCTACTTAAATCCCTACTGTCTTGATGTTTGACAGGCACATTGGCAGAATTTCATTGATACATTCTGCTTCACTTCTGCTCCAACCCTTCATCTATATTAAATGATGTTTGCTGAAAAAAAATCATTACAGCAACAGACCATGTGCACTTTCTTGTGATTTGTGTCTACTAAATCTATGTAATTCTGCAAAATTGGTTTAATGCAGCATTATGTGGTGTCAAAATTACCGTAATTACTGTAATTGTGCAATGAAACCTTAGAGATTCCACATTGTGCTATTCACATCATTGTACTCTGAAATGAATCATTTCTAGGGTAGTGCTGATAAGATCCAGTTTTGTTGATGACAGTAAAATACATAAATCACTACATTTCAGTTCACCTCTATATTCATCCAAACCAATCTTACTAAACAATTACAGTTTGATAAATTCATACAATTTAAGTCATATGAAAACGTACGATTTTTTTTAGAAAAATAACCTAAGCATGAAGGTCCACCCGTAAACTTAACCCAGCTCGTATTAAAACGTAAATCAGATTTTACGAATTAATAAGAATTCACTGCCAATGTAAAACACAAAAATGTTAAATAGTTATGAATTGCTACAAGAGTGTGTTGATTCATCTGTAAAATTTTGAAGAACAAGGAATCTGCACAAGGACTAGAATAAAACTACATTTGAGACCGACAGACACAATGCTTTATACGTTCATTTAACCGATGAAGGCTGAAAAGGCTTGGTTGACTAAATTAAGGACATTATGTTCATGTTTTTTATGTTGTAAATAGCAGTTATTTTTTCAACATGATTTGAATGCTGAGTATGTTGAATTTGATGAAGGACGGGTGTTCGAATTCTGAGTGAATTTAACTTAGAAGTGTTATTGACAAAAGCTGTATTTAAGGGTGTGTTCACACTTGGCAGGTTTGGTTTGATTAAAATGAACACTGGTGCGATTGCTCTTAGTGCGGTTCTTTTGAATAATTATGAACATCAGAACCCTGGTGCATATCAAACAAGAGGACCAAAGCCCACCTTTTCAGGGGGTCTTGGTCCACTTCCAAATAAATTCTGGTAAGGTTTGACTGAAATATGAGTGCAACACAGACCAAAGAAATCTAGAAGTCACGAGATGCGACCCCAAAAAGAACAGAATGCTCAAGCATACCTATTTTTTTCTTGTTATATTCGAGATGTTGCGGAGGAATTCCTGTTGCTATTTTGACTCATCACAATTTATAAGCTATTCTTGAGTTTTCAGCTGGTAAAAATACCATCATATGTACGCACATACAGCGAGCACGTTTAGCCCAGCACACAGCATTGTTTTGGATTTTCGGTAAGTTCCGTTTTTGTGTTTTGTATCTTTAGGTTTTGATCTTAAAAATAACAGTGTGAAAGCTAAGCAAACCAGGACTAAATGAATCATTTCCTTTTTTGATCCAGATAAAAAAAAACAAAAAACAAGACAACTGAACTACAAGTGTGAACTCCCTAAATATGCGTGAATGCAAACCATTTGGCTCCAATGAGCTGCATTGTCTTCTTCACCCCAGGACAATCTGTTCAGACAGATCAACTGATTTAAAGTGATTGGCTGTTTTATTGTAATGAGGGCCGTACCCCTCCACTGTTCCAGGCCTGAGCCATTGAGGTCTGTCCTTCAGCTAGAGTCACATCCGTGAGGATCTTTCCATTCACAGCCATGATCTCATCACCGGACACGACCCCACCTGAAATAACATGAACAAAACCATAGAGAATTAACAGTAATATATTGAAAACACTAAGCAGGTAATTTTGAAACAAAACTAAATGTTTTATTAAGTCAATATAATCAATATCACAAATGACAAATAAACTAGACTTTTGCATGATCATCATTAGTTTTCAGAGTGCGGTTGCTAAGGTGTTTGTTAAAGCCTGAAGTCAAAAGAACCAACCCCCAAATCTCTCTGATATCTTGGAAACGTGTTATGTTTGTATGACTTACCATGTTTATCTGCTGCACCTCCCTCGTAGATAGATGACACCACAATCTTTCCCAATGGGGAGTCGATTCCTCCCTCTATGGCCAGATCAAGCTTTCCTTCCTGAAGAATGTGAATAGAATAAAAAAACTCCCAATTCTTAGTTTACATTTTACAGAATTTGCTCACATTTCTTTTTTTCCCCCCTTAATTACCTTCTTAATTCTCAAAAGTCGGACATCTCTGCCAGCTAGCTGCTCAGCCGTGAACTGTTAAATCATACACAGTTAGAGCTAAGATGGTAAAAGTAATATTCCATAGAGAAACGCTCAGGGAGTGTGTCATATCTGTGTATAAAATATAAAAATGGCTAAAGGGTGCAGAAAGAACTGTTAATGTAAAGGGTTACAGTACCATGGAATATGGATCAAAATCATCCACGTATTTCTGAAATCCCTGCAAAAAAAACAAACAAATAGGAAAAACTGACAGTATAGTATAGGCTGTAAAAATGTGAGGTTCGTTCTAAGGACATAATTTAAGCAAAAACAAATTAGTGCTCATTGATTTCCAAGAAGAGACAAATGAACACTATATATCTGGATAGTTGTCACCGCTAATCCAATCATTGGCAGGTTGTGTTTAGTCTTCCAGATCAGTGCCTTAGTAGTTTGGCATGACCACTAAATCAATCTATAAAAAGCATCTGATCTTAAAAAGTGAACTCTGTATTTCTTCATTTAAAGTAATTTAAACACAAAAACTAATAGCATATTTTGAATATATTTAAAATAGTGTACAATCATATGAGATAAACATATCATTAGTCTAAAAATCTGTTTAATTCTACATGGTTGCTTCATGGTGGCCACTATTTTGAGATCACATGACCAGCTTAATACTACTTGCTTAATTTTTGTAACCTCCATTTTGCTGGACATTTTCGCTATCAGAGTGAAATCATGGCTGAATGTCTATTTCTATGATGAAATTGGTAACCGAAAATACTTGCTTATGCGCAATGCTACATCCACACCTATAGGTGTCAGTATAAATTCCAAGACAATTATCATATCAGCCGGCATTGCAAACAAAATTTTGCTGAGTGCACATTTAAACAAATATCTGTTGCTTACCTTGCTTATTGTGTTCATATTTGGTAATGCATGAACAGGTTCGATTTGACTAACTTTATTTTTAAATACAAAACTAAACAATATAAAAAGTCATAATAGATCATCATAATAGATGAAACAGTATAACACACTGCATAATATACTACAGTACCGTACTGCATGGTGCACATATTAATACTGAGAAAGGATGCATTTGTTTTGTAGGATCCATTGGTAGCTTTCTAGTTGGATAGTTTCAATAGAGAATCATCTGCAAAGATAGTTACAATATAAAGGGTCTCTGACAACCACAACACACTTAAAACTGAACCAACAAAATGGAAACACACAGAGATGCCATCCATTGCATATTCACTCTATTATATAAACTTCAGTTTGGTGCAGTGCAAATGAGATCCACTCAGGCTGCTTTCACAGCAAACAAGATGGAGGTATGATTGCATGGAAATATATGGGTGTGACTGGAGTAGAATTCTAAGAAATTTTAGTTAATTCAGCAGTTCAGTGTCATGGAAAGATGAAAATGTAATGTCTTAACTGAAAAAATTGTAATATTGCAATCATACTTCTGATGTCCTTGAGTATTTTAAGAGATATTCATAACATGCACGTTTAAACTCAAGAAATGCAGTAGACAGAATACAATCTACACTTCCACAAACAAACTAAAAATCAGACCTTAAAGGGGTCGTATAATGTATCTTTATATAATTTAATCCACCAAAAGTGACTTTTTTCCTGCTGTGCCTTTAAGACACCCATTTACAAATAAACAACAGCACTTTGGTTCAATCACACACATTTTTTTTGTTTTTTTTTTGTTTACAGCAAGTATCCTTTATGATATGACCCCTTTAATTATTGTCAAGGAAACAAAACTAGTTTTAAATCAGCTTAAATGGATACATTGTAAAAATATCCTCAGGGAAATATTGTTAGAAATGTATTATATACTTCACATGCAGATGTATACACTCAGACAGCAGAGACTTCACTCAAGGGCCAGAGAGAGAGAGAGAGAGAGAGAGAGAGAGAGAGAGAGAGAGAGAGAGAGAGAGAGAGAGAGAGAGAGAGGAGGAGGAGGAGGAGGAGGAGGAGGAGGAGGAGGGGTGTAACGCAAAGTAATGATGACAGTTACTTGTTTTTTGCTGGATTTAAAGGACATGTTGTACGTGACCATCCGTTTGAGCATCTCTGGGGGCTGAAACAAACATAATTGTGACTGACTCTTACAAACACCTCAAAATAACACTTGCACCATTTCATTACGTGCCATATAAGGTTCACCTCAGCATGGCAAATAGACCTATTAACTAGTATCTATGAATTCAGGCATCTGTGAGATTTACAACGACACTGACTGCGTGACTGAACTGATAATCCATTATATACAGAACAGCAGTGATGGTGATGCTACAAGGTACTGGATCATTAGAGAGAAATGAAACCTGATTATTTAGATACGAGGGAACAAGATAGACAATCAGGCTTATGCATTATAGCAAACACCTTTAACAATAATAAAGAAAGACTGAATACTATCTCAAGACAGCAAGGTATTGTCCTCTCTTGACCTTCTTGCTACCCTCCTAAAATAACCACAGAATTGGCAAGCACCCATTCACTTAAATTAAGGAGGCACAAGAACAGGGCAAAGTGATTAACTTCCTTTGTGATCTGATAAAACAGGACTGAGAGTCTGATGGATGTCAGGGACAGCATGTCTAGGTTTGTCATGTGGATCAATCAAAGACATTTTAATTCTGATAATCTATCTCATTGTGCACGCAAATGGAAGAAGCATCTCTCTTTAACCTCTCCCCTTCTGTCCTTCTCTTTCTGCCTTCTGAATCAGTGCAATCAGTAAAAGCTGCATCTACCTGGTCCTCCTCGAGTTTGAAAAACTCAAATTATAATCAGAGTCAAACAGCAATTGGCGCAACAATCAAACCAATGAGTCAAAGTCGTAAAGATATAGTAGCTTATTTATGCATCACCAGCACCATCATCCTCCTTCTCCTCCTCATCATCATCATCGCACGTACACACACGGGTTCTCCCTGTCTTACCATAGTCTCAGAGCGGAGCGTGGGTCTGTGTGAGGTCTGACTTGGTAGCATGACAGGTTTGGACATGACAGGGTTCATCTGTCTCCGCTGGTTTGGAGGGCTGGGGGCTATTTGCTATGCAGATGTTAGCAGTAAGGGACATAAATTTAAGGTCAGGGCGTGATATACCTTCAAGAGTTATGCAATCCTAATCACACAACACAAAATATTGTAGGAACATTTCATTAAGGACATACATAGACTTTGTCTTTTTAGTAATAATTATGTTTTTGTGAAATGGCTTTTTAAATGTTATTACTTCACAAATAAAAAAGAGGTGTGCATATTTATAATGCAGTGCAAAGAGTTACGGTTTCAAAAAATGCCCCTTAAATAGGATTTGTGGCAACTATATTCGTTTCGAAATGGTGTTGTTATATTAAGAGCAGGAAAACAGAGTAATCTATTGAAACATCTAAGCACAGAGAACTGTTGGAAAACTATTTCCGCTGAAAAAGAGATGCCGGTTTGAATTAAGCTTGCATTACATTTGTTAGACAAGGGTGGCAAGTCTGATTTGTGCTAAAAATGGAGCGGAAGGTCCAGAGCAGCATGTATCATTTACAAACTAAGGACTCACCAGTGGATTATTAGAGGTGGATATCCTGCTAGCATGAGATGTGTTTCTCATCACCTGGACCACAAGGACAAGGTTTTCAACAGTCCAGCAAAAATAGAAATCACAGGTACTGCAAAGTCGTCAAACCAAACAACATGCTTTTCACCCCAAATGATGAGAAATTAAAAGTGGGTATTCACATCTGCAAAACAACAAACTCAAGGCATGCATGTATGTATGACATAATTGGTGGGTAAAAAAAAAGTAAAATTTTTTGGGGTGACAGTACAACGGCACCTATAAGCATGTTCAGCTTGCTGCCAGTTCCACACACGCACAAAAAACAAGCATCTTAATTTCCAAAACAACTGGAAAAGCAAACAGAATTACCACTGCTGTCACAGGTTTCATTGCACAGGATTTACTTCTCTATGGGTTTTCGCTCAGTGTTGCAGATGCAACATTGGCGCCACTTCAGTGAAGATATCAATACTATGTATCATGAAATCAATTTGGAATCAAATTGGAATGAATTGCGATGCGACTAAAAGTTCCCACTCCTATATGACATACATAATCAACTCTCACACTGCTAAAAATGTTAACTATGCTAACCGTCAAGTTGCGGTCAAACTTCGGGCTGGGTGGGCGTGAGAGATCACTGGGGATGCTGGAGTAGAAGCCCCCTCTCTGCCGGTAACCATTGTCCCCAAACCTACTCCCTTGTTCGGATAAGCTTGGGGAGCGAGGATAGTTGGATGACCCTGCATGGTACTTGTCCTCCATGTGCACGGGTGGAGGGGGTGGTGGAGGAGGAGGCGGTGGTGGTGGGGGAGGAGGTGGTGGGGGAGGGGGAGGCGGCTGAGATGAGGACAGACCCCTGGAAGAGAATAGTGGGGAAGAAGGGTGTTGCCGGCTTTGACCTATTGAGGAAGAGGGTACCCAAGTGGCTGGTGGGGAAGGTGGGCGTTGAGGGGATGGTCTGGAACTTGGTTGCATTTGGTGCTGTGTTCTTGGAGACGGAGGGCGATAGTTGGATGTCTGGTAAAGTCGGGGTGAGGGTGGAGGGCGTGGTAAGGGAGGTGGAGCTTGGTTGGATGTTGGTGGAGTTGGGGCTAGTCTTTTCAAAGGCTGCCTTAGACTTTGGTCCACATCATCTAAGTTTATGTCATCAAGGTCAGTAGTGGCCAATGTCAAGCCTCCAGGGAACCTCCGTCTGGTGGGACCAGTCGATGCAGGAGAACGGGTTGGAGACATCTAGAGGTACACTTTAATTGCTTAGAACTCTGAACTAACAAACTATGGACTAGAAGACCAACACACATTAGGATACTTGAGTGAAACTTGATAGACTTTACCTCTGGGGACTCATTTTCAACTGAGGAGATTTGCTCTAGTCTGGTTTGACAGAGCCTTTCCACCCAATGCTGCACCTTTTCCGACTCTTCCAGATCTTCCCTCTCAGTTTCTGACACCTAGTTGAATTAGTAAAGCCACACCCAAAGATGGAAACTTTGATATACTAATGAGAATGTGGTGGACTGCCATTGGTAAGGGTACAATAGTGCAGTTACCTGCTAAATTTAATTTAGTCTCTGTTCAAATGGGTACATTTGACCAATCAATGAGAGTCAGAAGGCCAAAGGCCAAGGAGACAGAATCATTTAAACACATTAAACTGGGAGTACAATTTAAGTCAGCAAACCCTACTGTAACCTCACTAGAACAAGTCTGATACCTCTTGCAGAAGTCTGCTGATTTTCATCTGCTTCTCTCGCTCAAGTACTTCTTCCTTCTCCTTGGCAAGTTTCAGCTCAAACTCCATCTCTTTCTTGTTCTTTTTCTCGGCTGGAAGAGTGTCAGTCTTGGACATCTTCTTCTTCTTTTTGGTCTCTTTTCCTTTCTAAATATCCAAAGTGATTTGAGAAAACCTGGTGGACTTTTCACCAATGTCAACCAAACTATCATGCAAACCATAACTTCAGACATATCTCCAAGATGAACAACATATTCCATAGTTCTAGGACACCAAAACAGCACAACAATCTTGCAGCACACAATGTACCTTTTTGAGTGTAGGCAACTTTCCTTCATAACGGTAAAACCAACCGAACGCTAAGATAGCAAGAATGATATATTAGTTTCATGCAAAAACTCTGCAGATTCATTCATCCAAAAGCTACCAAAAGATCCAACCAAACAAGACAAGTATAGTCTACATGCAGTTGAAGAGTCATAAAAAAGGGGAAGTTTGTCAAAGAATGCTGTCTATAATACCGTATGAATACTTCACTTACTTCTTCGCTCTCTTCTTCATAGGACTCAGCAGCTGATGGAACCAGGAAGTGACAGACACGGCACAACAGAAAGGCAAATAGACAGAAAGACAAAGAGCACACAAGGAGAGATGATGCATCCAACATAAATGCACATCCGTTCATGCAGAGGAGAAAGGAGTAATGGTGCATTATGTGTACCATTTTAGACATGGTAACATACTTGTTTACTATTAAGAGAATAGTTTAGTTTTACAGAAGGCATTCAAATTTCATGCACTGGAGAAGTGCTGTCAACTTACTGGAAGTTTTGGGTTTGGGTGAAGGTGTGAGGCGAGTGGGTGGTTGGGGCGAGGGAGAAGGGGAGGGGGAATGAGATTTGGATTTTTCCTTGGAGCCCCAATCTTCTTCCCACTCTTTGTGGTGCTTACTTTCCGATGCTTCAATTCTGACACACACGACACATACATTATCTATTCAGACAAGCCTGCTAAATAATTTCTGAGTTGATATATATTTGTTTTGAACATCAACACAAATGTCAAGAAGTTGGCCCCTTTTGCAGTAAACATTACATTTTGTGTGTCACATTTATTGATTTGTCGTATTCATATATATATACATAATTTGAACACATTTTACTGGACAAAAAAAACATTGGTTGTGAAAATTAGAAGTGACTTAGGACAACAGAATGTACTTCCATCTCTCACAACATTGCTTTCATCCACATCGATTTGGTCTACTCTGACATCTGAGGTTTGTTTTCTTTGAAGATTATTTTTGCTTGGCAACATTAAACAGGTGTTACCTCTCCATCTCTTTGCGATGGCGTTGTTCTTCCTCTGCAGTCTTCTGTGATATCTCCATCTTTCTCCTACAAAACATTGCACATATAGAACAATAAAATAACAACTTATGCAGATTTCATGCAGGAATTTTAATTATATGTCTTTAAAGTGAAGACAATTTTTCAGCATTGGTAATGATTCATCAGATTCATTACTGACAACATGAAGAGACAAAAGCAAACAAAGTATTTAAGTACAAGTGAATATTCATTTTTGTTTTAACCACAAGAGAACAGTACCTAAAATGTTTATAATAAAGATCCAGTTAAAGAATAACTGCATAAATGTATTAAAAAGTAGATTTAACTGCATTTAGTTAAGAATTTTGCTGTATCGTTAACATTTGTGTTTTGTCTGTTGTTGCATGAATGTTTTGTAGGTTCTTCGATGTTCTTGTACATTGTAATGTCTAGAACCCTAATTGTTTTACAAGAGAATGTGAGGTAATATCAAGGTTTACACATGATAGTCTGTGACCAATCTTTTTTGACCAATTCTTAATTCTGCTGACACTTATGCTGGTAGAATCTGGATGTGGCCTATATAAGTAAACTTATGTCACAAAATGATGTTATCTTGAGTTATATCTTGAAGGAGCCATCCAAATGTTCTTTTACAGGCGTTTGCATGTAAAAGAATACAGTGTGAATAGTGTAGTGTAGTGTTCAGTTGTGTGTTTTTTCACTGACTGGCGCTCTTTCTCCTGCTGTTCTTTGACGATTTTGTTGGTCTCTAATGCCACCCTCTTCTGATGCATTAGCTCCTGTCTTTCCAGCTCACGTCGAGCTTCAGCCGCCAGCCGCTCCTCATCCGTCATAAACAGCTCCTTTCCCTGAAACATACAGTTGACAAATCAGCACTTTTACAGAAATATACACACAAATACAATCCATTATATACTGTACAGGTCGCATAATTCACATACATATACCAACTAAAATACCAGTTAAATAAAAAAGACAAATGCACCAATAAATAACCTAGAGGTTAACAGCATAATATGTATAACCCTTGTCCACCGCTGTCAATTACAACAGCTTTATACTAGGCAAATGGCTTTCTTTTCTGAGAGAGATAGAAGCCTTGCAGCGAGTATTCGAGATGTTCTGATGGCAGAAATGTATTAGTTGGCTTTCATTGAACTTACAGCTCCAGTGAGGACAGTAATAGTTAGACTCCTGCTGCTCTTTAACACTCGCACTGCCTGAAAACACACACATTACCAGTTTAAATACACAGAGAGGTTCTTAATTAATTGGCTGACTTTTTCAGCAAGCTCTTACTTACCTCTTGATGACTCAGGTTGGTGAATTCCACCCCATTGACCTCCACAATCTGGTCGCCAATCTACAAGCCACACAAACACACACACGTGTGTTACTGCAGTTGAATCAAACAGTAATGCTCTATTAATTCAGTTTAATCTAGGAATTAAATTAAATGACCTGTAAGCCCACTTCAGCAGAGAGTGAACCCGGCTTCACATTGCTCACATAGATGCCTGGTTTCTGTGTTGGTCCACTCGATATGCTACAACAGAGAGTATTTCTTTGTCACAAGGTGTTGCATTAAATTTATAATAAGTTAATTATGGCAATTTGCATCAATAAACCTTAAAAGATTTTGTCAATTTTTTTTCATTGTAATTCAACGGTGCACTTTAGTGTATATGGGTGGTAGAATCAGTTCAGTTTCTTCCGTACCTGATTCCCATGCCTTTGGTGCCCACCAAACTAAGGAATACTTTTTTTTCCTTGATCTCTTTCCCTCCAATTGAAGTCAAGCCAGCAATACTGGTCTTCTTCTCCTGGGAGGGAAGAGTCAGAAAATGTGGTTACATTAAATTAGCTTTAACTGGTTTAACCCTGAAAAGCCTGGTCTATAAAATAATATTCAGAAATAATAATAATAATAAAATAAAATAAATTATATATATATATATATATATATACATACAGTACCAGTCAAAAGTTTGGAAACATTACTATTTTTAATGTTTTTGAAAGAAGTCTCTTATGCTCATCAAGCCTGCAGTTAAAAAAAACAAAAAAAACAAAAAAAACAGTAATATTATGAAATATTATTACAATTTAAAATAATGGTTCTCTTTTTTAATATACTTTAAAATGTAATTTATTTTTGTGATGCAAAGCTGAATTTTCATCAGCAAGTACTCCAGTCTTTGGTGTCTTATGATCCTTCAGAAATCATTCTAATATGCTGATTTATGATCAATGTTGGAAACAGTTGTGCTGCTTAATATTTTTTTTTTATAACCTGAGATACTTTTTTCAGGATTATTTGATGAATAAAAAGTTAAAAAGGACTGTATTTATTTAGAATATAAATCTTTTGTAACAATATACACTACCGTTCAAAAGTTTGGGAACAATAACTATTTTTTTTTTTTAAGAAATTAGTACTTTAATTCAACAAGGATGCGCTAAATTGATAAAAGGTGATGGTAACGATTTATATTGTTAGAAATGTTTTTATTTTGAATAAATGCTGTTTTTATGAATAAATGCTGTTAACGTTTTACTCATCAATGAATCCTGAAAAAAGTATTCCAAAAAAATATATTAAACAGCACAACTGTTTCCATCATTGATAATAACTGAGTATCAAATCATCATATTAGAATGATTTCTGAAGGATCATAAGACACCAAAGACTGGAGTACTTGCTGATGAAAATTCAGCATTGCATCACAAAAATAAATTACATTTTAAAATATATTAAAAAAGAGAACCATTATTTTAAATTGTAATAATATTTCATAATAAAAATTATTATTATTATTATTATTTTTTTTTTTTTTAACTGCAGGCTTGATGAGCATAAGAGACTTCTTTCAAAAACATTAAAAATAGTAATGTTTCCAAACTTTTGACTAGTACTGTATATACACTGTATGTATATATATATATATATATATTTTTTTTTTTTTATAAAAGCAGTAGTATATACATTTTCTTAGACAAAAAACATATGATAAAGGAGAATATAAAGCTTATGCTTGAAGATGAAAAAACTAATCTGAGCAAAAATATGCTCATATTTTGTTCTCTTTCTGATACTTATATGGCCAATTTATAGACAGTTGTCACTCTATATCTCCCAATAATATGTCTAAGCAAGATTATATTAAGTTTTATGTTTATAGCTGTGTAGTTTTTACTGTGGGGGCAAAACATCAAAACACAATGATGATCGAGAGACGAACGAATAAACGTTCCTCAAAAGCATCATATTTGATAACTTACAATTTACATGATTTTTCTAAAAATGGTGTATGGCTATTCAGATAATCCTAAATTGCCTCAGTCCAGTAAGTGTTCATCTTGAAATACTACAGAAAATATAATCGTTATGCTTATGTTTACTTTATAAAATGCAAAATTTTACCACAAAAAGACACGTTTACCATGAACTGAAGGGGAATAGTTTTTAAAATTATAATAAAAGGCCCTTTACTTGCTAAAAAACTAACCTATCAATCAGACGTGTAAGATTATGTATAACAGGTTTTCAGAAAACTTTTGATTTAGAGGTTTTGGAAATTTGCGTATCAAATATGTAATGATACAGCTTTATAGTGTTAAAATATGGAGAAGGAAAATCTTACCCCTGACTCAGACACAAACTGATCCACAAACTGCCACTTCAGAGGCTCATCAGTGGAGCTTTTTAAGACAATAATATTATAACAATATTATTATAAAAAAATTAAATAAAAAAAAGACAAATGAAAATGTTAGCAAAAGTTCCTCTAATTAAAGTGATTGATCACACCAAATTACCTCTTGAGAGGAATCATTCCCACATCTGTAAATAGAGTGTCACAATGGGAATAATCAAAAACACGTCAATAAATAGTCAATAAATAATATATTTAGCTAGTGGCAATCCCAATAATGAACTCTTCTGAAGGAAGACACTGTTTCCTAATGAATTGCTCGACTGTTACATCAATCACCATTCAACTGTGAGTGAATCACTGTAACTGACAGCTAAATCAAGATGCCATAAATGTGTATATAGAAATGAAAAATCTTACGGCGGACTTTCAGAGAGACAGTCTTCTTGGTCTTGATAAGGTTAATAACCTCCTCGTGAATGCAGGAGGAGATGGAGTAGCCATTGATGCGCACAATCTCATCGCCAACCTGAAGAAGACACAGCAAACCACATTAATATTACTTAAAAAATGCTAATATGATACTTACCAGAATAGTTTCATATTTCAGGTCTCTGTCATAACAAAGGTAACACTTTGCACTATTAACACATGGTCTGCATTTGAATGCCATTTATCTACAGGACAAACATTGATCATGGAGATTATATTAGAGCAGTGGTTCTCAAACCTGTCCTGGAGGACCACCAACACTGCACGTTTTCTTTGTCTCCCTAATCAAACACACCTGATTCAACTCATCAGCTCATTAACCCATGTGATAATGAGCTGATGAGTTGAATCAGGTGTGTTTGATTAGGGAGACAAAGAAAACGTGCAGTGTTGGTGGTCCTCCAGGACAGGTTTGAGAACCACTGTATTAGAGGACAATAACTGTATTTGGGAACAGAAGACAGGAAGACTTTAAGAAGGCTTATTGCTCCATCTAGTGGAGAGAAGGTGCACTGATCATGACGGTTTGCCATGTAAAATACACACATCTATTTGAAAGTTTAACTTTTTTTGTTGTCAGATATTTAATATAAGGCAAAAGAGGGTCCAAATATGTTCAACATGCTCATATATATAAAAGTATGCTGTATAAAAGTTATAAAAGCAGCCGCATAGCCAGGCATCCTTGAATATTGTCTGGATTTTCGTACCTGCAGGCCAACATTTCCAGCTTGTCCATCTTTGACTATCTGTGATATGAAGAGCCCAGAGCCGAACTCCAGCCCCCCTCGAACACTCAAACCCAGACCCTCAGGGTGTGTCCGGTCCAGACGCACTTCCTTCAACTTCCTGCTCATAACAGAAGTGGACAAAAGAGTGGCATCTAAAATCAGTAAAAGTGATATTTAGTGAAATGTATTATGTCCCACTAATTACAATAATATTTTTATTATAAAGGAAAAATTTGTCAAGACAAATTTGAATGACTTAAAGCATTGCCTGCAAATTTTAAAATACAATATAAAAATCCCCCCAAATTAAAACCAATACCAAATACCAAAATGACTTATAATATATGAGCAAAATGACAAATATAATATATAAAATATTTTATATTAAGTAATAATAATAAAATATGAGGGTATACACCTTTATTAATATTAATAATTATATTTTATTATTCATTTACTTAATAAAAATAATAAAGTTTGTATATATATATATATATACATATATATTATATATATATATATATATAAAATAAAGTTTGTATTTGTATATATATATATATATATATATATATATATATATATATATATTTATATATTTATATATTTATATATTTAAATATACACACATACACTTTTTGCCACACCTGCCAAAGGCCGGTGACTTAAGAAAATGTAATTTATTTTTATTTTATTTTTTTTTTATTTTTTTATTTTCATAAAAATGTTACCGGCCAACGCTGATTTTTACTCGCATTGCTTGGCGAGTGTTAATTTTAGGCCCTGCACATACAGTATATATGTGTGTGTGTGTGTGTGTGTGTGTGTGTGTGTGTGTGTGTGTGTGCGCGTGCGTACATGTTAAAATATACATGTATAAAATATAGCGTACAAGTATAAAATATAATATAATATAATACTTTTATTCTATTTTCTCTGAGAAAGGCACAGCAAGGGGAAACAGAATCCAGTTCATTGTGGTCCTATTAGCGCTGTGCATCAGACACGGTTGAATAAGCTTCTTCTCTCTGTGCTCATAACCACGTCTGACCGAGCATGAGGGAAAACAATGATTCTCTTTGGAGACGAGAGCAGCGGCTGTTACTCTACCTCCTCCTCTGATTTCCACTGCACTCATTCTCTCTTTATTGCCTTCTCTGTTATTCATGCAGAGAAAGATGGCCATACTACACAGAAGCATCACACCCTATCAGCCCTTTTTTAACACGTCATTGTATATTCCTCGTTTCCTCTCTCACCTGGATCTCTTGGGCGTGAGCTGGTCGTACTGCACCTGGTGCTTCAGAGGAATCAGGGGTCTGATGGCATCGAACAGAGGAAGGCGTTTGGGCTCATTTATCACCAGTTTCAGGTCACCGACCAGGACAGGCAGGTCCATGGATCTAAAGGGCAGAGCAGAGACATTTAAACAGGACCTGATTGAGAACATGCAAACAGGAAAGCTAATTCAGAAAAGCACAAACAGTTTGTGCTCAAGATATGGATTATATATCTTGATACTTGATCGTAAATCAATATTCAATCTTTTGGGTCAAGTCAAATGAGAGGTCAAACATAAAGCTTAAAGCACTTGTTCATAAGGTTAGGTTTAAAGTTAATCGGAAATTGCAAAAATAATGACTGTTGTCATACATGTTGTCATTTTTTTTTATTATTTTAATTAAATGTAATTTAAATATTATTTTCATTTCAATTCAATTCTTTTACCACCAGTTCACATTACTGTATTGCAAAATACAGCCTCATTCCCATTACTCTATCATTAAAGAAAATCTATAAATGTAGTTTAATATATTAATATAAAGCATTTATTATTCTGCCTTTGAAACATTATTCATTTAAATGAATCTCTGAAAAAATCTTTGTAAAATGTTATGTTTTCCTTTTATATCCTGGCATAGAAACCTACATTAAAAACATTCTGATTTGTTGCTCGTTGAAGAAAATGACACTTTATACCCACATAAAATCAGCTTATGAATTTAGAGGCAGCTGCTCTATGAATCATTGATATTTCACTCCTGACTCAGATATCAGAAACAAAGGGGCGTCAGAGAATGGCTGCCCTTGAAAGCAGGGAGAACAGTGGAAATGATCTGATCCCAGTTACTTTTCCATCGGATTAAGTCTTTTATTTCTGTCCAGCGGAGCAATGGCGTGTTGATTTACACACTATATCACAAATAAAGACCTTAGGGAATGCATTCAGCATTTCCTATTATTGCACACAGATAAACAGACACCGAATAGGTTTGTCCTTTTGAATGTGCAGATTGCCAGCACTGCTGATGGAAAATTACATTATTTATCAGTAACGAAAGCTTTCCAGACACAATGCTGCAGCAGAGATATTATGTAATGAGGAATTATGTAATATCTATAAACTGCAGTAAAAGAAAAACAAATGTTCACGTTTTCTGTGCAAAATTCACTATGTTGGCAATGCTGTGGTTGCTAGATGGATTGTTCAAATCCCTAACCTTAAATCTGAGCAACAGTAATAACTAGGACTGAACCTGCAACCCTTATGTCAGCACCCAGGGTCCTTTAATGTTACGCATCCAAAAAATGTGTAAAACAAAATACTTACTGATGATACATGCGGAGAACATCATAAAGGTAGTCCTTCTCTGCTTCATTATCAACTAGCAACTCCACCTGCACAACACAAACACACAAACCTCTGATCAGATCATCATTAGTAATCAGAAAATCAATCGCATGCACATCTTTTACCTGGTGGTGGCTAATCTGCTGTAGGAAAGTTTTGAGGAAGCGTTTTGGCCAGTCAATGATGTAACACATCTCTCTCTCACTGAGTGAGAGACTGAGACGGAAGGTCAGAGAGGAAGAGAGGTCGTGGGAGAGAAAGAGAAAGAGGAGGTGGACGAACTATTGTGCGTCTGTAAGTTAGGCCTCTCTCAGATTGGTTGGGTCTCATGTTGTTTATGCTTGAATGGTTTTTTCTGTACTGTGAGTATCATTAGTTCAGATCTGCTCCACTGGACCTGCTAATGTTCCTGGGCTCAGATAAAGAGGTTTATCATGCTAGCAGTGTCACCTTACATTAGTGTGCTGCCGCGTTATTGTTATCATAGGAATGCTAATGAAGTTCATCTAATGTGAGACCAGCATGTTAAATGGAAAAGCCAAACTTCTTCATTTTTTTTAAGAGAATGAATGAAGAGAATGAAGGTTATTTGAAGGAATGAATGAATGAACAAATACAGAAATAAATACATACAATAAGTGAATGAATGAATGAATGAATTAATGAATGAATGAATGAATGAATGAATGAGTGAAAAAAATGAACAAACAAACAATAAATAAACAAATAAGTGGGTTGTATAAATTAATGAATGAATGAAGGAATGAAGGAAGGAGTGAAAAAAATGAACAAACAAACAATAAATAAACAAATAAGTGGGTTGTATAAATGAATGAATGAATGACCATATGAAATAATGACTAAATGCAAACAAACAATCAACAAATACAGAAATAAATACATACAATAAGTGAATGAATGAATGAATGAATGAAAAATGAACAAACAAACAAATAAATAAACAAATATGTAAAATTGTTTGCAATTGTTTGCGGGTTATGTAAAATAATGAATGAATGAATGAATGACTAAAGGAGTGAAGAAATAAACAAATAAATAAACAAATAAGTGGTTTATATAAATGAATGAATGAATGAATGAATGAATGAATGATCATATGAAAGAATGACTAAATTAATGAATAAAAAGAGTGAAAAAAATAACAAAAACAAATAAATAAGCAGGTTATGTAAAAGAATGAATGAATGAATGAATGAATGAATGAATGAATGACTAAAGGAGTGAAGAAATAGAAAGATAAATAAACAAATAAGTGGGTTATATGAACGAATGAATGAATGAATGAATGAACGATCATATGAAAGAATGACTTAATGAACAAATAAAATGAGTGAAAAATGAACAAACAAAAACAAACAAATAAACAAATAGGTTGTTTATATAAATGAAAGCATGAATGAATGAATGAATGAATGAATGAAATAGATAAATAAAAGGAGTGATTAAATGAATGAATGAATGAATGAATGAATGAATGAATGAATGAATGAAAGAATGAATGATCATATGAAAGAATGACTTAATGAACAAATAAAATGAGTGAAAAAATGAACAAACAAACAAATAAACAAATAGGCTGTTTATATAAATGAATGAATGAATGAATGAATGAATGAATGAATGAATGAATGAATGAATGAATGAAAGAATGAATGATCATATGAAAGAATGACTTAATGAACAAATAAAATGAGTGAAAAAATGAA